>NW_022103898.1:65340418-65378039 GCF_000313985.2 Echinops telfairi
ATTTTCAGTTCCTATCTGTACCAGTGTACCTCCTCTGGTCTAGCCAGACTTGCAAGGTCAAATTCGAGTCATGGTTTGTATCAACAAACACTGAAAAAGCACCACTCTCTTCTAGTCATTGAGGGCATAGTATTTAAATGAGAATGTTTTTAGGCGCCATTGAATTCGTTCTGACCCATAGCAATCCTCCGTACAACATACTGCTGTGATGCCTGAGCCCATTGTCGCAGCTCCTGTGTCAGTCCATCTCATTGAAGATCTTCTTCTTTTTCAGTGCCCTTCTACTTTTCCGAGTACGAGTCCTTTTCCAAGGACTCTCAGGACCTCTCCTGATCATGTGTCCAATGTACAGGAAACAAAGTTTCCCCATCCTAGCTTCCAAGGAGCCTTCTTATGTAATCTGATAATATTTGATCCTGATTTATTTCTAATGTGGGTCAAAGCAGCACCATCTTTAAGACCTATTGTGAAAATATATGACTGCATTGATGGGTAGCCCTTAAAACATTGCCTGACATACAGAAAACATTCAGTACATGTTACAGCAACAGCAAACCAAAACACCCATTGCTGATGAATCAATTCAGAATTATAATGACTCTGTAAGACAGTACTCTGCTCTGTGGCATGTTTAAGGCTGCTACATTTATGGGAGCAAATGGCCACATTGTTCTCCCATGGAGGGGTTGATGGGTTTAATCCCCAGCCCTCTCTTCCCTTTCAGTTAGCAGCTGAGAGCTTAACCACTGCACTACCAGGCCTAGCTTCAGTATATGTTCACCATCACTATTGTTACTTGTGCCTTATATTGTGTCAAGGCTCGAATTTCCAGAGAAATACAGTAACAGTAATACTGGATATCTTGATCCTACATCCAGTTCTAATGGAAATGCTCTACTGAGTCTCTATGAAGTATTGCTCTTAAATACTGTTAGACAACTACTCCCTATTATTACTTCAATATTTTAAAAATCATAAATGGATGCCATCTGCTAAGATGATTATATAATTTTTCTTTTTTGATTTATTGAGATGAAGTGCTTTATTCTCAGCTCTCCTAATACTAACCTATTCTTTCATTTGTATGATAAACTCTATGTTTCAGCCTGTAAGGTGTGGCTGAATTAGCCTTGCAGCCCATTTGTAACCTGTGTTCGTAAATAAATGCCAGTCGTTTCCTTTTTAATGACTTCGGAGAGTATTTTTGTGATCTCTGTTAAAATTCGGTGTTACAGTTTTAGTCTTGCTTTACCTCATAAAGGGAATTGGTAAGTTGTTCCTCTTTCTCTGTATGCTATAACAATTTAGGAAGCAAGGGACTTAGCGTGTACTTAGTGGCAAGCTGTATAGAAGATCTCACCATAAAAGTAAACTGCTGTCTCCTTCCCTTGAAAATTACCTTCCTCACATAGGAGCCCTGGTGCCATAGTCGTTAGGAGTTGAGGTGTTAACTGCAAGGTCAGCAGTTCAAAATCACCAGCTGTTCCCTGGGAGAAAGACGCGGCTTTCTATTCCAGTTAAGAGTTGCAGTCTCGAAAACTCACAGGGGCGGTTCTACTCTGTCCTATAGGGTTTCTATGAGGGTTCACTGGATGGTCATAAGTTGCTTTGTTTTGTTTTTAAACATGAACATGAATTCAATAATATGCTTCCCCTCAACACCCCACCCCCACCGCCCAAAAGCTCATTTTCCTTCCTATATACATTTCTTCTTTCGCTATCTCTCAGGTCTTTTACCTATCTGTCTTACTTACGTTACGTTTCATATTTAAAAAATAAGTAAATGAATAAAATCCCCTAGTATGAAATGCAAAGCTTTGGGCTGTGATATGGAAGTTCCGTTGTTTAAAATGACCACAGTTCAAAAGGACCAGCTGTTGGGCGGGGAAAAGACAGGGCTTTTTAGTCCCGTAAAGAGTTGTGGTCTCAGAAACTCACAGGGGCAGTTCTTCCCTGTCCTAGATGATGGGGCATCGGCTCTATGGCAGGGAGGAGAGTACGAGAGGGCAGCTGCTATTCAAGCGGGTGGTCATCAGAGCAGCCCTCCTAAGGCGTCATTCTGCTGAAGGACTCCCCCCAACAGTCTTTAGAGACCCATACCCCGGTAGCATAGTGTGCTCCACGTTGGGCTGCTACCTGCAAGGTCAGCGCTCAAGCCCCCAGCCGCCCTCTGGAGAAAGATGAGGCTTTCTCCTCCTGTACCATGGACAGTCTCAGAAGGGGCCTCCTTCATGCCTCTTCCAAAGCATCAGCTGTTGAAGAGTGTCCTGTACCCAAGCCAGCATACACTGGCCTGATCTGTGGTTCACGTGGTTGCCTCCAAAACGCAAACAAACGAAAACATGAAATACGTGTGGCTCCTCCTAGCTTTAAAAAAGTAGGTTTGATTTGGGTTGTCTTAGAGAAGATGTTTCAGAGTTCAGGACTTTTCTTTCGTGGACAGAGCAGGCATTTAGAGACCCGCCTGGTGTCTGCTTAGAAGTGAGGGGAGCAGATGGGACAGTAAATTCTGTCCACTGCCCTGCAGGCTGCCCCTCAGCAGATGGCCAAGATGACATTATCCCTTGTCCACAGACTCCAGAGGGAGGCCACAGGCCAACTGCAACATTGGTCCAAGCCTCTTTGTGGCCAGCTTCTTCATTTTGCCTGCAGGTGATAGATTTTTACCTCATCAACTGAAAATGGTTTTCCTAAGCCGTCATCATCCACACAGTGTTCTAGGGGACCTGAGTGTCTCATAGGTGTTAATCTGTATTCCAAGAGTGGGAAATATTCTGGCTTCAAATAAATTTAGGAAAAATTGGCTTCAGGAAAATGCAACTGCATTCTGCATGGGCGAACCCCACAAGTATATTGTATATTGACTTTCTCTGCCACTTCTGAACTGCTCTTTCTCCTGGGCAATCCATTAGCATCTCCAACAACATTGTTGCGGACTAGTGTATACTTGGGGAATATTACCTCAAGTAGTTGTCATTATTATCACTACCTAGATATGTTGTTACGATATATTTCAAATAGCAACAGGATTAGCCATGGTAGACAGTAAAGCTTCTAGATTAAAGACAAGGAAGAAAGGCCTGATGATCAACTTCTGAAGATTAGCTCATTTTGTAAAACACAGTGCTGGAAGGTGAGCCCCCCACGTTGGAAGATATTCAAAACACCCTGGCTATAGGAAGGAGCTCGGGAAGGCAATGACCATGAAGAGAGCACAGGGCCAGGCAAGACTTTATCCACCTGACCATGGACTCCCCTTCGCCAGTAGCTAACAACAGCGCCATGTTTATTGAGGCCTTGCTTTGTACTGAGTACTCTGCTAAGCCTTTGACACAATGTAGCTTATTTAATCCTGTCAAAAGCCTTACCAGGTGGGTATGGCTACTACTGCCAGTGCACATTGGGAAAAAGAAACAGAAAGAGTTAAATTGTTGGCCCCCATGACGCTAGTAAATCACAACAGCCATCATTTTCACCAAGGTTTGTGTGACTCCAAAATCGGCCTCTTTAATCAGTAAACTATATTTGTAATAGCATCAGTGCAGGTTGAAAGATATATCACTTCCCCAGGCGTGGAGCACTACCATATTCTCTCCTCCCTTAAGAGCCCACATGAGTGATCTTTCTGTCAGGGAACACTGTCACACCATGCTCCACCCAGCCTGGATCAACCCAAGCTCTGCTCTCCTTCGATGTGCCAAACCCAGCATGTGTGAAAATAGGTGTTGTTTCCTATGGCGTTTCTGACGCGTGTGTATGTCAAGAGGTCTGTCGGTGATGGTATCAGACTTCACTGCACAGAAACAACAGAGAGCACCAAGTGGAACCCTAAAATACAAGTTTGATAGCCTCTTTCAATCTTTGTGGTTGTGATTAGGTGCCATCAAGTCAATGGCAACACATAGCAAACCTGTGCAGAACAGAAGGTAACGCTGCCCGGTCCTGTGCCATCCTCACAGTCGTTCCTGTGCCCGGGACTAGTGTTGCAGTCTCTGTGTCAATCCAGCTCCATCAGGACCTTCCTCTTTTTCAATACCCCTCTGCAAGCATGAAGTCCTTCTGCAGGGAGTGGTCTCTCTTGAAAACGTGTCCAGAATATGTGATTCTGAGTCTTTCCATCCTTGCCTCTAGAGAGCACTTTGGCCATATTTCTGCCAAGACAGATTGGTCCTTTCAGCTGCCCCTTGGTACTTTCGACATTCTTCTCCAGCACCGCAGCTCAAGTGCATGCATTCTGCTTTGGTTTCCTCGGGTAATGTCAACTTTCACATGCCTCATCTGAGGCAGCTGAAAATGCCAAGGCTTGGGTCAGGCAAACCTTGATCCTCAAAGTAATATCACTGCTCTTCAATACTCTAAAGAGGTCTTGTACAGCAGATTTCCCTAAAGCAATTTCTCTTTTGATTTTGTGACTGCCATCAGCCTTGATTGTGGATCCAAGCAAGATTAAATCCTGACAACTTCAATATTCTGTTTATCATGATGTTACTTATTGATCGTGGTGAGTATTGTTCTTTTCTTTATACTGAGGTGCAATCCATATCAAAGACTGTAATCCTTGATCTTCATCAGCAAGTATTTCAAGTTTCCTTGCTTTCAGTAAGGGTAAGTCAGCTGCATTGCTTAGGCTGTTAATAAGCCTTCCTCCAATCCTGATATCATATTCTTCTTCATATAATCCAGCCTCTGTGATGATTTGCTCAGCACACAGATTGAGTAAGTATGGCAAGAGGATACAACCCTGTCACACACCTTTCCTGTTTTTAAACCATGCAATATTACCTTATTCTGTTCACACAACTGCATCTTGATACATGAATAGGATTCTGAGTGTCCTCAAAGTTATCCATAGTCTATTATGAATCACACAGTCCACTGCCTATGCTTAGTCAATAAAACATAAGGAGACATCTTTCGGGTATTCTCTGCTTTCAGCCAATATCCACTAGATGTCAACAACAATATCCCTTATTCCACGGCCTCCCCTGAATCGGCCTGAATTTCTCACAGCCAATGTCCTGCTGCAACCACTGATGAGTGATCATCAACAAAAGCTTACTTGCATTTGATATGGTTTGATATTGAGCCTTGGTGCACAGTGAGTTATCCATTGTGATGTCTGCAGTTTGAAGACACCGGCTTCTCTGGGGGAGAAAGATGGATTTTTCTGCTTCTGAAAAGACACCTGACCTCAGAAATCCAAAGGGGTAGCTCTGCTTTGTCGTGTAATATCACTGTGCATCAGAATGGACCGATGAGCTTAGAGGTGCGAAAGATATGGGGTAAATGCCTGAGAAGCTAAATGCAGGGCCCACCTCTGCCGTGCTGTCTGGCTAACCCACATGATTCGCCAAGACCTCACCCTCATCCATCCGACTCACTGCCATGCTATAGGCAGAGTAGGAGTAGCCTTTGGGGTTTCTGATGCCATCCATCTTTACAGGAGCAGAATGCCTCCACTTTCTCTGAAGGAGCTACTGGTGGATTCAAACTACTGACCATGGGGGCAGCAGCTCAACCCGTGACTTATTACGCCATCAGGGCTTCCTATCAGTTGGACTCCACTTGATGGCAGTGGGTTGGGCACCCTAAATGAGAACACTCCTCCCAGAGTAGGCATCCTTTTAGAAGGCCCATAAAAACTCATCCATTTGTAACTCATGGTGAGAAACCAAACAAAGTCCAACCCACTGCCATGGAGCTGGTTCTGACATACAGGGACCCTATGGGATGGAGGAGAACTGCCCGATTGGGTTTCCCAGGGTGTAAAAGCATCCTGCTCACATGAGGCATCTGGCAGAACTGATTAGACCACCAATCCTCTGATGAGCAGTCAAGTGGCCTAAACACTGAGCACCCAGCTTCCTTAATGGAGAGCAGCCTAGAATGGGTCAGTGAGCCATTGTACGGTTTTAAAATGGATGTTAGAGGTTTCAAGTAAACCCCACAAAATAGCCATCCTTTCTGAACTGCCCCCTACTGTAATCTGTTCAATACTTGTATGTCTTCAAACAAGTTAGGTTAAAATCATTTTAACTATTTTAATAGATAAGCACTTTCTTAAGTAAATGAAGCATTCATCTAGAAGCAAGTCTAGACTGTTGCTCTACTTGCTGCACACAGATAGGGCAAAGGTGAAAATTTAAAAAAAAATTTTTTTCAGAACTCCCCCCCCACACACACACACCTTTTTTTTTTCAGGAAAGGTGAAAATTTTATCAAACCTCCAGGGGGAAAAAAAAGGACTAAATTCTTTAACTCACTATTCAGGATTTCTGAAGGCCCCATATTTTAGGAAAGATAATAATAGGCAAGAAGGTGGGAGGGGCTCAGAATTGCACAGTTTTAAAATTCTGACTTTGGGTATATAATACAGGGAGGAATGTGGGTGATTTATAGACATGGAACCACTATCTTTAGAACTATGGAAACGGCAGTGGCATGCTCATTCACCCCTCTGGTGATTACACACATATATTTTTACAGATACAAAAAAGATTTAGAAATAGAGCAGGAAGCTGGCTTTTGAAGGCATTTCATTTCCAGGTTTTCCAAAACTCTCAACTAGTTTAAGGGAGAGGGGGATCTTTTCACAAGTCCCCAACTTTGCACCGGTGTTAACCCTTCGAGGCTGTCTGTCTCCTTTTCGTCCGTAGTGCTGGCTCATGATCAAAACACCTTGTCTCGGTTAGAGTGCCACGGTTTACAAGCATGTGCTCGGCTCCCTGAAGGTCTGGGTTTGCTCTGTGGAGCTGTGCTAGGCTGTTGTGCACCCCCATGAGTCCCGCAGGAGTGGAGCCAGGGGTGCATGTGATCAACAAGCTGAACTGCAGCTCTTCCTACCCCCAACCTCACGAAGAATAGCACTCAAACAATCCGCCGCTCTGTTCCTCTTTTCCACTGCAGGCTTTGTCAACTCTAAGATGCAGCATAGACAAGGCGCCTGGCTTCAAGCACCGAGGGATGCCAGAAATGGAATACGCAGCTTGCCTGGTGGCGAGCTTGTGGCCGTTTCTGTTTCATCAGAGAGTTCTAGAGACATTATAGCTTTGTATTGTTGCTAGCTGCCACTGAGGGAACTTTAGTTGTAGCGAACCTCTGTGACACAAGAGGGCTGCCCCATAGGGTTTTCTAAGATGTCATCTTTTTTTTCTTTTATAACAGTTTTATTGGCATATAATTCACCTACCATCAAGAAGAATTGTACAACCTTCACGACACTGTTTGAGAACATTTCTTCATTCTTACACTCATCCCTCTTAGCTCCTCATTGTCCCACAACCTCCCTGCCGTTCTCCAAAGAACCAGTACTCTAGTTACTTCCTCGATAGATTGACTTATCCTGAGTTTCATACACAGGGAAAAATCCTTTTAAAAACTAGCAATGATAATAAAGCAACACAGGGAAAAACTTCAATCGAAACGAAAGCAAAAAAATATTAAAAACTAGAACAAGATTTAAAGGGAAGAAAGGGGGGCTCAAATAATAAGGGGTTCAATATTAAGCCAACTGGATCTGCAATAATCCACTTTAGGATGTCATCTTATGGGTGCAGGTCTCCGGCTCTTTCTTGCAAAGAGCCATTGCTGCTGCTGCTGTTGTTGTTGTTGTTGTTGTTGTTGTTAGGAGCCGTAGAGTCCGTTCTGATTCACAGCAACCCAATGACCCTGGCTGGATTCAAACCACCCACCTTTGTTTGGTTAACTACTTAACTACTGTGCCACCAGACTCCTTGCAATGTGATGTAGAGGACCAAACAAGGCACATCAATTGCATAGAGTCAATAACGCACAACGCAATGTTTCAGTTGAGAGCACCGAGGCTTTTTTTTTTTTAGGCTTTTAGAGACAAAATGTGAAGAATTAGTGGGAAATGCAGCGTAGGTGGAGGCTACATCTTCAATATCTAACAGTTCTTGGCAGGGTTCAAGCTCTTTCCATTAAGAGGGGTTCCCTCAGGTTCCCTCTCCCACAAAATCCCAGGCAACGGGACACACATGCTGGTTGTGGCTGTTACCCACTAACAGAATTGCCTGTCCTTGTCCTGACCAGATGAGAATGGCCTCATGCACCCACAGGTGCCTGGTCGTTCACTGCTGGGTAGGCATGAGTGCGAACATATCACACACACACACACACAGCTTCAGGTTGTGGAACCCAAGAAACATACTCAAGCACATTCCTAGGGTTGACAGGTTTTAACATTTCAGCTACTTTCTTGCCTCAGCTCCTTCGTGTATGGGGTAGAAACCCAAATGGCCTGCTCACAGAATTGTTAAGAGGCTTAAATAAGAGGGATGCGTGTGACAATACTTGTAAACTCTCAGCCACCGTGTCAGGTCACAGCCATTAATTAGACCCTTTGATCAAACAAGAGTCAAATTCACTCATCTAGATATAAGAAGGGCATTCTGGAAACATACGTTCTTAGCCACTTTCCAGCTCTGTGAACTTAAGCAAGTTAATGAATTTCTTAGAGCCTGAACTTCCATAACTATAGAGTTAGGGAAATAATACCCACTTTTACAAGGATGTTGCAAAAATGAATAATATGCCCTGCTACCCTTAGCACAGTGCCTGCGGTAGTTTATTGTGCCAACCTGGCCAATAAACACATGTGGGGTTAATTGAAGGGTGGAGGGATAAATGGCTTGCTGAGCCTCGCCTTTCGAGTTCTCCAGTCTCTTGCTTTCTGATGGTCACATGAGGGTGCCTTAGCCAGTTCCCTGCTTTAGCTGGTAAGGCTCACTCCCTGCAAGACATCCCTGAGGAGAAGCCACATGGACCTACCCCGATGCAGCCCTGGGTGCTGGAGCAGCCCTGTGGAGACCCCTGCCAGCACTGAGATGTTTACACGCTCACTGACTCGGCTTTCCTCCTGCAGTCGGTGTCATTGCATGTGTTTTGTGAGATGGAGGAGGACTTTGTGGATTGGTGTTGGACATATGGGTTAATGGATTAATGTTGGACTTGTGGGCTTGGGCAGCACTGGGTTGGGATGTCTTCTTGATGGGCACTTAACCTTTATATAAAACTCTCTCTTACACATGAGTTTCTATGGATTTGTTCTCTAAAGTACCCAGACTAATACAGTGCCTGACACAATGAGGATTTCCAAAGGGTCATTAGAGTGATTGTGCTAAAGCCATGGGGCATCTCGGGAGCAGAAACAGCTCTTTCTGCCCTCACTTGCCCAGGGCTCTTTCTGGCTCAGAAATTTCATCCCTACCTTAGTTATCATTATGTGTGTGCAAGGGTACTGCTAATGAGTTAGAAGGTGGTTGCCTGAAAAAACCAATTCATGGGTTACACTTTGAATATTTTACTTGAATTAGATTATTATTTCAGTTCCCTATACTTTAAAAACAATGAAATTAGGAGCCCTGTTTTACTTTGTTTTTGTTGTTAGGTTTTGTTTGTTTGTTTTTTAATGCTTTTCTGTAAATTAAATCCAGGGGAGGTAAATCTATGGAGACAGTAATTGGATTAAAGTTTCCTTGGGGCTGTGGCAGGGGTGGTTGGGGGAATGGGGAGCTAATAAGGATGAGCACAGAATGAAGAAAATGTTCTAAAATTGATTGTGGTTATGACTGTACTACTCTTCTTGATGTGATTGAACTATTGAATTGTATTACATGTGAATTATATGCCAATAAAACTATTTTTTTTAATTGGGAGCCCTGGTTGCACAGTGGCTATGTGGTGCTCTGCTCACCCCAAGGTCAATCATTTGAAATCAGCAGCCACTCCTAATGAGGAAGACAAGGCCTTCCACTCCCATAAAGAGTTACAGTCTCAGAAACTCACAGAGGATGTTCTACCCTGTCCTCTGGGGTCACAATGAGTCACCATGGATTTGGTGAGTTTGGTGGCATAGTGGACTATACATGGGACTGCTCACCAAAAAGCCAGCGGTTCAAAACGACCAGCCACTTGTTGGTAGAAAGATGAGACATTCTGTTCACATAACAGCCTCGGAAACCCACAAGAAGAGGTCTGCTCTGTCCTAAAGGGTTTTGAATCAGAACTGACTTGATGGTGGTGAGTTTTTTAAAAAATTAACAACAAGCAGAAGCAACTAACTAAACTTTGTAGTACAGTTTGGGAAATTTCCTGTCATTTTATTCCAGGGTTTGGGTTATTTATTTTGCCTCATAGGAGAACAGGCAAAAAAAAAAAAAAGATATTGAGGCCTGTCAAGTAATGAACAATAACTTTTAGTTTTAAAACATAATAAAGGAAAACAATAGCCTAAAGTCTTTCAGTAAATAAATAAAATAGCCTTCAGAGCATTATTGTGGTCTGTTAAGAGAGAACAGAAAGTGGGGGTGGGGGTGGGGGAGTGGGGGCACAAGGGGAGCAGATAACTAGGCTGGCGGACAAAGTGAACAATATGTATATCCATTAGTAATGTGTGCTGTCGAACAATGACATGTATGGGGTCTCAGAACACATGATGGCCACCTTCCCCAAAAATGTTGAGCGGAAAAGGAGGGGATTGGGAAAGGTTCTCAATCATGGTTGTACACCAAGAAGAATATAATCATGAGCACCGAGTTATACAGGTAGACAGTGTGGAATTGGAGAATGTCTTGTTGTGTATCTATTTTTGCCATAATTAGAAAAAGATACATGAATAAAGATGACTAGAAGGAAGAAGAAAATGTTCTAGAACAGAATGTGGTGAGAATCGTACAACTCTTCTTGATATGATTGAATTATTGAATTGCATGGCATCTGGATGAAGTGCTAATAAGATGGTTTTTCAAAAAGGCGGGGAAGAGGAACTAGATCAATAGAAGGATGAGCCATGTTGACATGTTGTAAAAATGGCACTAAACAATTCGTATTGAAATTGTTAAAAGGAAACCTAATTTTGCTGTGTATATGTTCATGCAAAGCACAATAAAATATTATTCTAACAAAGAAAGGAGCAGGCGGCTGAGTTGGGGGCAGTACAACCTTCCATAAGGCTAAAGGCAGTGACGTCTTGTGAGCTTACAGAAATGGCAGGTTGCATTTTGGCAACCCCAAGCTAAGCTGACAAAAATACTTTGAGGCAGACACTTTACAACTACTCAAGTACCTGGAGAGAAGAAGTCAGGTATGTTTCTGTTTTCACGAAGTACCCGCAAAGCAGCTCATGTGTCCCAGAATCGGTCAGTCAAGTTGACTGGATTCAGTTCTATCCTGCAGACAAACGGGCACATTGGCTTTAAGATGAAACAACGGAAGATGAGGAGACAGGAATTGGAGTCCCAGTGGAGTGTGCCATCCACCACTTACAGTCAGCATCTCTATCTATCTCTCTATCCATCCATCAGTCCATCACTCTATCTCTCTATCTATCCATCCAGCCATCACTCTATCTCTCTATCCATCTATCCATCATCTTTCTTTCATGCTCACACCCTCTCACAGGGGATGCCCACTCACTTTTGCCAGGTTAACCCAGTTTGGGTTCCATATTTACAAGTTCAAGTGCGGGGACAAAGTCACACTGGAATGAATGTCGGTCAGTTGGCCATCAGCGGTCATTTAATCTCAGGGTGGAGGGTTGCCAAGCTTTGTCCAGGAATCCAGTGACCTGATACCCAGTTCAAGTATTTCTATTGTAATAGCCCTGAGTGGTGCTTTCTTATTTGACACTTACATAAACACATCGAAAAGACAAACGCAAAAACCTACAGACTGCAAATAACTTGCACCTGCCCTGCCAATCCCAATCACCGAAGCCTGTGTTGCACATGGCTCTGAACTCACTTCCAAGCTGGGAAGGAAGTGGAGTCTGGCGGGGATGGCCTGGAAGTGGAAGCAGTGAAACTGAGGGACTGCATTTGCTGTCTCGTGTTGTCCTTGTATTAAATCGACATTCATAGGCTGGTCACAAATACAGAACACCCCCATTACTGTCACCTAAAGACTTGTTGTCACTTGTTTCCTGTGGCCCTTTAGTAATCAGCTGCCCTTGGGTCACACATCCGCCCAGCCTCCAGACAGGCACTGCCTGTGGGATTTCACAGCTCGCAGGAGAGCCCTGTCGTTCGTGCCAGCTGTGATCCTGGTTCTGCATGTTCCACTCCTCTTTGGCGTCTCTGTATTTGCCTAATTCTGCCTGAACGACACAGCTGACTGGGAGAGACCCCTCAGGTTAATTAACTAACCCAGTAACTCTTTTTAAAATTATGTACTTGGCACAGTGCAACCTTCCTGTGCCGCTCGGACCCAACGTGTCTCTCTCGTTTCTCAAGGTAGCCATTGCTCTTTGGCACCTGCCCCTTTCCAAGCAGTCTGAAGTGTCTGTGTCTTTTTAGGGCTACACGTTTGGGCAGACAACCGCCATGCCCATGGCCTCACTGATAATGAGACATTGTCAATGTCGGGGCCATCTGGCTCCAACAACCAGCACAGCTGTCCCGGCCATTCTTAGCGCTCCGGTGTCTTGGTGATTCCGTTTCACGTCCCAGGAGAGGTGCCCGCACCGTGTGAGATGGGGAAAGACGTGCTTCTAGGCTGTCTGCCAGTAGGAGGTTGATGCCCTAAAGAAACGGAGCCATTTCAAAATCTCCCACCTTGGTGCTTCCAACTTAAAGCTGGAAAATCCCTGCCCTGCCTTCAGGTCCGTTTTAGGCTCCTGTCTCCCTTTGGGTACATGACAGCAGCCTTGACTGGGTGGGGGGGGGGGGCTTCCCCCAAGTCCACCGAGGACAGGGGAGATAGAATGAGGAGTTTGCCACGCGGTGAAACGCCTCCCCTGGTGCCCAGACTGCGTGGGGCCGCACCTCCGTTGTGCCTGTGTCGGGTACCCTACGCCCTGCCAGGCCCAGGGGTGGCCATGCCTGTTAGTCTGAAGCTAAAAGTGACCGGAAAGTAGCTCTGCGGCATTTAACTGGCCCTTTCTATAGGTCTAATGGCTGACTCCGTCAAATTCTCCCTGGGTGCCCGAGTAAATGGATTTTTCTGTTTACTTAGTACATTTTTTATGCAATTCCTTTCTCTTATTACAATGTTTCTATTTCATTACAAGGTATAAAATTATGGTTGTTTTATCAAATAGTTTAAGAAATTTAGAGAAAATTAGTCCATTTCAAAAAGAGAGAGCTTTTTTACATATTACGAAATATTTTGCTCATTTCTTTTTTATTTATTATTTAACATTTTATTGGGGCCTCATACAACTCATCACAATCCATACATCAATTCAATCAGGCATTTGTACACATGTTGCCCTCATTCTTTTCTAGACATTTACTTTCTATTGCGCTCTTGGTATCAGCTCTCCCCCGCCCACCCTCATAACCCCCTGATAGATTGTACATGGTCATTTTCATTGCATGATTCCATCACTGCTCCTCCCCAACCCCACCCCCACCCCACTTTTTTTTCAAGGACAACAAATGTGAGGAAATTCACCGGCACGAAACAGATGCTGAGGTAGGAATGAAGAGCACAACTAGCGCATGCGCATCTCTGGCCTCTGGGAGGGATCTGGAGGGCGCTCACGACTCTCAAGCACAACGTGCACCGACAAGGCACTGTCAGCGACCGAAGACATGGTGATGAAACCAGACTGATTCAAGAAAAAACAAGAAATTGTATATCCCACCTTCCATGTGGAGGGGGGAAATAACACTTTGCCATTGTCCTTGTTAGCTAGGGTCCAGTCCGCTCCTAATCTGTGGTGACCTCATCCACAGCTGAACTGAGCACCGCTTGGTCCTCACTGGTTATGGATGGGACCGAGGTGATCACAGTGTATATGTTGTCTGGTTTCTGGAAGTAGATCACTGGGCCTTCCATCCCAGTCTCAGCATAGAAGCTCTGCCGAATCCTTTCAGCATCATAACAATGTGCAAGCCTCAACTGACAAATGGCTGGTGGTCTGCATGAAGTGCCTTGGCCAGGAATTGCATCAGGGCCTCCCACCTGGGAGGTGAGAGTTCTACCAGTGAAACAGCACTGTCCCATGTGATTAAGTTCAAACCAAATCCATCGCCTTCAGATGGATCTGACTCACAGGAACCCTGTCTGCAAAGTAGAACTGTCCTCCAGGCTTTCCGAGGCTGCCCACCTTCATGGAAGCAGACTGCCACAGCTATTTCAGCAGAGCGTTTAGGGGCTCCAACTGCCAGGCTTTCAGTTAGCAGGAAACTGCTTAACCACTGGGCCACCAGGGATCCTCTCAATTGGTTTAAACCACTATAAATAGGCTTCTGAAAATCAATTCTTAAGTTTTAGACCCTGGCACCTCGGCTATGAGATTTCCTTTTTTTCCTGATATAAAAACAAGACAAAAGGGAATGGGAGAGGGAGGAAGTCTCTGATGCTTTGGTCTTTGAGTTAGAGTTTCTCTTTCACCTGATTTCCAGGCCAGGGGATAGTCTACCGGAAAAGGAAGGCTATAGGGTCATGATTAGTTTATCAAAGTGAACAGGAGCCACCAGGATAAATGCCTACGCATGACTAAGAATTAGTCACTATCCCAAACACCAGTGGGCAGCAAACAGACATTTGATAATCCAAGGACATCCTATTCTAATAACTGATCCATTTAAATTCATTTAGCTCATGCTTAAGTCATGTGTCTTATTCCAGCTATGAATAAATAGAAACCAAATGCTCCCCAGATCACCGCAGACGGGCCTGATCAGCACGTGTCTACTTAGCAAAGGTACCGTGGAGTTGTTGAAAGCCTTAAATTATGCGGATGCCTACTTGGGTACGTTGTCTCTATGACAAGGAATATAATAAAAATACCAGCTCAACCAAAATGCCCATCGTGAACAACGGACAGACAGACTTTGGTACAGAGTTACAATGGAATCCTACACATCACTAAGACACCAGATTGAAAGCATCAAGCACCTCACGACAGGGACCCACGTGGAGAACACAATGCTAAAGGAAAGGAATCACTCACAGAAGGATAAATACTTGATGAGACGACTGTTGTAAAGCGGGACAACCAAGCCAAAGACTTTCACACCAGAGGGAATGGATTTGGAGGTTACCAAGTGGGGGAGGCTAGGAGGGACAGATGAAGACATAAGCTAAAGGACTGAGAGGTGACTTGGGAAAAGGGGTAGATAGCAATTCACAAGAGGGGGAGAGAAATGAACAGAGCAGAGGGAAGGGAAGCTATTGGAGGGTGAGTAAATAGCTTAGTTTACCCTGTTGAATACAGACTTGATTGGGAATATAAACTTAGTACACAATTTAAAAATTGCTAATAATTTTTTTTTTAAATACCAGTTTGTATTAACCTGGTACTAGTGAGTTTCAGCCTGATTTTAAGGGAAGAATGGTACCAGGAACTCACAGGGAACACAGCTACTAAACTGGAATTCATATCCTAAAGAAGGTCCCGAGTGGCATAAACCATTTGTGCTTGGATACTGTCCTAAAGATTTACAGCAGTTCAAATCCACCCAGTGGCATGTTGAGAGAAAGATATAGAGATCGACTTCTATAAATATTACAGCCAAGAAAACCCTATGAAGCTATTGTTTTCTGTAAAACATACGGGGTCCCCATGAGTCAGGAATCCACTCAATAGCAGCAGGCTTGATTTGGTTCATATCCTGAAACTTTACTTTTAGTAAAAGTAGGGTAGGATGATGTGCTAGTCTGGATTGACTGGAGAAACAAATTCATAGACACTCGTGTGTACGAAAGAGCTTTATATAAAAGACCAATTGTATATTGAGAAAACATCCCCACCAAGTCCAGATCAAGTTCATAAGTCCTATATTAGCTCATATGTCTGATACCAATCTATAAATTCCTCCTCATGAAACAAATGCAATGACACCAAATGCAGGAAGATCACAGGCCAGTGGGTAGAAACTCTTGAGGATCCAGTAGCAGTGGAAGCATCTCAGCACTAACAGGGGTCTCCACGTGGCTCCTCCAGCTCCAGGGCACTAGTGTAGCTCCATTTATCTTGTCAGCAGGAATATCTCCCAGGAGTGAGCATGTGTCCCGCCTTCAGCAAGCTATTTATTTCTTTAGTACAGTGAACCCTCGCCACTCCGCGCTTCGACTTCCGCGGCTTCACTCTATCGCGGTTTTTGCGTAACAGCACCCACTGCCTACACCCGCTCCTTCAGAGGAAAAAGACGGCGACCCACCTGTAGAGTACATCCCTTAAGTCATTTCATAGGCTATTGATTACAGTATTTGTAAGAACTATGTATAATAATACTGTATGTGAAATATGTAATACTGTAAACTAGATGCCATAAATAATATAATAAATAATAAATGATAATTGTAACGTCCAAAATGTTTTACTGTATTTTTCCCTTTTTCGTTTAATAAATTGGGTAATACGAGTGTAATGGTGACTAAAGGGTGTTTTTTCATGTCCTCTATGCTCTAACTATGAAAATATTTGATTTACAAATAAGGAATCCTACTTCGCGGAATTTCATTTATCACGGTAGGGTCTAGAACCGATTAACCGCGATAAACGAGGGTTCACTGTACCTCCAAATGAGGTCATCAAGCTGTGGCCTGATTGACAGGCTAAACTCCCCCTTCAATCTTAATACTCTCAAATTGACAACAGATTATGTAACTACCACAGGTGGTGAAAAATAGTTTTCTTTTTAGGGAGTTAATACTTACTGCTTCATCTACTAAGCTTAGTCTAGGACCCTCTGCCATTGACCTTCACATGGGTGGATTGTGTGGAGAGGTAGACTTACAGTCCATCCCTTCTACACCCAATGGCCTCAGAGACAGCGTCTGATCATTCTGACTTCCCTCGGTTATTGGCTTTATAGAGCTTGTTCTGTGTTTATCTGTTGCAAACTCCCTACAGACGAGGGATTCAGAGGGTACGGCCTGTAGGTGTGATTCTTGATGCTACTGCTGATGACTGTGCTGTCTTTAAATATTCTGCCAGTTCTTCCCATCAAAAGCATTTTTATTGCAGTAATATGGTAATAAATGTTTAGAAGATTTGTTTTTAATGCAAACTTGACAAAATCGGAGGCGACTACAAAGAGTTTCTGGGAAAATCCCATCATTTTAAAATTTCATTGTTCCACGAACTTTCTGAAGCCCTGTATATTCACTGAGAAATGATTGAAGCAGGCAGTGGGATAAGCCCTGGATTTGGCAGTAAAGACAGACCTTCTCTGGAGATGTATAAAGTGATTCCCATAGGTTTGTGATAAAACCAGTAATAAGAAAGCACAGGTAGAGTTCTTTCATGAGGCTAAACTCCAGGATAGCATATAACAATTGTCTCTTAAGCTATAGGAAGGAGGGTAATCTTAGGCACTGAGCTGCTAATTTTTAGGGTCCTCCAGGATCAGGATCAAAAAAGGAGCCCTGGTGGCAATGTGGGGTATGTGTTGAACTACTAACCCTATGATCTGTAGTTCAAACACACCAGCTGAGCCTTGGGGGAAAGATGAGGCAGTCCACTCCCATAAAGATTCACAGCCTCAGAATTGATTCAATGGCCATGGATGGACCATGTTAAGAAAAGATATATCCATACGTATATGCAGAAGGAAGAAAACTAACTGCAGACTCATAGGCAACACGAGGTCTCTGAGATGTTAGCTGGAACAATAGCACCCCCATCCATCACACAGGACTGATGAGCATAGATACCATTGTTCCCAAGGAATACTGATGTCATAGCTTGGGATGTGTGGAACTGTGCTCGCTCTATGATGGGCTGTCCTCTAACTCGTATGTTGGGACCAGGCCCTCCTAAGGCCCGCTGCTAGAATGGAAGACAGGAGGACAATCAACCTCTGCAAGTTGAGCTCTGCTTTTATCTCAGTCTGTCCTTTGACTCCAAGTGACTTGAAGAAGCTAGGTAGCAGAATATCCAGGATACATTGCTAAATCGGAAGAGCAACATGACCTCACTCAGGAATCCTTTTTTTAAAGTTTTCACTTCAGAGAACTCTAAAGCTCTCTTTTCCTCTTCTCCCATTCCCTCTCATTCCAATTCAACCACAGTGGTTGCCCATCTACAGAAATAGCCCTAAAGGAGTAGTTGGGAAAGGATGGGAAAGTTGGGAAAGCCGTGATGCCTGCCATCACGGGCTGGCGCTCAAACATGGCCCGTAGCTTGAAAGTTGTAGTTACTCAACTGTTCGCCCGATTCTTGAGGATTGTGTTCCTATCCCCAACGTTTCATATCAAGATCTCTCCTCTGTCTCCATGTGAGGACGAGTCATTATCCCACGTTTGTGCTGATCATCTGTACTGCAATCCAGTCTTCAAGCCTCAGTATCTCAATCCAGTGACAACTCCTTAGGGATCAAATTCTTGCTCCAATAACTTTTAAATGTCAATATTGCCTATTCAAGTAGGTCTAACCTTTAACAAATACACACACCATTTCCTCGAAAATGAACACAGAATTATAAAGGTGAAATGTTTGTCCCCTGAAGTCTCTTTTCAATAGCTCTGATGTAGTGGAGTCCTGATAGGATAGTGGATAGCCACTGGGTGGTTAACTGCTTCAAGGGAGGGAAATGGAACTGCCTACTCCCACAAAGAACCCAAAGGGCAGTTCTTCCCTGGCTTATAAGTTGCTGTGAGTCGGAATCAACTCAATGGCAGTGAGAAGTTTTCTTTTAAAGAAGCCCTGGTAGAACAGTGGTTAATTGTGCAGATGCTAACCAAAAATCCGGTGGTTCTCAATAGGAGACAGATGTGGTTGATGTAGGATGACAGCCTTGGAAACCAGATGGGGCCATTCTACTCTTTCCTATAGGGTTGCTATGAGTTTGAGAGCTGAAGTCAATCAAAGGCAATGGCTTTAAAGCTTCCATTTCTAATGGGGGGAAATGTGTGTCAACAACATGTAACATCATGTATTCGGCTATTTTAGAATACGTATAAAAAATAATAGTGTTAATTCTAGAAAGGGAGTTTAAAATTATGTAACTCTTTTATTTCTTAGATGAGAAAACTAAGACATAAAAAAGGTAGGGAAATTTCTCAGGGAAGCTATTCTTCAAAATTCCTTTTGTAGACATGTGATTTTAATAAAAAATGGTTGCTGTCTTGTACTGTGGAGCCCATTCGGACTCAAAAAAAGAGCACAGAACCGCCCCTTAGGATCTCCTGGGCTGTACTCTTTATGAAAGAGCCATCGTGGCACAATGGTTAAGCACTCAGCTGCAATCAGAAGGTTGGCAGTTAGAACCTACTGACCAACTCATGGGAGATTTTACAACTTTGGAAACCTTATGGGGTAGTTATACTCTGTCCTATAGGGTACCTGTAAGGCTAATCAAATCTACTCAACAACAGTGGGTTTCGGTTTTTCAGTTGGTAATCCTCACCAGGTCTTTCCTTTCCAGAAGCCCCTGGTGGGTTTGAACCTTTTCCAACAACATACAGAGGGCCAAAATTCCTAGACAGACTTGGTTACCGAGCTCGTGACTCGCCTGAGTAAGTGAGAACCACATTGCGCCCGAGATCCTTCCTGCTGAAGATGCTTGTCCTCCCTAACTTGGGCACGAGATGATCTGGTAGTGGGCAGAGTGGGCAGACACTGCCCGCATATGGCCACAGCCTGGGACTCCCTGCTGCATCAGCAGAACCTGCACCCAAGAGAAGGACTCCTAGCCCATCAAGCCTTCCTGGAAAATTCCACTTCAGTGGTGAATCAGAGAGAAAAGCTGGAGCCCGGCCAAGCTGGAAGTAGAGCACTTCTTACCCAACCCCCCAAGCTAGAGAGAGGGAGCCGTGGGGTCAGCCAACTAACAGGGTTGTACTGACAGACCGCTTCTCCCATCTCAGCCATGGTGATTTCTTCTAAGGCTTGGAGAAGGCTTTAGGGGGGAGAAAGAAGGCTAAGGGTGCTGAGCATGACATGATTTCCAGGGCACAGTAAGCCAGAGCCCTGGGGAGACCCTTCTCTCTCATCCCTATCCTCCTCAGCCCCAGCCTGAGCATCCATCCATTCTCATCCTGAGAAAGCCTAAGGGAGGGAACACACATACACACACCCCTCTGGTTTTCCCTCAGATCTCCTCCCACCGCACAGAAGTAAAAACAGCTCCGTTGCAAGGGTAAGGTAAGGATAAGATCTGGAAATATTAATGGTTGTGTTTGCTTGCCTTCCAAGACTTGTCGACCACTCCCCCATGGGCGGAAGCAGCCGCTCTCCCTGAAGAATGAGAGCTGTTACGATTGGAAGGAAGGCTGAGATAGAGGAAGGACTATTTTTCACTTTGTATTTCCACTCAGGCTCAGAATGAAAGGCTTGCGAGTGGGGGGTGAGGGATGGTGGGGCCGGGGTATAGGCAGAGGATCAAAGAGCTTATGCGGAAACGAGGATTTTCCAGTGGTCAGTACCAGGAAGCCCGGAGGAGGTCTGCGGCCCCCTGCGGCCCTTCGCAGACACCTCTGGCCAGGGGTCCTCCTGGGCCTGGGCGGCCAGGCCTTCCATGGCCTGTCCCCACATCACCCAGGATAACTGGGTGTCTTCCTTCCCCAGTGCTGCTGTCGCAGAAGCACCGCCAGCCGTGGTTTCGATTGTAAAAACAGATTTTCTCATCATTAGGCGCTGGGAGTCCAAATTCGGGCACGGCTCTAGGAGAAGGCCGTCCCCAGCTCCCTCGAGGGCCCGGGGGAAGGGAGCTTTCTCAGCCTCTCAGACCCCGGAGTCCCCCCATTCCTTGCTCACCGCCTTGTAGCCTCTGTGTCCCCCTGCTTAACTGCCTGCTTCTGTGTCTCAACAAACCTCCATCTCCTTTAGATCCCTGGGTGGTTGGGGTGCATCGCCTCCGCACTGACGGTCCATTAACAGAACAAAGAAGACTCCGCAGAGGGGGGATGACTTCTCAGGCATGGGGGGTCAGATTCGGACACACATTTTGGAGGAATTCGGTTCGATCCATAGCACCCCTCATCAGAGAGAATTACTGAGCCCCACCTACCGTGTGGCCTTGTAGATAACCCCTTGGTGGATGTCCCAAGGGTTATGATGTCAGGGGAGGAGGTGGAGACACGCAGCAGTCCAGGGGGAGGAGGAGGCGGGTGGTGGGAGAGAGTCACCCATAGCTCTGTCCAGAGTGGCTGGAACTTGATTTCTGATGCCAGCCTTTCTTAGTAAGCTCGGGATTTATGTAAAGGCCAGGAAGGGGCTGTAACCCACGGAGGATGGCTGGTTCTTGTTGCCAGCCTCCATTAATTGAACACCTGCTTACTCTGTGCCAGGTACAGCGCGATGGGCTCCCGAAGCTTAATTTCATCTTTACCACCAGCCAAATGCGCTCCGAATTGTTTTAGGGATGAATAAACCGATACCACTGCTTCAGACTCAACTCTCAAACGACATGACCTCCCCAAACCAGATACCACGGAGTACGAATAACACATTTTCCAAAACACTCTCCTTCTCACACATTATCTGATTGTAGTGTACATTCTATTGTTTAAATATTTTAGTCATTGAGCACCAACGATTCGTGCCATGACGTTGACCCCTATGACACTCTAATAGAAACCTGTCCAGTGGCGTGTCTCCGGGGTGACATAAATGAACACTCAAGGGCCAGAATGCTTCTTCAAGGAGGTAGTTAAAAAACAGCAGCCCTGAGACTCACCTTTGTCCGCGTGGAGTGCCCATGACCTTGTACCCTGCAGCTGCCATCCCCGGCAGCCTTCCCTTAAGAATCTAGAGGTTCCGGAAGCATTTCCAGAGTTTTATCAACGGCCAAAGAGATGGGTTCTTCATTTGTACCCAAGCACTATTCTTCCAGGGGGATTTGCTGGGAAATTCCTCCGAGTGGCCCTTGACCCCATTTTAACACAGCTGAGTTGTAACAGATTGAATGGGTAAGTACACGGGCTTTGTCTTAAGTCTAATTTGAGAAAGCTTCGGATAGCTTCACATCAGCTCCCTTCAATTCATGTCTTTCCTGTGTATGTAAACCAGCATGTTTCTGCACCTTTTAAGAGAAAGAAAATTAATTCGTCTGAGCTGCCAGCCACTAGATGACAAGCTTGAACTCTGGGTAGGCTGGAACGGGTCCAGATTTTGCATACGGAGTTTGTTTTAGGTTGATTGAAAAGAAATGAAAAAATGGCTCAGATCCTGTTTCCAAAATTCAAACATGAGGAGTTAAGATTCCCTTCAGACATGGCTGAAGGGTGATCCTTAAGTCCATTTGCTAAGCACTAGCTAATGTCCGCTTGTTTCTCTGCCTGAGACCAGCAAAGCCGCCAAAGGCTCAGGTTGTCCTCTGGCAAGTCAGTGTCTCAATGCCGCAGGTAAGTCATGCAAAATTTAATTCCCTCTTCTCTCTCTCTCCCTTTTATTGAAATTTGTTATTTCTACAGACTATAGAACTTTTTTGCCCTCGTCTTCTTCCAACTCACCCTCACTTTGAGTATAGTCTATCAGACTGGGGCTAAGTTTAAGAATAAAAGTCTCCTCTTTTTCTACCCTGTGTCTCACTTGGTGTGTAATAAAAGTGCCGGTGCTTTAAGCCTTTGTCAAAACGGCAATAGCCATTTTCACTTAAATATAATAAGCAATCGAAATAAAAAACTAGACAATGCAGAAAATCTTTTTTAAAAAGATGAAAATCATCCCAAATTCTACTAGAGAAAACTAATCACTGTTATCATTTTAATATATTTGTTCTGAGCCTTATCTTCTTTTTTAACAACAAAAAATATACTTATTATACAAATTATTTAGTAGCATGATTTTATCTCCACATAATTGTGCCTTTCTATAGATCAACATCACTGTTTCTAAGAGGTGCACAGCATTGCAGTGTGTAAATGTACTTCCACTGATACTAGTAGACATTCTTCTACATAACTTATGCTTCCTGGAAGGTTCTGATACCGCATCCCTTTCTCGGGGTAATCGCCTGTAAACAGATTCTGCTTGATCAGGCGTAGACACTGAACACTCAAGACCTTTGATGCCTATTGCTAATATGCGTTCCCTCACCACCACCACCACCACCACCACCACCACCCCTGCGGGGGGTCCCCCTCCCCCCCTCCCCCCACAGCAAAGGTTGTACTCTTTCACAGTTTCACCAAATTTTTACAAATACAATTGTCCTTCCTACTCTGAAACATATGGGCTGTAAGATTTTTTTTTAATGTAGGCTCATTTCACAGATAAAAGTGGTTTTCTATATGGTTTTACATTATTTGACTTTGTTTTCATATGCTTAAAGCTCTTCGTATTTTTTCTTTTAAACTGCTCGTGTTTCTTTTGTTAATTGAAATACTCTTTCCTGATACATAGGAGCTTATTACATATAAAGATGGCATTTTCTAAAATGTGTTGCACCCAGAACTTTATTGCCCCAGGATATGGTAATAGCTCTTCTGGGAATGGGGCTAGGGGTGGAAGAAGAGTCTCATGGTCCAGTTTAACACATCATTGCCTAAACTTACCTGACCA
Organism: Echinops telfairi; assembly: GCF_000313985.2. Classification (NCBI taxonomy): domain Eukaryota; kingdom Metazoa; phylum Chordata; class Mammalia; order Afrosoricida; family Tenrecidae; genus Echinops; species Echinops telfairi. Next base: position 65,363,838 of record NW_022103898.1, read on the forward strand.
TCCGACTTGAATATCCACCCACTCGCGTCATTCAGAGTCCGGTGCTATGGGCAATAGCATTTGAAGCGTCGTCCGGCTAGGACAGCAAGGTTTGATCTGGTGCATACGTCACAGGGTCCTCCTCCACCAGCCTCTCTGCTGTCATTAGTCTTTTTCTCCACATGAATTTTACTTTTTATGTAGTTTTTCATTCATGCACTCAAATCTCTTAGCTTCTCTTAGTTCAATAATTTAAAAATAAAGAAGCCATATTTCTTTGATTTAAATCCTGGCCTGACTGCTGATGGGGACCTTGGGAAAATCGTTTCTCTGTATCTCGATCCAATAATCTGGACAAGGGGAGAAGAAGGTACACTACATACCTGATGAGGCTGTTGGGAATTGCTCACTACAGATAAAGCACTTGAATTGTCTCTCCTAAAGAACGGGAGTGTGGAGTGGGCATAGGTTCCTTTTTGCATGATGTAGAAAGTCATTCTCCATGAATTCATTTTTAATCCTATTATCTTCTATTATTTTCATGGAAATCCATGCATTCCTCCATTGGTTGGCTAGGTTTTTTTCCAATCCCATTTATTGACTAATGTTCCCCATAATATATACTATTATATTCTATTTTTGGATTCCCCTCCCCCCTTTCTGGTACCAAGACTCCTTCTTTCCCCGGTCTTCTCCGAATCCGCAGCTTCAGAGTCCATGTTTCAGTAATCAAGAGCACATGTAGACATGGAATTTCCAAGTTCACCCTCAAAATGAGGTTATTCTTAAAGCAGAGGACAGAAGAAAGCTCACATCTCTTGAGAACCCAGAGCAAGCACATGGTTGTGTCCAAGTCTTTCATTAGACTCCCTAGATTCATACCTGAGGCTCCACAGAGCCACTCAAAATAGCATGCACGTTGAAACCACAGTGATGCCGCCATCCCCATACCAGGATGGCTACGAAGAACAACACAGGAAGTCCCCAGCATGGCAAAGATGAGGAGCAACTAGAATGGCATGCATTTTTGAAAAACTATTTGGCAGCATCTGAGAAAACCGAATATATATGAGGGGCCTTTAGAAAGTTCATGGGACAATTTCATTATTCCATTTTTGAAACCTTCTCATACATACCCCATGACCCAGCTTTTCCACTCTAAGCTAGACCCAAGAGGAATGTTATCTATGGAGTCCCTGGGTGGTATGAGCAATTAATGTGCTCAGCTACTAAGAAAAAGTTAGAAATTTAAGTTTACCCCAGAGATAGATCGGAAGAAATCCCTGCTAATCTACTTCTGAGAGATTAATCACTGAAAATCCCTGGAAGCACATAATGGGGTCACCAAGTGTTACAATAAATTTGATGACAATTGGGTGTTTTTGTTTGTTTTAATATAGGGTCATTCGCTATGAGTTGGAATCGACTCAATGCCAGTTGAGTTTCGGTTCAGTTTTTGGAATTTATGTCCACCAAAAACATGGAACAGAATGTTCACAGTAATGCTATGTGTAATGGACAAAATCTGGACTAATAAAATGGAGCAAAATAGGAGGGTGGATTTTTTTAATGAGGCATATTTCTATGAGGGTGAGTCAAAAAGTATTGCTGCTGTGGTTCCTGTCCATACATGCGTGGATTTATACCAAACCTAACTTATTTACACATGTCTGTGCAGTCAGCAAATGGCTGCAGATAAGGTCTGTCAGCAATGCATTCATTAGAGTGGCTTCCGAGAAAAGCACAGTGGATCCAAGGGGACCTGCTGAGCCAGCTTCCCCCCAGGCACAGAGGTCTGCTCCAAAGGCTAGGTTTTCTGCTGTAAGAACCCCCAGTACAATAAAATAAAAATGGTTATGGTTTCTGAAAGCAACATGTGCACAAATGTGCTTGATCCAATTGATGTATGGATTGTTATACGAGCTGTAAGAGGCCCGATAAAATGATTTATTTATAATAATTTTAAAAGGTTATGTTTTGGGGGGATTTTTTTTGGCAGAGGTGGGGGATGTGGGGGAAGGGATGGTTTTGATACCTTTTCTCAAAGAGCATAGGATGATCGTGGGGCTTACTAGGAAGAAGTTTGTTTGTTTGTTTGAATTGAAAACTATGCTAGTGAGGGAAAGGCCAGGAAAATTGTATCGAGAAGTTTTTATAACGATACACCTGGTCATTCTTGAGGATAGCAAGGGTTCTTCAGGAATTTCACAGGAAAACCTCGCCCATTCACCCGAGTCCCAATCTTGCCCCTTCAGACTGCCTTTTGTTCCCATAATTCCCAGGAACATGATTTGAGATCTCAAGAATACCCGAACTGCCATGTTGGCGTGACATGAACTACAGGATGCAGAACTCTTCGGGGAAGGGTTAGAGATGTGGAGACACCGCCTTCCGAAATGTTCAGACCTAGACAGAGGAGATATCAAGAAATAGCAAGTGCCCTTTGATGTTCTTGTTTAATAACGGTTTCCATGATGGTGTTGCAATACGTTTTTACTTACCCAGTATATAAATACACGTATATGCATGGAAAGGTGTTGGACGGCAAAGATCAGGAGTTCAAAACTACCACATGCTCCAGGAGAGAACAATAAGTTTGTCTGCGCCCATAAAGATTTACAGTCTAAAAATGGACTCGATGACAATGGGCTGAGATGTTTTTAATGCATATAAATATATGTATGTATCTTTAGAGCCATAGGTGTATATACAGGCTGTTACTGTTTCTGTGTTAGATGTCATTAGGTTGGTTCTCATAGCAACCATATGCCCAATAGCACGCACCACTGCCCAGCCTTGAGCCATTCTCTCAACTCTTGCGATGTTGCAACAGTGGCTGCAACACTGTGTCAAACCACCTTTGTAAGGGTGAGTCCACCTTTTCAAGGACTTTCTCTTTCTGCAGACCAAGCGTGCTGTCCTTTCCCAAGCAGGATGGATGTCCTTCTCCGAGGACCGGCCCCCGCTAACCATACACTCTGAGTTGGTGAGCCGAAGCCTCACCATCCTCTCTTCCAAGGAACATTCTGATCATACTTCTTCCAAGACAGAATATTTGTTTTCTCTGACTGCCAGTACCACCTGCCTACACTGTAATTCAAATACAGTCTACATCAGTCTTCTTTTTAAATTCATGCGAGGCACTGGAAATACTGGAACTTCGACATGGGACACTTTAGTCTTCAAAGGGACATATATACATAAATGTGTGTGTGTGTGTGTACTACTGGCTGTGTTTCTTTAAAGGACCCTCCCTGATGTGCATCAGGATTGAAACCAACTGGTCCTAGATGGTGAGGAGAGGCTTATGCAGCCCCGTGATGATAAATTGTCCCCGACATGACATCTTCCCTGGGACAAGAGGAGGGAAAGAAGAACAAGCAAAAGAGATGTAAAGGCTTTGTATAATTCATTTTAATCCAAGGCTGAAGAGACTTTATACACACATGTTATGTGCACTTTGGTTTAATTTATTGTTCTTGGACTCAAAAGGAGAATATGGAAAATGAAGAGTTGGCAATATATTTTTAAATGATAGAGGAATGGGTTTCTGGAACAATGCTGCCAGAATGTCTTGAAACATGTTTGGCAAGTAATGCACTAATCAGATAAAGGAGTTTGTAAAGTGAAATTTGATGGGAACGAAAGATAAGTTTTGGAGGGAGCTGGCGGGAACAGCAGACTGAGACAGCAAGGAAAAACTGCGATAACATTTCCCTGAAAAACAGTGCTGACCGCTATGCAACTTCCCAGAGAAGACGCTCCTGGAAACCAGGAGGAGGCCCGGGGATAATGCTCAGAGGTATGGAAGGTGACATGAATTTAAGACTTTTATTCACAGACTGAATTTTTTTATTCAAGTTTCACTGTGATGGTTTTGGGTTTGTGTCAACCTGGCTGGGCCAGGATTCTGAGTAGTTTGGCAGAGCCCTGGTGGTGTCATGGTTATGTGTTGGCCTTCTAACTGCAAGGTCAACAGTTTGAACCTACCATCTGCTCTGTGAGAAAGATCAGGCTTTCTACTCTCAGTTATAGTCTTCGTAAACTCACAAGGGCAGTTCTGCCCTGTCTGATAAGGTTGCTATGAATCAGAATTGACTCAATGACACTGAATTTTTGCTTTAGACTAACAATGTAATCACAGCCAATCAATTAATTGTAAGCTTCAATAATGGGATAGGAGTAGGGTGGATGCAACACTCTCACTGTGGCCTGATTCCAATATAAGTGGACGCTGTAGGAAAACTTGCTTTCATGTAATTAGCATCCCTAACCGAATCGGCGGCGCCACCAGAGCTCCGGAAGATATCAATAAGCACCGAGTTCCTTTTGATAAAATGCTGGTCTAGCCCAGGAGGGAGTCTAGGTTTCTTTCCTTGATCACCTCCTTTTGAGCTTTCCCCTGGTCACTTTGAGCTATCAGACCACTGTCGGCTCCATCTGTGCTCTCCTGACTCTGACTCTTAAGAGATGCAGCATCTGTAGGGAAAGCCAGTGAGAGAACATCCATTCTAAAAGCACAATCAACTGACCGACTCCTCCTGTCACGTCCTGCTTGGTATTGGTGTGCCCAAGATGAGAGGGTTCTTGCTGATCACCACTGCACCACTTCCCACAAGCTCTTTCTCATCATGTAATTTAGATGAATAAAGTTTCTGACAAGTAAATAGTAGATGAGATTTCATGTAGTTCAAGTTTCTGCCAGCAGATTTCACTACATTTCTAGCATCTTCCTGATATAGCCCAACCTTGACGTCCTCAGTAAGGAGTCACCGTGTCTCAACTGAAAGACTGGGTAAGAACAGCAGATGTTGGTTCAAGAAGGTCTGGTGCCTTGAGCTTATTACAGCTACTCCCTTTCTGGTTTTCAAAGGACTCAAAATTGCAGAGAAGAGACTTCCCTTTTCTTATTACTCCCTTGCTGCTACCGAGGCGTTGCCGACTCAGAGTGAGCCTGTTGAACCGGGTAGAACTGCCCCTCTGAGTTTTGAAACTGTAATTCTTCATGGGAATAGAAAGCCTCCTCTTTCTCCCTCAGAGTGCCCAGTGATTTCGAACTGTGGTCCTTTAGGATCACAGCCCAACTTGTAACCACTGTGCCACTAGGGATCCCTTTTTCTTATTAGCTATGGCCTTATATCCCTGGGTCAGAGAATAACTACCTTCATGACATGTTTTTAAATCTCCTGTAGTCCCCTAAGCCAGGAGGTCTGGGGCTTTCTAAGCTTCATAAGGCAGAGCTAGTAGGGACAGAAAACTAAATCAACCCCCACTTCCTATTGAGTGGCCTCTAACTCACGGTAACTTCACGTGTAGTGGAGTATCACCAGGGTTTTCAATGGTTGACGCTTTAGAAGTAGATTGCTAGGCTTTTCTTCTGAGGCACCTCTGGGTAGACTCCAATCTCCAGCCTTTCAGCTAATAGCCAACTGTCGGGATCATTCTCACCAGGTGGAGACCAACCAGTACCACGAGGCACTAGATCGTGACGCTCCTGGGGGATTCTTCTCTTGAGGCCACTCCTGATCCTGCAGATTGAGATCGGGATTCCTCGCCAGCGTGAGGCCATGCGAAGCTTTCACGGACTCGTTTTCCAGGCATCTCCAAGTGGCCTCTCTCTCTGGAACGTGCCACGGGGCAGTCTGAGCCGTGGGCACTTGTCCCACCCACTCCACAGTAGCACAGTGCTAGGGGTGGTCTTCTTTTTCTGCAAGTTAGCGGAGTGATCACTGAAACCTTCTCTGGAGACATCAGCACTGTCTTCTCCCAAGCACTGTAGGTCTCATGTGGGTGAAGTCCTCCTCTACCTTGGCCATCAGCACCCTGGAGAGATCGTGTAGTCCCTCCTTTTCTTTATCTCCAGTTTTGCTTCATGAATTGAAAGAAACAGGGTGACTATCTCTGGCATGTGTGACAGAATTTTTTGTATGTGCTATTTCCTCAGAAATTACTTAAGACCTGCCTTATAGGCATTTTTTTTCCCTCTCTGCTGTCCTTTTTTCTCTCGCTCTCTACTGATTTCTTTAACAAATCTTCCAAAATCCATTTGTAAGCAATGGTCCTTCTTCCCTCAAGAACTGGTTAGAAATTTGGCCCCCACAGTCCTGTGGCTGTGAGCACTCCCAAAGGCTGCCTGGGGATTCTTCCTCAGTCTGCTCTTTCAGGGGGCAGGGCTTTCCTGGGGACCATGAATCACCTCAGACACCAGGTCCTCAAGGCCTCCTCCCCTCCACCTCTGGCCCCTGCCATGTCCTTCCTTGCAGCATCTGTGAGATGCCTTCTGGCCATGATCAGAGGTGTCGCCTTACCTTGTCTCAATGCTGAGGAAGTGCTTCTTGGAATCATTCCTGCTTTCAGTATCAAGCAGCTTTAGCATGTGAGTGAGCAGTATCTCCAACTGATGTCTCTAATACCTGGACTGTTTATAAAACCTATTGACAGACAGAGATGTGGATTCATGTGTAATCAACACTCAAATCGAGAGAGAGAATATTACCAGCACACCAAAGCTCTCATCATGTTCATTTCCAGTTAGTCTAGACTCTTATTTTATCTGTTGATACACCTTTAGTGAAGCATACAGCATATATTCTTTTGCATCTGGCTTCTTTGGTTCAATATTACGTGAAATTCATCCATATCATCGCATGTGGTTGTTGATAATGCATTGTTAGTTTTGACTCCACTCTCTATAGAGAGATTTGTGTTATAAATTGGCTCATGTGATGGTGGAGTCGACTTCTGCACACTTTCCTGGGACAGGCCAACAGACTGGATTCTCAAGCAGGACTTACACATTACAGCCTTCAGGCAGAATTCATCCTTGTCAAAGACAGCTTACGTTTTTGGCTCTTACAACCTTCCACACATTGGATGAGGTCTACCAACCTTTACCAAAGGTAAAGTGCTTTAGTTAAGGTCAACTAATTGAAATGTTAAACCTCTCAGGAAAATAGCTTCTCAGCTACACATACCCTAATGTTTGACCAAACAACTGGGCACCATAGCTTTATCAAGTTGACAAATGAGCCATCACATCAGACTTTCAAATACAGTCACCTAGGGCATATGAGCAAATGCTGCTGTCTGGGTGATATGGCACACCAATTAAATCAAAACTCTTGCTGTGCCTTATCTTGTACTACGGTGGCTTCTGTGTTGCTGTGATGCTAGAAGTTATGCCACTGTTATTACAAATACTAGCAGCAAGTTCAAAAACACTTCCAGACTAAGACAGACTAGTAGAGGAAATAGTGAGTCCACTTCAGAGGAACCAACCCCTGAAAACCCTATGAGTAGAAGCAGAACTTTGTCTGATAGGAGTACCAGAAAATGGGTCTCTCAGGTTGAAGCTTCTCAAACTACAACTAGGAGAGAGATAGCTCCTCGGAGTAGAGTCAACTGATGGTTTGGAGTCAAGCTTTCAGGACCTTGATTGGCTGATAGGGCACAATTCAAACTGAGAACAGCAGCTGCAAAAACCCATTCATAAACAGAGCAGAGAAAACTGCACGTTTAAAATCAGGAAAGATGTGTATGCGGGTTGTAGCCTTTCACCATACATATTCCACCTGTATGCTGAGCAAATAATCTGAGAAGCTGAACTGTTTGAAGAACACAGGAGGACATTGGAGGAGAGTTCATTAACAACCTACAATATGCAGATGACACAACATTACTTGCTGAAAGCCAAGGGACTTGAAGTACTTACTAATGAAGATCAAAGACAGTTTTCAGTGTGGGCCACACCTCAATGCAAAAAAACAAGCAAAAAATACCAACCCAGAAATTCTCACAACTGGACCAATAGACATCATGACAAATGGAGAAAAGGTGGAATTTTCAAGGATTGCATTTTACTTGGATCCACAATCAAAGATCAGGAAAGCAGCACTGAGGAAATCAAATTACTATTGCATCAGGCAAACCCGCTGCACGAGACCTCTTTCAAGTATGAAGGCCCACGTCGTCACTGTGAGGACTCAGGGCTCCTGACAGAACCCTTGGCGTTTTCCATGACCATATATGCATGTAAACTAGACAACGAATATGAAAAACTAGAGAAGAATGTGTTTGAATTATGGTGGTGGTGAAGAATAACAAAATTAGCACGGACTGCCAGAAGAACAAATAAATCTGTCTAGGAAGGCATACAGCCAGATGCTCCTTAGAAACAAAAAAGGCTAGACTTTGTCTCCTGGACCAATTCCTAGAGAAGGACATAAATAGGGGTCATTAAAAATGAGGAAGACATCATTGACATAGTGGCTGCAACAATGGGCTAAGATAGCCTGTGACCACAGGGTCACTGTGAGTGAGAACCGACCAGATGCACCCGACAGCGACAACAGCCTACGAAGGATATTTTTCAAAACTCTGAAGGTGATTCTAATGCTCAGCAGCTAGGAAGCACTGTTGTGAGCCAGGGTTCGATAGGAGCCTTCGTTTGGCATTTATTTGCAGCCAGGTGTCATCCCACACAATCTTGGAGGAAAGAAATAGCATAGCACAGGATTCTCCAACCACATCATTCACATTCGCCCACTCACCGCTTCTTTCCAGCTTTGAGGTAGGACTCTTTCCTATCATGCAACTCCTGAGAATATAATAAATGCTCTCCACCTCTTTCATGAACTCCTCTGCAAATCTCTTAGGAATTAGCACTTCTATCACCAACATTCATTCAGAAAATGCAAATCCTCCTTTTGCATTGAGTTAATCATTTCCTCTTTCCCCAGGGTGATTCAGACATTCAGAGTTCACTGACAATGAGTGGCAGGTGTGTGGGCTTGTGGACAAAGTTGCCTGTTTCATTAATGGCAGAACACACTATGAGAGGTAACTGAGAATGACAACAACCACAAAGCCAGCATCTCTCCAAACATGAAAAAAAAAAGATGAGACCTGTCTCTGGGTACACGTTTTGATTTATTCAGATTTCAGGTAGTGTTAACATGCACTAGAGCTATCCATTCTAGCCTGTTTCCATCAATCCTCTTTTCAGAAATTGCATGTTTATTTTCAAAGCATTGTGTTAGAACACTCTGCTGCTCCCTAAAACCATCAACAATTACATTTAGGGCGTAAAATGCACCTGCACATAAGGCCCATGCAATTTTAATGTTTGCCAGCCTACTAATAAGTACACAGGAAGGAGCCCACAAGAAGTAGGACAGAGAACCATCAAACCAGTAAGTACTCCTTTTCCAAGAATCATCACCCTCTGTGGTCATTAATTGGCACTTATGCTAGTCATTTCAGGAAAAGATAATACATCCGTTCATTCATTTATTCGTTCATTTGTTTGTTCGTTGATTCAGTCGGTCAACAAACATTTCCTTGAGCATCTACTGTGTGACAAGTACTGTGCTAAGAGTTGGGCTAGACTAATTTAGAATTACGTATTAGCTTATTTATCATAGGTCGTATATAGTCAGTCATCTAAACAGGTAATGATTTTTGCAAATGCCTTTTCTCTCTGGTATGCTCTTCTCAGATCTCATTGTCTGGCTAAATTTTACTCAACCCTTTATATCTTGCTAAGATGTTTCTCATGCAGAAAACCCTCCTTGGCCTTTCAGATGAGGCTTCTTTCTAGGTACTCCCACAGCATCCAATGCTTACGTCTGTCTCAATATTGTGCATTTTCAATTATAATGACTTATTTTCTTGTCTGTATCACCCACGAGACAATCAAGAATAATGCCATGCCCATCTTTGTATCCCTACTGACTCAGTATAACCCATGATCAAAACTCAGTGGGTAGTCATTGAATAAGTAAGTGGATGAGGAATATAGTTAATATTCCATTTAAGGTATATTAGTCCACGTTATCAAGAAAAACAGCATCGATGGTAAATAGATAGATGATAGCTATACATCAATTTTTCTCAGTTTTTGTCCGTGTTGACTTGTGTATTGCTGTGATGCTGGAAACCATGTTACCAGTATATCAAATACAAGCAGGGCCACCCAAGGTGAACTGGTTTCTGCAGAACTTCCAGATCAAGAATAGTCTACCATAAAAAAAGGAATAGTGTGTCCACTTCTAGGGATTAACCACTGAAATCATTGTGGATCGCAGCAGATCATTAACATGTATGTTGCTGGAATATGAGCCCTTCCAGTTGGAAGACACTCAGAATACAACTGAAGAAGGGTTTCAAACCTAATCCAAGTAGTTGATCATAATGATGTAGATGAGTAAAGCCTTTGGGACATTCATGATTGATGGGGCATGACCCAACATGAGAAGGAACAGCTGCAAATATCCATTAATAATTAGAATGTGAAATGCATGAATCTAGGAAAATATTAGAAGTCATCAAAATGAATGGAATGCATAAATATCAATATCTTAGGCACGAATGAGTAGAAATAGATTGTTATTGGCCATTTAAAATCAGAGGGATGACAAATTCCAAGAGGAATGATGCCCCACTTATTGTCAAAAGGAGCTCATCAAGATCTATCTTGAAGTACAATGTTGCCTATAATAGAATAATACATATATGCCTAACAGGAAGCCCAATTAATAAACTTACCAGGAAGGACCAACCACTAAAGCTGGTGATGAAGAAATTGAAAAATTCTATCAAAGTCTTCAGTTTGAATTGCTCCTTCAAGAAACATCGATAATTACTGGTGATTGAAATTTGGAAACAAAGAGGAAGGATCATTACTTAGTAAATATGATCTTGGTGACAGAAATAAAGATGGAAACATTACATGAGAGAATTCTGTAAGACCATCAATTTATTCATTGCAAACACCTTTTTTACAGCAATTGAAAATGAATGAATGAATGGCCAAATACCATAGAGTTACTGGTGGACATCAAGAACATCATACACAAGGAAAGCAAAAAAAAAAATCAAGCCTGAGTTGAAATGGTGAAGGATTCCATGGTCAAAATATTAAATATTGGAATGACTCAGGAAGCATAAAAAGAAGATAAACGTAATCGACAGAGCTGCTGTACCTAAAAAGGTTGGCCATTTCAAGAGGTAGCCCATGACCAGCAACCATGGTATTAAAGGAAGAAACTGAAGTTGCACTAAAGGCAACTTGTTTGTTAAAAACAAGGATCTAGGAATTGACTAAATATCAACTGAAAAGTTTCATGAAACCAATACAGCACTGGGCACGCTCACTGGTCTAAGCCAAAAAAGCATGGCATATGGAAGATAGCTACTTGGCCAACTAACTGGAAGAGATCCATATTTATGCTTATTCCAAAGAAAGGTGACCCAACAATGTAGAAATTACCAAACAATATCATGTGCAAGTAAAGTTTTGCTGGATATAATTTTTAAATGAGGGCTGCCATAAATCCAAGCGGGATTCAGAAGAGGACATGGAGTGATGATTATCATTACTGACCTCAGGTGGATCTTGGCTGAAAGAGAATACTAGAAAGATATTTAGTTGTGTTATACTGACGATTCAAAGACATTCAACAATATTAAGCAAGTGGACAATAACGAACTATGAATAACACTGAGAAGAATGGGCATTCCAGAACACTCAATTATGCTCCTGTTGAAGAGGTAGTCATTTGAACAGAGCAAGAGGACATGGAATGGTTTAAAATCAGGAAAGGTATATGTCAGGGATATATCTCTCACAATATTTGTTCCATCTGCATGCTGAGCAAATAATCGGAGAATTGACTGTAGGAAGAAGAATGCAGCATTGGAGGAAAATTAACAACCCGTGATATGCAGCTGGCACAACATTGCTTTCCAAGAGAAAGGCGATTTGAAGTACTTACTGATGAAGATCAAAGATTACAGCCTTCAGTAGGGATTACAGCTCAATGTAAAGAAAAACAAGCCTCACAGCTGGACCAAGAGACAGCATCATGATAAATAAAGAAGAAATTGAAGCGTGCAAGGATTTCATTTTACTTAGATTCTCAGTCAGCACTAATAGAAGCAGCAAGGAAGAAATCAAATGATGTGAAGAGTTCACTGAAGATATGGGTACTGTAGCAAAATGTGATGAAGAAACTAGTTGGTGGCCAGTTATCAAAATGGACAGCATCTGTGGTCTTAAAGGCTTGTTTTTAAACAAGCAATCCTGTAAAGAAGGCATCAGCCAAGTCCACATGGAAGAAGCACACCAGCCTGTGTGATCCAAGGATGGTAAGAATATAATCCAAATCTAAATCAGGGAATGGCATCAGAGTTTAATTTATGAAGACCTGATGTTCAGAAGGCTATGAATGACATTGGAAGCTCAAAATCCATTCTCAAAGTCCCCACATGGATTTAGCCTCCTGTGAATTTAGCCTCCTCTGATCATAATTGAGGGATGTGAATAGCCCTCTTAGCAGACAGAGAGCATTGTAAATCTGATTATGGCAGAAAGAATTAGGTCAAAATGTATTATCTTATTATTTGATCTCCCTTTGATCCATTTTAAAGCTATTTCAGTAATATTTTTTTAAGTGAAGAATTGCCTGTGACCATCGATGAGGGATGTGAATGGCCTTACTCACATGCAGAGTGCACTGGAGAGTTAATTGCTGCAGAGAGAGTGAGGCTGGAATTTATCACCTTATCATTTAATCTCCCTTATGATCCCTTTAAATTTATTCTACTGCTTGATATTTTCTGCTTTCTTTTCAACTGAGGTTTTTATCTGTTTTTACTTTGTTATTCCTGTTAGGTTTTGTTTGTTTGTAATGCTTTCCTGATACGAAATCCACAGAGCCAATAACTGGATTAACGGTTCTTTGTGGTTATGACAGGGGAGGTCGGGAGGAAATAGAGAGCTAATAATTATGAGTACAAGAATGAAGAAAATGTTCTAAAACTTATTTTAATGGTGATTATGCAACTCTTCTTGATGTGATTGAATTATTGAATTGTAGGATATGTGAAGTATATGCCAATAGAACTGTTGGGGAAAATAAAGAAACCGAATGGTGTATCTCACTGGGTGACCTGCTGCACAAGTTCTCTTTAAAGTGTTAAGAGTAAAGATATCACCTTGAGGACTAAGGTGAACCAGACCCAAGCTATGCTATTTTCAGTTACCTAAGAAACATGTGCAAGCTGGACAATGAATAAGGATGGCCAGAGAAGAATTGATGCATTTGAAGTACAGTGCTGGAAAAAATACTTCAAGTGCTTTAAACTGCCCAAAGACCAAATAGATCTGTCTTGTAGGATGTGCAGCTGTAGATTCCTTAGAAGTGGCATTGGAGAGACTTCATCTCATGGACTTTAAACATGTTATCAGGAGAGACCAGTCCCTGGAAAAGGATATCATACTTGGTAAAATACCAGAACCAAACCAACCTGACTGCCATGGAGTCAATGCTGACTCATAGCAAACCCCCCTGTGAGTTTCCTGAAACTGTAACTGCTTATAGGAGTAGAAAGCCCAGTCTTTCTCCTGAGGAACGGCTGGTGGTTTCGAGCTGCTGACCATGAGGATCCCAGGTCTGTGTAAAGCACAAGGCAATTCAAGAAGAAGAAGACCCTTAACAAAACAAATTGACACAGTACCTGCAACAATGGGCTCAAACACGGCAACAATTGTGAGGACGGTGCAGGACGGGTAGTACGTTCTTTTGTTGTACATAGCGTCACTGTGTACGTGAGTTGAAAATGATTGGAAATGATTCAATGGTACCTAATAACATGCATGTGTATACATATACATAATATATACCCACAAGAAATTGACTCATAACATGGCGGGGACTGGCAAGTTTAACTTTATAATCATAGGACTGACCAGCCGGCTTAAATTCAGACAGACTTTCTATGTTGAAACAGAGTTCAATTTCAGTCTTGAATGGAGTTCTTCTGCCCAGGTTATCAGCTTTTGCTCTTAAGACTTTCAACTGATTGGATAAGGCCCACCCACATCATCAAGGATAATCTTCTTAAAGTCAACATATTTAAATATTTATCTCGTCTACTGAATTCCTTCACAGCAGCATTTGGGCTCATGTTTGACAAAAAAACTAGTCTAGGCCACCACAAGCCAGCTAAGTTGATACATAAAATTAACCATTGCAAAAGACATTGCCAAACCTTCAGAAAAACATATCTTATCGCCCATTTGTATATGTTTTAAAATCTCAGCTTATAGAGTCCAGTTATTAATTAATTTAGTAACTCTCTAATGAGAATCTTCTTTATCAGACATTGTGCTTAGACCAAGGAGTCCTTGTGGAGTAGTTAGTTATCCATTGGTAACTTCAA
>NW_022103898.1:65378148-65399003 GCF_000313985.2 Echinops telfairi
ACTGAGCAGTTCTAGTCTACCCCCAAAGAATTTCTATGATTTGGAATTCACTGGGCCGAGGGTGATCATGCTGGAAACTAGAGATTCAAAGATGAATGAGATATGACCCCTACCCATCAGTTGTTCTTTGTCTAATTGGGAGAGTTCTGAGACTGGAACTCATGTGGGGACAGTGGCAAGGCCACTGCTGACCTGCCTAAACCAGTGCTTCTCAAAATATAGTCCTCGGACGATCAGCATCACCTGGTCATTCATTAGAAATACATGTTCTCGGCTCCTTACTCAGACCTAAAGAATCACACACCCAAAGGTGGGGCCCATCAACCAGTATTTTATCAGGGTTTGCTGATCTTTGCTCAAAGTTGACAACTTCTGCTCTATGCTATACTCTGACTCACACCAGATTTGTCTGGAGGGCCAATTAGCAAGTTCCAGCTGTGGTGGAAAGAATTCAGTGAATTTAACTTTATCCAAAAAAGTTGGTTCTCAAGAGCTGACCTCTAAAACACTGGCATTCTCCCAAGGATGGAATTGCCTTTGATGAGACCTTCAAACTCACTTGAGTGTTTATGCCTCTTGGATAGGGACTAGCCAGGCCAGAAATATCCACCATGTGATAGTCAGACGAAACTCAGGGAAGGGGCTGGAGGTTGTATCCACTCCATGAGGCCTAAGAAATGCTGTCCCAGTAAGGCTCTGATCATGGAAGTTCCCTGGCTGGCGATCAAGACCATGCCCATGTGAGAAGAGCACAACTCTGTGGGGCCATGGAAGCCCTGTGTTCAAAACACAGAGTTCACTCTGTGTGCCTCTCCACTTGTATCCTATTTACTATTAAAAAAATCATCTTAAGCATAGTCCTTTCCTGGGTTTTCTGTGAGTCAATCTAGCAAAGTATTAAACCTGAGAGAGTACTGGGAACCAGGAGACCAGAGATGAGAGAACACTGTGGGGTCCTGTTGTTGCTGCTGTTGTTAGATGCCATTGAATCCGTTTCTACCCAATGTGACCTTATGCCAGTGGTTCTCAACCTGTGGTTCACGACCCCTTGGGGGGTCGAACAACCCTTTCACAGGGGGTGCCTAAGACCATAGGAAAACACATATTTCTGATGGTCTTAGAAACAGAGGCACCACTCCTCTATCTGTCTCCAGGTGGGTCTGCCCACATGCAGATACGCTCACACACGAGTACCTGGCATGATGACATCATCGCGCCAACCCCATCACATACACCCCATACAAATGCAGTGTGACAGGGTTGGCGCCATAATGTACTTATGTGGACCAGTCACACATGTGTAGAGAGCAGTTACTGTACAGAAAGCAGCTGCTGTGTTGAAAGCAGCTACTTTGTTGAAAGCA
The DNA here is from genome assembly GCF_000313985.2 of Echinops telfairi. NCBI lineage: Eukaryota > Metazoa > Chordata > Mammalia > Afrosoricida > Tenrecidae > Echinops > Echinops telfairi. The sequence continues at coordinate 65,379,513 of NW_022103898.1, forward strand.
GCTAAGGTAAAATGACACTTCATGAATTATAATTACTGGGTAAATATAAAATCATGTACTCTAAAATGACCAACTAGTGCAAAAAGAAATCTGTACCATGGGAACTTAATCCGGATGCTGATCGATCTTTTTATATTCAGCTGTGGTTGAATACTACCACCTTGTGATAGTAACAGGTATGTAAAAAAACAACACAGAAAATGGTAAATCATAGGAAACTTTAATGAACGGTATTGACTGAACTATGCCACGTATCATCTTTTGTATTATTAAAGCTATTGTTATATATTATTTTCATTAGCAAGCCATCCCATGACAATGGATCGTGTAGAGAAAAACGTTAAGAAAAGAAAACATAGTGAGGATGTTTTACAGTAGGGTTTTACCTCAATAAGTACAGAAGGAATTGAGAAACCACAATGTGTTATTTGTTGTGAATTTCTATCAGATGAATCTATGAAGCCAAACAAACTAAAATGCCACTTTGATAGCAAGCCTCTGAGCTTTGCCGACAAGGATACCAACTATTTTAGAAACAAAGCTGGTGGACTCAAGAAAGCCAGACTTGACACTGGTGGCAAGTACCACCAGTAGCAGCCATGGAAGCTTCATTTGGTGGCACTCAGAATTTCCAGAGCTATGAAACCTCACACCATTGCTGAGGATTTACTGTTGCCAGCTGCCAAACACATTATTTGAGTTATGATCAGAGACGAATTTGTTACAAAATTGAGTGCAATTTCCTTATCTAACGACACTGTCCACCGAAGAATAGATGACATGTCTGCTGATATTCTTGATCCAGGAAATTAAGTCTGCTCCACTTCCAATATTTAGCATCCAAATTGATGAATCTACAGAATTTGCAAACTCTTCACAGTTACTGGTTTACATTAGGTATGTTAATGATGGAGACTTTAAAGATGTTTCTTTTTTGCAAACCTCTTGAAACGACAACTACTGTGCATGATATATTTGACATAGTTGGTTCATTTCTGAAAGGGCATAAGATCTCTTGGGAAAAGGTTTGTGGTATTTGCACAGATGGTGCTCCAGCTATGCTAGGATGTTGATCTGGTTCTCAACGTTTGGTACTGAATGAGTCACCAAAAGTCATCAGAATTCACCGTATGATTCATCAGCAAATATTAGCAATGAAGATGCTGCCACAAGAGTTACAAGAAGTAATGAAAAGCGTCATAAGTTCTGTCAATTTTGTAAAGGCAAGCACTTTAAACACTCGATGGTTTCCACAACTGTGCATAGAATTGGATGCACCGAATAATGCTCTGCTATTTCACACTGAAGTGAGATGGTTGTTGAGAGGAAAAGTTTTTAAACGTGTTTTTGAGCTTCGTGATGAGCTCAGACATTTTTAAATCAGGTTGAAGCACTTTTGAGCAATAATAGTGAACTGCAGAAGATAGCTTACTTGGTTGACATCTTTGCCATCTTGAATGAGGTAAATTTATCACTGCAAGGACCAAATGCCACATGCCTCAATTTGTCTGAAAAGATCCGATCATTCCAAATGAAACTTCAGCTTTGGCAAAAAAAAAAGGATGAAAATAAAATTTACATGTTGCCTACCTTATCTTTGAGGAATATGACATTGAACCAGACAAAAGGATTACACTCATAATGTCTGTGAAAGAACACTTGCACCTGCTTACAGACAAAATTTCATCGTACTTTCCAAATCTACCTGACACCTCATTTGCACTTGCCAGAAGCCCATTCCCAGTCAAAGTTGAAGATGCTCCTGAGACAGCACAAGAGGAGTTCATTGAACTTATTAACAGCGATGCAGCGAGAACTGATTTCTCTACAATGCCACTTACAAAATTCTGGATCAAGTGTTTGCAGTCATATCCTGGTCTGTCTGAGACTGTGTTGCCCCTTCTTCTTCCATTTCCAGCAACATATCTTTGTGAAACAGGCTTTTCAGCTTGTTGGTTACCAAGTCTAAATACAGAAATAGACTTGTTGTGGAAGATGATCTTCATTGTGCTCCTGCAAAGACTGCCCTGAGAATTTCTGATCTGGTGAGAAAGAAGCCATCTCAACCTTCCCACTGACTGTTAGCTTTTTACGCATACTGTCCCAAAATGTAGCAATGTCTTTTACTGTTGTTATAGTAAGATTGTTACCAATGCTACACCATACTTCAAGACAAAATTTCATTTATTTGTAATTAGAAATAAACATTTCACAATAGAGAATTACATATTGTTTTTGTGATTAATCACTATGTTTAATTATGGTCACTTTGTAACAATGAAAATACATCCTGCATATCAGATATTTACATTACAATTCATGCCAGAAACAAAATTACAGTGATGAAGTCACAACGAAAATGATGTTATGGTTGGGGATTCAGCACAACATGAGGAACTGTATGAAAGGGTCGCGGCATTAGGAAGGTTGAGAACCACTGTCTTGTTCATAACAGAACAAAGCACCATTTTCACAGTTCCTGTGCTTGAATGCATTGTTGCAGCTTCCACATCAGTCCATCTCGTGAGGGTCTTCCTCTTTTTCACTGCTTCCCCTCCAGCTTTACCAAATGTGATGTCCTTCCCAGGGACTGGTCTCTCTGGAGCACCCCTGGATTTAAAGCTGGCATCCTGAGGAAGTATTGAGAAAACCCTCAATTTGCAGCCAGCAGGTCAGGGTGAGAGCTTGTGGCTGGCACTGGAGGTTGGGGGCAGGTGTGACAGTCCAGCCCTAGGGAACTGTGCTCTTTCACCTGCAGGAGGGACCTAGATCAGGGTAATTAAGGTCAGAGGAGGAAGTCCTGCGTGTGCAGCTGGTGTCGGGACAAGTGAAATGGATCTAATGCAACTTGATTGATTTCCTCTTCCCATTTGGCGTCAGGTGTGTGGGGCTGCCTTCGTCACTTCGTCACCACAGTTCCCCTTCTCTTGTGAGGGAATGACTGAGCGTCCTAGGAAACTCCCATCCGGAGCAGCATTCGGCAGAATGAAGCCATCTACTATTTCATCCCAGAACAAGCGTCCGGCCCCTCTCGCGGACTCGCAGGACGGTCTTGGGAAGATCCGGGCAGTGTGGACCAAAGAGGGCCATCTCCTCCCAACCTGCGCCCTCACGCACCGCGACCCTATGGGACAAGATGGAGCGGCCCCTGGGGATTCCCGAGACAGTAACCCAGGGGAGAAGAGGAATCCTACCAGTCTGGATGCCCTAACAAAGCAGCAGTTCCTCCAGAGTTATTTCAGGGTGTGGGAATGGAAACAGGATGAAGTGAAACAATAAACAACGGGAACACTTGAGAAAACAACAGCGAGATCCCAATCTTAGCACCTGCACCCCACGCCTCTGTGATTGTTCTCAACACATGAAACCCGAGGACTCTCTTTCTGAGGCTCCGGGGACATGGATTTTGCACCCAGCGGGCCGCTCAGCGCTCCTGGCCTTGGGATTTGGCTTATCGCCACCTGCATTAGTGCCCTATTTTCGCTGCAGTGAGAGCGGCCCGGGCTGCAGGGTCCTGGGCCAGCACTTTCTCCTCCGCTCGGCTGCAGGCTGGAGGCGCTGACACCCCTGTCACACAGTGTCATCCCTGTCCTGGCCCCAGAGGTGGGAGCACGTGCGTTCGTTATAAAGATGTCAGTCCTGACCCAAGGCTGCCTTGGGAAACCAGCTGTTCCATCTCCTCTCTGTAAGCTGCTGAACTTGAAATTATCTTGGCCTAATAATTAACCAGGACTAAAAATAGCTCCAAACTGGCTGGGCTTTGTTTAAATCCCACCCAGGTGGGACAAAGGGTTTTAAAACAAATCCTGTTGCAAAACCATATTTTGTAAGGCTTTACTCAAGAATATGGAATTACCCAGTGTGCCATTTGGGTAGACCATAAGATTAACCTGTTTGGTTTGGGGTTTTTTGTTTGTTTGCTTCCAGTTTTGTTTTAATGCAACTTTCTGCACTGCACACTGAATTGCGACTGTCAGCTCTTGGTGTGCATTAAAAAAGCAGCCAGCAATTGTATCCTGAATCTTCTAAGAATACCCTCAAGCACAAATAATTCACCATTAAAAGGGGGAAATCCGATTGGTTTGAAGAACTGCAAAAGATAGCCTGTTACCAGGCAGATTAGACAAGGAGCCGAGTGCCACAAGAGGGCGCCCTCTCCGCTGTTCCGCGGCGGAACGAGTGCTCTGCGCCAGGCTGCGGGGAGCCCTGGTGGCGCACAGGTGAAGTGCTTGTTGCTGGCGGGTCCTTCAAACGCCCCAGCCGCTCCTGGGAAGCAAAGTGCGGCAAGCTGCTCCCGTGAAGCTATGGAGCCTTGGAACCCTTGTGGGCCAGTTCTACTCGGTCCCCCAGTCGGTCTGCGTCCCGCCGGACTCCCGGCCAGCAAGCCTGGTTTTCCTTGGTGCTCCTGCAGGCTGAGCTCCCGGAGCTCCCTGCTCAGTCCGTGTCTGTGCACTGCTTTTTCGGTGACAGCTGTCTGGCTGAGGTCACGCAGGCGGCCCCTCCTCAACAGCAGGGAAGCAACTTCTCAATGAAGCAAAATTTTACAAAGTGAAAAAGGCCAAAGCCAAATACGTCTCGATTGACTTCTCGCCTTAGGGAATCTATCTTTGTGTGTCGATTTCCTTGACCGTCTGATGAGAAGGCCAGGCGAAAATACGTTACTGAGGCTGTAAATCTTTACTGGAGCAGAAAACCTCAGCTTCCTCCCTCTGAGCCAATGGTGACCTTGAGATACCCCTGACACCACCTGGGCTCTCTAGAGTCTGCTCATTCTCCCTTTTCCTGGTTCAAAACGTGCCTATTCCCTCAAAGATGTTTAGGAAGGACTAACCAATGAGCAGGGAGCCCTAGTGGTATAAGGTCAGAAGTTGGAAACCACTCTTTGGGGGAAAGACGGGCCTTTCTAAAGAGTTACAGTCTCAGAAACACAACAGGGCCCATTGAAGCCTGTCCTATAGGGTTGCTATATATGAGTCAGCATCGACTCAATGGTGCCGAATTGGTTTGCGTTTGTAACCAATGAGCAAAAGAGGTTTGCTCCCTCTGGATATTAGAGGGTTAGAAGGATGGACAAAGGAATGCACCTGGATGCAGGACCAAGGCCTTTGGTTTTGATACAACACTGAACAGTCAAAGATGGAGAAAAGATTTCCACACCACACCTTAGCATGCACACATCTTTGAAATCAGGGGTACAGACTCCACCATCTACCAGAAGCTTAAATTTAGAGAAGGCAATTCCCCTTCGCAGTCTCAGCCTTCTTTCTCATCTGGGGGAAAAAAACAAACAAAACCAAAATCATGATAATGAGCCGAGCTCTAAATCAGAGGTCCCTCTGAAGCTAAAATAGAATAGTGTACATGAAAGCCTTTGAGTTATAAGGTGTATAAGCACAGAGAGTACCCAACCTTGGAGCTTAATAGGATGACAGGTTAGGATGAACAAGAAACAAAGAAGAGTTGAAGTAGGTTCTATTATTATCAAAGTCATCATCATCATCATTATTATTAACTCTTGTTGCAACAAGCAGGATGACTATGTTCCCTCTAGAAAGGAGTACACAATTTCATAAATCTGTCTCTTGTCATAGGTTGGCCTTACCTCCAAACACATGATCAAAATTTAGAATCTCCATGCAAAGATTTTCCTGTGGAAATGTTTACTAAGGAGTTGTGAACAGTAGAAACATAGAAATCATGACCTCTTAGTCCATTGCCTTTGGCTTGTGCTGGGTAAGAATCACAAAGAATAAGAGGAGAGCTGTGGTCATTGGCACAGAAATATATACACGGCTCATCGTGAAAATCTCGCCCCCTCCCAGAAGTGCCCAATAGGTTTTATTAATGCATTTTTCCTGTCCACTGTAGTCACAGTCAACATATACTAAGAGTGCTGAAGATTACACCTTCAATTATTAAAGTTCTAGCAAATAACCCCCGAGCTTGTGCCTGAAAGGGCATGCAAATCTCCTCTTTTGATTAGTTGATTTAATACTGGTGGTACTTTCTGTGGGAGCTCAGGCTTAATGAAGCTTCAGGAGCGGATTTTATTCCCATAAAAGGTTGTGAACTTCAGAGAGAATTTTCCCCACAGCTACAGCACTCTTCTAAGAGCTTACCCTACAGATTGTCACAAGGGGCAGGAGGCATTCTGGGAAAACCATCCAAAATCCTTGTCCCAGTAAGACAGTTGGCCTGTGTTCCTGTAACCAGGAAAGTCACTTCTTGTGGGGATTTGGCCAGGGGAGGACAGCAGGGAAGCTGGGTTTGGCAAAAGGAACACAGAGCAGGCGTTCACCAGAAAGAAGGAATGGAGTGTTGATGTGGTGGAGAGGGGATCAGAGGAGCAGGGATGATCTGTGGTCTGTGGCGATGGAAACCTGGAGAAGACGGGGCCAGTTGGAACGAGACCAGCAGAGGCTCCGACAGAGGTCCACTGCCCTCTACAAGCACACAATGTTCCCAGCTGCTTTCCTCCGTGCTCCCCAAAGGGTCCTTGGGTGGTGCCAATAGTTAATACACTAAGGTGCTAACCCAAAACCTGGAGGTTCAAGTCCACCCAAACAAAAAGCCTGGTGATGTGCTTCTGAGACGCAGCCATCTGCACACCGCCCCCCCCCACCCCCACCCCAGTGAACCAGTCTGCTCAGCCCACACAGGGTTGCTATGAATTGGAGTCTAATCAATGGCAACTGTTTTGGAGTGTGTGTGTGGGGGTGTGGGGGTTCCTTACTTCATTCTTTCCTTGGCAGCCCTTGCCACTCTTGCCTACTAGTCCATTTTCCTCATCACGCTTTCACCTCCACCTGGAAAGGAGCTATGCCTACCTTGGATAGACTGGTAGCTCCCAAAGCTGTCACACTGCAGATTCACCATAAATGTCACAAATAGTACATGAAGGATACATATGAAGATTAGCCCTGAAGAAGAAATGAGCAATAGGCTCTAAGAAAGATGGAGATGACATAGATTTCAGAAAAGGCCAAAGTCAGTCCTTCTGGTGGACCTCAGGGATAAAGGCCTTTCAACAAGGCCAGACTAAGAGGTCGACTAACAAGGCCAACTTTGTTGGTGAGAGGCATACACCTCCGGAGTTAAGTTGGCCTAGAAATCTAGTGTCTATGAATAGCCATTTTGTCTGGTACACATTTTATTGATTTTCTTTTGTTTGCTTCGCCTTTTAATTTAGTTGTATGATTAAAAAAAAATTTTGCTGCGTATTTCAGATATGCTCAGTTGTGATAGGCAAGTCAAAGGGAAAAAGATGGAGGAAGCCTATGTCACCATTAGCTGTCTGGGGAAATGTGTAGAAAAATAGACTCACGGAGTCCCCTCATTGTTAGAGGAAGGACAACGCTTAACATCTATCCCAGAGCTTTCCTAGTTCTCCTGTAGCTTGACTTGGACATCGTCAAGGGAGTTGGTTCCAGATTCTCCTGGTGGAAGACACCAGGAAGCCAGTCTGCTCACGTGGGTACACGTGTCCTTTCTTAGATACATGCTGCCCCAGTCGTGTCCTGAGTCCCCAGCCCGCAGTCTGGGTCTGGAGACTTAAAGGTCAGTGTTTCTATGAGGACTAGCCACTAAGGGCCATCACCATGTGCTAATTTTGGCTTCTGTAGGCATTGTAGACACCTGATCTCAGCAAATGTTTTAGAGTCTTAGCTAGAAATCAGGCTGATTGAGCAAAGGCCTCAACTTGAAACAAGCTATGCAAATTCTTTGCTGGCAAGAACCCTGGAAAGGGTAGAAATCAGGTGACAGGCAGCTTGTGTTCTTGAACATGTGAGCAACCACTAGTGACATGGGTTAGAGAGGCCTGGCCTGTGCATACGAACATGCAGCTGCTCTGAACTTCCAGAAAGTGAAAACGGGTTTCCCAACAAGCATCTTGGCACATCCCCTTAACAATGAACACTCAGTCTCAGATGGGCCTGCAGCTGGCTCCTGCCTGGCCTTGGTTCTCAGCTCAGATACCGCTTTCTCAGAGAGGCCTTCCCAGATAACCCCCACCACTCCACTCATACCCTACCATGTCATCTCTCTATTTTGTTCAAATAGCGTTCATGGCATAGCGGTTAAACATTGGGCTGCTAACCTCAAGGTCAGCAGTTTGAAACCACCAGCTGTTACATGGGAGAAAGATGATGCTTCCTAGTCCCGTAAAGACTTATGCTCCTAGAACCCCACGGGGGCATTTCTACCCTGTCCTGTAGGGTCACTCTCAGTCCAAACCAAGTAGATGACACTGAGTTGTTTGAGCCCTTGACACCACCAAAGCTATCTTGGCCATGTTCTTATTGATTTGCTTATTGTCTGTGTCCTCCTGTCTTTCAAAGGTTCAATCTATCTCGCTTTCTTTTTTATGATACACGCTCATCACAGTATATGGTACACAGTGGGCCCCCAGTAACTATGTCTTTACCGAGCAGAGCGCTCCAACCAGCAGCTTTCGGTAAGCAGGAGTGCCCAATGCACCACTGTGCCGCCAAGGCTCTTTCCGGTTGTTTCTGTTCAAGAAAAGCCCCTTTCTCTCCCCCAACCCCACCCCAGCCCCTATTGAAGCACTTACAGTCCCTCCCCCTTGCAAGCATCCCTTCATGTGGGTGGATCCCCAGAAAGCAGCTGTGAAGCTAAGAGAGGGAGGGTAGGCTGTAAAGGAACTGCAAATTAGCCATGTTATCACTGTGATTCAAAGCAGGGTGTTTACATACAGCTCACAGAAGGCAAAGGTTGGTTTTGTCTTACCAAATGGGGACAGTGAGAGAATGTAATTAAAGTGGCTGGAAAATCTCAGGGAGCTAGTTGAATCCTTGTGGAAAAATTACTGTCTCTGGGAAGGGGCTCAGGGAGAAGACACCAGCGAACTCAGACAGCTTGCAGATAACCCCAAAGATAGGCCATTAGCTCTAGATGCTTTGAGTGCCCACGGCCACCAAGACCGGTTCTCCGGAGTGGTGGAAGCCTGGCTCTGCCCAGGAGCAGCCGTGCTCTGGCCTGCTTCTCTCTGAGCTTCGTCACCTGGTTTCATGGTTACAAGTGTCCTCCAGGACCTTTGAACAGTATGAAGCTAAGATACTGTTTTATATAATTACTTTCATTCGTGTGGGATCGATGGATCAAGGGAGGAAACGGGCACACTTGGAACTATAACGCTGTAGTCTCACTGCAGTCTCACTGCAGAGGGGAGATTGAGCTTAGGTTAAAGGTGATGGAAACTTTTCAAACGAATATCGGTCATGGGTAACAACATGATCAATGCAACTAATGTCACTGAATTGCAATGTGAAGCCTGTTGAAATGGTCGAAGATTTGTTCATATACATTTGTCATTGCTGTTACCTGCTGACAGGGGAGTTGTGACCACTCTCGAGAGGTCTTGCCACAGGTAGCGCTGCCCTGGGGGTGGGAGAGGGGGGAACATGGGGGGGGGGTGTTGTTCTAGGCTATATTCTTTAAGAAAGGAGATTTCAAGGTATGTATTTCTCCCAAGTGAGTGTGTTTGAACTGACAACATTTGTGTCAACAGTTGAGTGTTTAAATGTTGAGACACCAAGGTTCCTTACATACAAGGTCAGAGTCTCCAAGAAGTTGATGGAGAAACGATCATTGAAATTTTTTTGCAGGAACTTTCTGAAGTCCCTACTTCTGTATTAACCAGACATACACACAAAAAGAGATGACCACTCTCTTACATTTGTTTACCGCTCATTACAGTCCACAAAGCTCTTTCCCAAAGATCACCTTGTTTTCATCTTAATCCTTATTACTGCAGCTCCTGTGCTGAAGAGCAGATATTCCCCATCATTATCTTACAGAGGAGAAGGTGAAGGTCACCAGAAATAAAGGATCTCTAGAGGTCATAGAGCTGGGAGGACCCAACTCTCCTTGTCTCCAATGAACGGACAGTTTTCTAGAAAGAGAGCCAAAGCCGATACCCTCTTTGATTATAAACTGTCTATGTGTTGAGCTTTCTGCAGCTCCGGGAAAACAATCTTTTTCATAATTCTGTTGTTTCTGATCAAGGTTGAAGTCTAGACAGCCTGGCCCATAGGAGCCAACCATGGTTGAATGTCGGGGAGGAAGAAAAGAAGAAGCCCTTCCATTGCAAGAGATGAGATTGGCTCAAAGCCTACCTAAGTCCTTTTTTATGAGAACAATATTACAGTCAAGATGTGCTATTGTTGCTTGTCCCTCCTTGTCACTCAGCAAGTCACGTGAACACAGAATTTGGGAACTAACAGGCTTTAGAGATCATAACAAGCTCTGTTTGCTAAATTACTTACACCCTGGTGCTGCCAGCTGTCCGCCTGTGATCCCACATCAGCTGAACTGAACTCACATTCCCATACACAAACATTAAAAGCAAATACTTCCTGGACCAAAAATAAAGTGCACATAAAAGTTTATTTAAAGGGACCCTTCTTCTTAGGCAGCTGACAGACAGGGGACTAGAGGCAACATGTACAGAGTATGCTGTGATCCTCTGAGAATTTCCAGCGGAAACACTACAGGAAAATGGTTCTTTCCCGAGGGATACAGGCTGCATCTGACCTGCCGTTGGGGGTGGGGGTGGGGGGTGTTTCAAGTTGCTCCTTCATATGCTCTCTCGCTCTCTCTTCAAAGGACTTGGTTGGTAATAAAATTGAGGCTCAGCCTATAGGAGAGGCTAGAAGGTTTACCGGCCTGGGCCCGGTGCATCTTTATGATTTCCTCTTAGGCGTGGGCCATGAAGTCAGCCCTCTAGCTTTCCTGCTTCTCTCGTCTGCCAACACCTGCTCATTCATGTATTCACTCATGCATTTGTTCTACAACCCTTACTTGATTGTTGGGCACCGTAGATATGAATATGATACAGAAATAGTCGTTAATGTTAAGAAGCTCACACTAATTAAGAGGCAATAACAGCCTGATAGAGAAAGTGTGTGACCCGAGGCTGAGAAAAAAAAATGAAAGAGTGTATTTGCCACTTTAAGGGGACTGTGCTTTATCTTGCAGGTCAATATTTCCCTAACTCAGGGCGGTATGAACCACTTTTTTCTTTTTAAAAAAATCATTTTATTGGGGGCTCATGCAGTTCTTATCACAATACATACATACAGACAGACATACATACATAGGCACATTTGTACATATGTTGACATCATTCTCAAAACATTTGCTTTCTACTTGAGCCCTTGGTATCAGCTCCTCATTTTTCCCCTGCCTCCCAGACCCTCCCTCCCTGATGAACCCTTGATAATTTATAAATTATTATTATTTTGTCATGTCTTACACTGTGCAATGTCTCCCTTCACGCACTTTTCTGTTGACTGTCTCCCTGGGAGGGGGTTATATGTAGATCATTATGATTGGTTTCCCCTTCCTCCCCCAACCTTCCCCTTCCCCTCCTGGTATCACTACTCTTATTATTGGTCCTGAGGGGTTTATCTGTCCTGGATTCCCTTTGTTTATAGCTCTTATCTGTACCAGTGTACATGCTCTGATGTAGCCAGATTTGTAAGGTAGAATTGGGGTCATGGTAGTGGGGAGGAGGAAGCATTAAAGAAAGAGAGGAAAGTTATATGTTTCATCGGTGCTATACTGCACCCTGACTGGCTCATCTCTTCCTTGTGACCCTTTTGTAAAGCAATGTCCAATTGTCTACAGATGGGCTTTGGGTCTCCACTCTGCACTCCCCCTCATTCACATTGATATGATTTTTTTAGTTATGGATCTTTGATGCCTGATACTCGATCCTATCAACACTTTATGATCACACAGGCTGGTGTGTTTCTTCCATGAGCACTTTGTTGCTTCTCAGCTAGATGGCCACTTGTTTATCTTCAAGCCTTTAAGACCCCAGATGCTATATCTTTTGATAGCTGGGCACCATCAGCTTTCTTCATCACATTTGTTTATGCACCCATTTTGTCTTCAGACATCATGTCAGGAAGATGAGCATCATGGAATGCCAGGTTATTAGAACAAAGAGTTCTTGCATTGAAGGAGTACTTGAGTAGAGATCCAATGTCCATCTGCTTCCTTAATACTAAACCTATAAGTATGTGCACATAAATCTATTTCCTGATCGTCATATATAAATCATTTACATATGTATATGCCTGTATTTAGACCTCTATAAATGCCCTTTGCCTCCTAGTTCTTTCCTCTTGTCCCACTATCATGTTAGGCCTTCATTCAGGTTTCAGTAATTCCTCTTAGATACATTGCCCTTGATCAAACCCTACCAGGCATCCTACATCTTCCTCCCCATCGATTTTAGTTCACTTGTTGTTCCCTTGTCCCTGGGTTTGTTAACACCCACTTCCTTTCCCCCTGACTCCCACTCTCCTGTGTCCCCTGGAACCCTCGGTCCCATTGTTTTCTCCTCCAGATTGTTTATCCCACCTATCTTATCTAGATAGACATGTAGAGACAATAATAAGCACAAAAACAAGACAACAAAAGAAAACAGTAAAGCAAAGCAACAACAAAAATAAAAGTCTGTAAATAATTCCAGGTTTACCTTTAGGAGTGTTTTCCAGGCAAGTCTGATGGTATGGTAGTCACCTAATCTGGTGTCAATTTAAGGATTAAGAGTGTAGGGGTGGAGTCTAGGCTGTCCATCTGGAGGTAGCCAATGAGACTTCTCTGTGGGCACAGCCTTCTCCTGAGAATTCTGGGACCTCTGGTACTTTCTCCTGGGGACGGAAGACACCTCTCTCTGCTACTCCCTGGGAGACATTGCAGAAGACAAGTCACATGGATGCGACCAGACCTCGGAAGCTGGAAAAGCCACAGAGAGACCCCTGCCAGCACTGAGATGCTTACAATGCCACTGGACCCAAAGACTTTCTACCCACTGGCTTGTGATCATCCTGCAATTGGATTCATTGCATGTGTTTCATGAGTCTGAAGAGGACTTTATAGATTGTTATCAGACATATGGGCTAATATCAGACTTATGGCCTTGGACTGGACTGGGTTGGGATAGTTTCTTAATGTACAATTGCTCTTGTATATAAACCTCTTCCTTATACACATATGTGTGTCCATGGATTTGTTTCTCTAGTCTACCCAGACTAACACAGATGGGGTGCCACGCCCTTACCCCAAAGTCTAGTTTTGGTATTCCCTGGGGACTTTGTTGCTCTGTTCCCCTTGCTGCTCTGTAGCACACCCTTAGCATTTCACCCCAGTGTTGTGGGGTCAGATGGGACACAATTCCCACACTGTGTCTCCAGAGTTGTCCCCGGTAGCACTATTTTTCAATGAGGGACATTGTGTCTCATGGTGGGGCCAGCCCTATGGTCCTCTGTGCATTGGCTTCTCTGAGCAGGAATATCATCCCTGCAGCTTGGTGGGCCGGGATGTGTTCCACTCTCTCTCCTTCCCTTTTCATTTGCTCCTGTGTGCTCTAATCAAGTGACATGAATGTAAGACTTTTTTTTCATTTTTTTATTTTATTTTGTTTTTGTAAATACAGTGGCATGGATAACATTCTTCAGTTGGTGCAACCATTACCCCAGCCCCACCACCTATCTAATCTTTCCAGCTGCTTTTGTCATTTTGATTTCATGTAGATCAATCTCAAAAGACCATAAGGCTCAAGGCAGGCATTCTTTTTGCTAACCTAAATTATTGTTTGGTTTTCAGAAGACCTCCGGGAATATTTTTGGTTTACGGTTTAAATATTATCTCCAGCAAGAGAAAGTCTGAAGTCCATGAGTATGTGAAATTCTATCAGCATTTCCCCCCTCTGATCAGGATTCTTTCGTAGAATCAATCTGAGTATGAACCTCTTAAAAGAAAAAGAAAAAAAAACTAATAGATATCCCTTGTGTCGGCATCTTATTTTCATTAGAATATTATTTATACATATATAACTATAATGTAGGTGTAACTTCTCAATGTTTATAATTCTTATACAATCATAAAACCAAAGGCCAGGTAAAATCCAATAAAATACAAATTAGCAAAGTCTATTTAATGCCATGAATGCTGTTTTATTGAAATCAAATGTCTGTGGGCATGTAAATATGGTCCTGACCACAAGCCCGTGCATTATTTCAAGTTCAGCATCACTAAAGGACCATGCGCTAGGTAAGAGTCCACCCCCCTCCTTCACTCCAGTCCAACCAGCTGCAGCTGTCACCCAAAGAGACCAAGGTTTTGCCACTTGACCTGTCCTTCCCTTCTCAGTGTGTCATTTGTCTGTATTCAAATCTTTTTATTTTTTAATCATTTTATTGGGGACTCATACAGCTCTTCTCACAATCCATACATATATCCATTTTGTCAAACACATCTGTACATATTTGGCCACCATTATTTTCAAAACATTTTCTTTCTACTTGAGCCCTTGGTATCAGCTCATTTTTCCCTCCCCCCACCATCCCTCCCTCATAAACATTTGATAATTTATAAATCATTATTTGTTCATGTCTTACAATGACCGATGTCTCCTTTCACCCACTTTTCTGTTGTACAAATATGCTTTATACAATTGATGTATGTATGGATTGTGATAAGAGTTGTATGAGCCCCTAATAAAATGATCTTAAAAAATAAAATAATAATACCAACAGTACACACACACACACACACACACACACACACAAGAAATTGGGTGGGTCAGATGGATGTATTCATTTCTTCATAGCCAGGGATAATAAAATCAGAGCTGTGTGGCTCAACTGTGATTTTAAACATAAATTCATGTGTAGACACTTAAGTTAACTGGCATCATTTGACCATAAGTGGTGATGAAAGGATTTAGAATATGCTTCCATTTACATTTTAAACTGTTTTGAATTAAAACAGCATTTAATTTTTATCAGAGATTCCCCCAAGAACACATGACTGAAACACTATATAGGAGCCACCAAGGACAGATTTTGAACCAGGAAATGACACGATCAAATGTCCAGTTACACCAAGGTCAGCATAAGTACACTAGAGGAAGAAAGAACTAGCAATGAGAAGGTCATGCAAGAGATAACAATGGTGTATTAGTCTGGGCATTTTAGAGAAACAAATCCACAGAAACTCATATGTATACAAGAGAGTTTTATACCCTGTTTCCCCAAAAGTAAGCCATCCCCCGAAAATAAGACCTACTTACAGTTTTGTCTCTTGCTGAAATATAAGGCACCCCCCAAAAAAAAGACCTCCCTGAAAATAAGGCCCCCTGAAGTTACCATAACTCTGGACTCTGGACCATAGCAGCGGACGTTGCCACGCAGTTCACTGTTGGCTGCAGCGCAGCTGGAGCAGACAGAAAGTGCGAGCTCCCTTTTAATAAAACAATAAATGTGTACCGTATTCTTCTGCATGGAAAAATAAAACATCCCCTGAAAATAAGACCAAGCACATCTTTGGAAGCAACAATAAATATAAGACACTGTTATTTTCAGGGAAACAGGGTATAAAGGGTAAGAGAACATCAAGAAAACATCCGAACCCAGTGCTGCCCAAACCCACAAGTCCAACATTAGCCCATATGTCTGACACCAATCCACAAAGTCATCCTCCATCTCACAAAACACACACTATGACACCGACTGCAGGAGGAAAGTCGAATCAGTGAATGTGTAAGCATCTCAGTGCTGGCAGGAGTCTCCACGAGGTTGCTCCAGCACCCAGGACTGCATCGGGGTAGGTCCATGGGTCTTCTCCTGGATGTCTTGCAGGAAGTGAGCCTTGCCAGCTAAAGCAGGGAACTGACTAAGGCAGCTGCACCCTGGTGCGACCATCACAAAACAAGAGACCCGAGAACTAGAAAGGTGAGGTTCACCGAGCCATTGATCTCTCCACCCTTCAATTAACCCCACATGTGTTTATCGGCCAGGTTGGCACAATAAACAGTAACTGTCTCAGATGGTAATGCAGGCACACATGATGGATGTCCCCATCAAACACAGTGCTGGTGGTGAGGCATAGAGATTAGACTAGCTACGCTTGCAAAAGGCAGGATCTATAAAACTCAGAGCCTGATTACACATGGGAGATGAGGGAATGGGAGCATTCTAGTTCAGGTGACCCTATTAAACTTCACTGGGAATACAGTGAAACTTGTAAAAGCCAGAATTTATGCAACACAGAAACCTGTCCGAGAAGGAAATCTTAAACCTTTTCTACTAAAATAAGCCACAGAAAAGTATCCTATCCAAGGCGGAAAACCTGCGGGACCTGGAAAAACAACATGGTGTCACCAGTTCCAGCTCCCACAGGCTTCGCTGTATAAGAAACTTGAGTTCAACTTCAAACATGGTGATGCTGAGAGGGGTGTACAATATCGTGCTGAATACTGTCCAATACAATGATCTAGATTCTAGAACAGCGGTTCTCAACCTGTGGGCTGCGACCCTTTTGGAGGTCAAATGACCCTTTCACAGGGGTCGCCCGATTCATAACAGTAGCTAAATGACAGTGATGAAGTCGCAACAACAAAAATTTTATGGTTGGGGGGTCACCGCAACCTGAGGAACTGTATGAAAGGGTTGCGGCATTAGGAAGGTTGAGGCCCATTGCTCTAGAAAGTGAGAGACAAAGCTCCTACGTGAATCTGACCTGTTAGAATGTCCGAGGCTCATCGAACCAAACATCAGCAACTCCCCGCCATGGAGTCAATGGTGACACATGGCCACCCTGTGTGAGTTTCTGAGACGGTAACTGTTGATGGGAGTAGAAAGCCCAGTCTCCTCTTTAAAACACAAAATCTGAAGGCGGTGTTATTTAACCTGCTGTCCATGGTCTGTACCCTAGAATGCTGCCATGGAATTTGCAATAAGTCAGACTACTGTTTTCATTCTGGCTCATAACTGCTTATTAGTTATGAAATATGGGAAAGTTGCTTAACATCTCATTTTGTCAAATGGGCTTGCAAACCTTACATTGTAGAGTAATTAGGAGTATTAAATAATACACGATAGTATCTAGCACAGTGCCTGGAATGTCTTGGCCACTTGATTATCCTCATTGCCCTAATGTAGTCATTAAGAGCACAGACTGTAAAGCCAGGCTTCATGGCTTCAGACCATGTCTCTTCCACTTTCTACTGATTTTGCCATGAGTGGGTTACCTAACCTCTCTCTGCTCAGAGGAATAGAGGGATAATGGTATTTGCCATCTTAGAGCGTTATTGAAGAAGCGAGTTGAGTCGATGTGCATGAAGTGTGTAGAGCGTGCTCCTTGAGTGTAGAGTGGTATATAAGTAGTAGACAGTATGTATCTGAGTAGTATATAGTTGAGTAATATGTAGGTAGTAGACAGTATGTAGTTGAGTAGTGTATAGTTGAGTAGTATGTAAGTTGTAGATAGTATGTAGTTGAGTAGTGTATTGTAGAGTAGTATATAAGTAGTAGACAGTATGTAGTTGAGTAGTGTATAATTGAGTCGTATGTAAGTAGTAGACAGTATGTAGTTGAGTAGTGTATAGTTGAGTCATATGTAGGTAATAGACAGTATGTAGCTGAGTAGTGTATAGTAGAGTAGTATGTAAAGTAGTTGACAGTATGTAGTTGAGTAGGGTGTAGTTGAGTAGTATGTAAAGTAGTTGACAGTATGTAGTTGAGTAGTATGTAAAGTATTTGACAGTATGTAGCTGAGTAGTGTATAGTAGAGTAGCATGTAGGTAATAGCCATATGTAGTTGAGTAGGGTATAGTTGAGTCGTATATAAAGTAGTTGACAGTATGTAATTGAGTAGGGTGTAGTAGGGTAGTATGTAAGTAGTAGTTGGCAGTATGTAGCTGAGTAGCGTATAGTAGAGTAGTACGTAGGTAGTAGACATATGTAGTTGAATAGTGTATAGTTGAGTCATATGTAAGCTTTAGTTGTTACCATCATTATTATAAGTCCTTCCCCCTCCTCCCTTCCAAAGATTAAGTTTAAGATTCTTTCCTGGTCATCACTCTTTTTACTTTTTAACAGTTTTATTGGCACTTCATCCACATGACACACAATTCCACAGTTCATTCTGACGTAGGAGGAGAGAGAAATCATGAGACGCTGGGCATCTGAGCGCAGTAAGAAAGAAAGAGCTGACAGGACCAAAGGCATTCTTTGCTTATTTCACCAACTGGGGGAAGAGAAAGTGCGAATGAGGTCGAGACCCTCATCAGATGTAGGACTAGTTTAATAATATTCATCTACTGTTTCTGATGAAATTTATTTTTTGTACTTATCAGCTGTCAAATGCCACAATTATGCTGGATTTTGCCCCAAACTGGAGGAGGGAGCAGGAAAAATAAGTAAAATAAAATAAACCTCAAGTCAATTTGCATTCCCTAAGGGCTAACTCCCTAGAAATTACAGCTGGAAAAGCATCGTCAGGAACACGGGCCAGTGAGCAAACATAGATTTGTTTGATGTATTAAACATTATCGTGTCGCATTCTTGACCCCAATCAACCAAGGTCATGAACAAACTACTCCATTTAAAATTTGTGTGAAAGAAGCTGCTGTGTGCTTTTTCCCCTGGGTCCACTCCTTAGCTCACTCGGAATACAAATATGACCTGGCTTTTCCACGGTGGTGCTCATGAGAACTTTAGGTCTCAGCACTAAGCTGAGTTTTTGGTGATTTGCTGCCTTCATCGGGCTCCGTGAAGAATACCTTTTAATACCTATCCATTTGTTGGCTGCTGAGAGCACATCGTGATTTCTAGGAGGAAGTAGACACTGGAGGGAGTCTATTGAAGATGATGGATTATGTTTTCTTGAAAGCACATTTTAATTAAACATTCATAATTATTTTCCAAAATAAAGAAGAGAAAAGAGGGAAATAGTAAGAGCTTCATCTTTGGGGCCAGGTAGATTTAAGATTGAAGTCCAAGTTTGCCTGTATGACATTTGGAACAAGTCACATAGGCCCTTGAGTTCACTGGCCTTTGGATAAAATGAGGAGAGTACTGCCTGATGATGGTAAAGCCCTAACTCAAGTCCTCTAGCCTCAGTGCTAGCCACTCCTTCTTGGAACAACCCCCGTTAGTCCTGAATGACCAGTCTAGTCCTTAGTCCTGAATGACCAGTCTAGTCCTTTTACTCAAGACTCCACCTTGCCTTTAAAGTTGAGACCGCTGGTTTCCCTGTTGAATACCACCAATAGAGACTCCAGGTCTCATACAAAGCTTGCTATCAGACTCACTTGCCCTCACTGATCAGAGAGTCCCTCCCACACTCCTGTTTCTACCAAAGATTCCATCTGACTTGCTGTCCTTGAGACCATGGAGAAAGGACAGGCTTCTAGACCTGTAGAGAAGAAAGATCTAGCCCAAGGATGAGCTTGCCCTTCCCCTGTCCTCCATATGGCCAGATTCCTTAAGAATGTACAGTGAAGCCAATGAGAGCCAAAATTCAATGGGACTGCCTTGTTTGGGGCCTCTCGCAAGTTTTCTCCCTTTGAGAGAGTGCAGTCTTCCAGTGACTGGAAAATATTTGAGTTTTCCTTTCCTGACACACAGGTTCTGGCTTTCATTGGTTTTATTGTATTGCGGGGGTGGGGGGTGG
>NW_022103898.1:65399965-65401715 GCF_000313985.2 Echinops telfairi
TCTCTGCTCGTGATTTTTTACTTAAACATTAGGTGTGAATGGAACTTTTCCTTTTTCTCTGCACTTTGGCTGACGGGACTGCACTGAAAAGAATAAGTAGCAATTACCCCCTCTGCTGGAGACATGTCCGCACAAAGCACCGAGAAGAGGCCAAATTAGCCATTCAACTCTGGAGCACAAACCCCCTTCCAAAGACTTGAACTTTCCAAAGGAAATGCCTTTGGCAATTCGTCTCTTCTCTCTGTGGAAGAACTTGACACATGACCTTGAAGGATTGATGACAGATTGAATAGAGACCACAGCCCACCTGATACTTACACGCTTATAAAAGTGGGAGTATGAGAGCAGGTGAGGCAGAAAAGCAGCAGAGAGAAGACACTGAGTGCCCAGGGAGCCAGGCTTGAACCCTCTTGAAAGGACCCCATTCCAAGGTGGGCTGCTGGGGAGCCCAGGAAGATACCAGGCTGGTGATGCCATCACTAGGGAAGGAGTTGGAGTCCTCAGAGGTCCGCTGAAAAGCATGTCACTCACATCAGAGAGTAGGACAGGAGCAAAAGTCCCAAAGTGGAAAATCTGAAACTGGACATCATCCTACAGTGAAAACCTCTCAACAACTCAGCTATCTCAATGAAGAGACAAGGCAGGGAGCACCAGCTACATGGAGCCAATCTGCCTCCTGATGCATGGAATTTCATCCTCTTAAGAATATGTATTCTAAATCCTCACCCAGATACCCGGAGTGAGCATTCCAATGGGGAATTCTTTTTCTTTGTTATGTTACTGAGAGAAGAGTGCTGTTACTGCTTGGTGCCACGGAGCCGGTTCCAACGCACAGCAACCCATGTCCAGGAGAAGGAAACACTGCCTGCTTGTGTGTCAACCTCTCAGTCATTCTGGGGTTTGAGCCCATTGTTTGAGACAAGAGGAGTGTGCCTGAAAGTAATCTCTTCTCCTTAGAAAAGAGTTTCAACAAGCAAGGGAGCAGGCAAACTTGTGGGAAGAGAGATGTCAAACCACAATAAGATAGGCCAGGGACAAAAACTTGAAAGAGACAAGAACATTTCTCCAGAGGTTAAAAAGCCTTCCCAAAAACTGGCAAGCTGACTTCTGACGTCTGCCTTTCTGAATGACCAGATCAGCGGGGACACACTATGAATTGCTCATATGCAACTTTAAGTTGAAGACAATGAAAATAAGACCATGAGAGCCAAAGTACATGTCTGAGTATATCCGACAGGAATTCAGAGAGGATCTCAAGAATAGATTTGAGACATTGAAAATTCACGACCAAAGATCAGACAAATTGTTGGATGATATCAAGGACATCATATATGAAGAAAGTCAACTGCTATTAATAAGACAGGAAAGGGGAAGATCAAAATTGCTGTCAGAAGAGATTTTGGAACTTGGCATTCGAACATAGAGCAGCTACAGCAAATAGCAAAAGTGATGAAGTCAAAGAGCTAACTAGGGCTTCAAGGAACAGCTCAAAGAGACAAAATATAATGAAATGTGAGATGACCTGGAGTTAGAAAACCAAAAGGGAAAAATATACTCAACATTTTTCAAGCTGAAAGAACTGAGGTGGGGGGCGGGGGCGGGAATTCAAGCCTACAGCTATTATATTGCAGGATTCTATGAGTAAAATATTGAATACTGTAAGAAGCAAAACCCCAAACCCATTTTCAGGGTCCACCATGCAGAGTAAGCCTCAAGTGAATCCCTTCTATGTATGGGCCAGGGACAGGAA
>NW_022103898.1:65403068-65414070 GCF_000313985.2 Echinops telfairi
TCTCTCCACCCTTCATTTAAACCCACATGTATTTATCGGCCAGGTTGGCACAATAAACTATCTCAAGCACTGACAACTGACCAAAAGGTTAAGTCCCCCTGCCTAGAAGCTTCTTGCGAGCACTGGTAGGATAGTGTTTATGTGTTGGGCTGTGATCTACAAGGTCAGTGGTTTGAAACCACCAGCAGCAGCTCCTCAGGAGAAAGATGGGGCTTTCTATGCCAGTAAACAGTCTAGGAAACTCACAAGGGCAGGTCTACCCTTCCTCCAGGGTCACTGTGAGTCAATATTGGCTCGACGGCAGTGAGTTTAGTTTGGTTTTTGGTTAGAGGCTCCTCGGAGGGGAGGTGTGGCATTCTGCTTGCAAATAGTAACAGCCCTCAAACCTTATGGTGAAGTTCTACTCTGCACACATGGCGTCACCATGAGCTGCAACAGACTCTATGGCAGCGAACAAAACCAATGATGACAGGATTGAGCATGATGTCAGAGTTCTTCGTCTGTCTCAATTTCTTGCTGGGGATAGAGAATTACCAGTTTATTCTTCTAATCACAGACATTCTGTCATTAACGTAGGATGGGGCAGGAAAAGTAAGATTTCCTCTCAAAGGTAGTTTGGAAGAAGCATCATTTAAGGACCCTGCCCAAGAGACAGGAGCCTTGGGGGCATATTGGCTCAAGTTAAACAAAACCTTCTCTGAAAAAATAAATATTCTGAGATTGAGTTATCCCAAAGAGGACACTAGAATGGGATAAAAGAATCCTCTCATTTTTATAAAAAGTACATCATGCAAATAAATCTCAAGAACCCTCAACTGAAAAACTGCAACTGACCCTTTTCCTTAGCTTTCCTCTTTTCTACACTTCTCTTGCCTCCAGGAGAACGTTGAGCACATTCTCGTTACATAGACCACAGATTGAAGGACTTGGTGGTTACAACAACAGGCAGAAGTATGGCAACAATTGTGAGGATGGAACAAGACCAGGCATTGTTTCCTTGTGTTGGACACAGGGTCACCCACCATGAGTCAGGACCATCTCAATGACACCTAACACCACCAACATATCCCACCTTGTTCCCTATTGTTTGAGAACAAGCTACCGGCCCAGCCACGTCTCCATCTCAAGAGACTCTGGGAAACACGTACAAATTCCAGGTGGAAACTGGGAGAGCCAAGAGAAGAATGCTGGCCAGTTTCCTTTTGACTATCCATTCTCCTGAAAGAAGATGGCTTGGTAGAGATGCTGAAAATTCTGGAAGTAGCGAAAAGAAGCACAGCTGGAATAGCAATATCTAAACCCAAAAGAACGCTGCTGACCTGTTAATATTAACTAGTCTGAAAATACGATGAAACATGTGGCTTTCATTACAGCAACAAAGCAACTACAGTATGACAAGCAGCCTGCCTTCCAAGATTACCCTCATTTACATGATATTATATTTCTTGGAGTTGTTCTCCTGGGTTTAAGGAAAAGCAAGAGCGCTGTAGTCAGAGAGAAACAAGGATAGAGGCACGAAGCCAACGGTTTTAGGAGCTCCAGAAAGGACTGGCGCTCAGAGTCACATGACCCTCTTTCCCCAGCACTTGAGTCACGGGTTTATTAATTTATTGCACTCACATGGAACTGTACACCTATGGCCCTTATGGCAGAGAATTGTGGATAAGGTCAGAGCAGACGCAGTTTTGTATTCACAATGGCATCCCACACAGCACCTACGCAGGTTCTCCCCCAATCAAAGGGGTGCACAGCCAGCAGCAACGCAGTGGCCGGAGAGAAAACCAATCTTGGAGCCACTGAGCGAGGTTTCAAGGCCAGCCAGGCTCTTTAAAGCTGCTTACTGGAGCCTTGGTCAGAGTGGATCATTGCATGTCTCCAAGTGCTAACCTGGAAAATAGAAGAATTGTTACTGCTATTCTATTAGATTACTGCAATGACATTCAGATTTACCAGTCACTGCATGCTTGCCACATTCAATACCACAGGGCCCTCCACTTCATGGGGTGTGAGATCGATGAAGAGAATACCACCAAATGGGGGTTCTAAAAGTTTGTGGGAAACAGTCTTATCTTTTCATTTTCCCATGAACGTTGTGAAGCCCCCTCGTATCACTGCCGTTTAGTGATGAGGTTTAAAGACGTGAAGTAACTTGCCAGAGTTGCTTGATGAGGAAGTGGCTGGACTGATTAGAGCCCAGCTTAGACCTGAGCGAAGCCTATACGGGCGCCCTCTGTAGTGTCGCGTCAGCACCATCGCAGCCATCCAGAGCAGAACAAATGGCAAAGTCGCCGGAGGCAAGGATTCAAACTCTGGCTCCTCAAAAACGAGGATTCAAACTCTGGCTCCTCAACTTCCTTGTGGTCCTTGTTTTGAACGCCAGTTTCCTCCTCTGTAAACTGGGCATCTTGCTAATGATGTCTGCCACATCAGAGGGCTGGACGGATTAAATGATTTAACAGGGACTTGTCATTTGGAATCATACCAACACATGGCAATTCCTATGGAAATATTGGATATGTCCAGTAGGATAAAGCAAGCGATACACGTAGACAAGGTGAAAAGTGAGCGCTGGAACAAGAGAAGGGCACGGAAGGCCCGTGTCTTGTGATGGTCGCAAGTCCTGTAGGGACTTACAATACCTTCCTGGAACACCTGTCAGGGAGGCATATGCCCTGGTGGCACAGTGATTATGAATTGAGCTGCTAACTAATAAGGTCAGCAGTTTGAAACCACCAGCCACTCCAAGGGAGATAAATGGGGCTTTCTATTCCCATGAAGAGTTGTAGTCTCAAAAACTCACAGGGACAATTCTGCCCTGTCGGAAAGGATCACTCTGAGTCAGCATCAACTCGATAGCATTTTTCAGTTGTTCTTGTTGTTTTATAGAGCTATAACTGGAAAACCAAGAATGTAGCGGCATGCAGATGGGCATCTTAGCTATGGCCCTGCTTGGTTGAGAACAGCACAGTCAGGTTCGGCAGTCCACCAGTGACCCATGAGCTCCTGGAGGCGCCCTCATGTCTGATGTCACAACATGAAGTGACATGGAGATCCTGGGGCAGATCACCACTTGACACACAATGATAGGGCCAGCATTGCCTTTGGCATCAAACCTATCCTACCAAGTCATTTTTAGGTCACACCCATTTCAGAAGTCTGGGCTTGTACCTAGTGGTAGGCTTGACATTTAGATTATTTACAGGAACAGACTTTGTCACCAAAACTGACCTAGGGGCTGCTAAATAATATTGCAAAGGAGGACAGACGTTCCCTTAGAGATGTGACGGGAGGCACAATGGCGTGACCAGGGAGAAAATGCACACCATATGGAAAAACGAAGAAAATTGCTATCAACATTAACACCACAGAGATTCGTCGACTCTTATTTCCCAGAGAAGGTCCAAAGGAAGAGCTTTGTTATCTCTAGATGTGACAAGTCATCAAAACTGGCTGTTTAGGAGACCAAGCCAGAAGCATCGGTGTCGGTGTCTGAGCTGTGCTGTGCTCCTGGATTTGAGTCTCCAGGTGTGCAGCAGAGATGATGAGTGAAAAGGGAGCATTTCACCTCTTCCCAGCCTCCTAATCTGGGGAGCATGGCAGATCCAGCTCAGGCTTATTATTTTAATTTTATTTCCATCTCTAGATAACTCACAGTTTTCTGGAAATAGCAGTTTATATTCACGCTTCCTAAAAATTTGTTAAGTCAAGGATGATAATGAAGCTGTCTAAGGCAAAGGACTTATTCCCCAGGAAAGGCTGTGTAGACACGACCCAAGAAAATAGGAAGCATGTGGCTTTAACATCTGGCCATACCAAGTCCACATCTTCCCACTCAATGATTCTGAAAAAGAAAGCCTGATTGTGGCAATGTGATAAGAAGGGTCCTTGGTGGCTCTGTTGGGTAGGTGTTGGACAGCTACCAACGTCTGCGGAAACCCTACACCGAGCGATGGTGCGTCAGGATCCACGCGATGGCAATGGGTTTGTTTGCTTGTTTGTTTAATCAAATGGTCAAGTTTTGTCTACTACCCAAGCCATTGGCCGTTCAAACCCAACCAAAGAAGATTGGCAACCTGCTTTGGAAAGGTCACCGTCTTAAAACCCCATGAAGTGACTCACCTCTGCGCATATAGGGTCACCAGGTCTCAGCATCAACTTGACAGCCACCAGTGAGAACACCGGCTGCAGTGACCAAGTGAGCCTGGCAGAATTGGGGCACACCCAGAGAGAAGACATGCGGATGACATGAAGTTAAGCATCACCGCTCCTGAGGCAAAAGTGTCCTTCATTAAGGAAAGGTTGGGGAGCGGGACGAGCATTCCCGAAGGCAGCACTGTAATTAAAACCTTCTAATAGTCGGGGATTAGGAAAGGAGCTGGTGACGTCCCAAGACAGCCTTTACAGCTGGGACAGAGTTCTACCTCAAAAATGGCTACAGATGCCAGACTAGGGTCGCTGGCTCTTTGTACAGAGATTTTTCTATGGCTCTTTACAAGTTTTGCACAACTGACAGTTAGGTGATTTGAAACAGCTCTGATTGAGGGGAGAGTTGATTTCCTCCTCATGCCCCACATTTCTACTCCAAGCAGTCCTGTACTTCTGGAACAAATGAGATTCATCCCACGGTGTGTGTTTAGATGGAAGGTGTAGGTAAGTCAGCGCAGGGGCACACCCAGTGGTTACGGAGTCTTACTTTGGTGCTGAGCTTCCAACGGGTTCATTCAGTGAGTGCCTTTGTTGAGAATTTGCATTCCCACCTCAGATAGACAGAATTGGAATCTCACACATTTAACAAGATCCTCAATGTCTCTGGCTGCGTTCTTAAAATGCTGATGGAATTACTGGGTCTCTTAGAATTTCTATGCTTGTGATGGCAGAAACATTATGGAAATTCGAACTAACTGTGCATCAAATTGTTCAACCACAGCTTCTCAGACAGTAATAAAGGATAGCTTTTCAACAAACACCTGGGTCCCTAACGAACTTCCCTCTGTGATAATCTTTGCCGTCCTTCTCCACAAGCGCTTCCAGGGACTTTCGTCCGTGAAGTCTGGCCTTACACTTGACTCTTTGAGCTTGGCCTGCCTGGAGGATCTCTGTGAATTACTGGTTAGCAGGTATCAGGAAAATCTGGCCCAAGGTTGAGCTAACTAGCCAGAGTCTTCAGGTCCAGGGGCTGTGCGAACCACATGATCTCTGCACTCCCACAGCACAGGCTACCATGTGAAGAGATGCATCCAGAAAAGCTGAGGATTTTGCACCCCTTCTCAGAATGCTCAGAAGGTGGGATCCCCACTGTCTGATTTTTCCCTCAGATAACTCGAACTTGAATGTCAACATTGACCATGATTATTGCTCAGGCCTCTTCTGCTCTCAGGCTGCAGCTCTGAGTCTTCCCCCTCCATCCTCCGTTCATGGCTCTTGAGCACAATGACACAAAAGGCTAACCAGATCTGAGCCATGCCCCTGATGAGTGGAAGATTGGACTGTCATGATTCATAGAGTTTTGGGTTGCCGGGTTTTCATACGATGTAGATCACCAGGCCTTTCTTCCTAGTTCACTAAAATCTGACCAACACGGACGATTCTTCTGGTCTCGTAGCCACATGCAAGCCACCACTGGACAAGAAACTAACAGGTAGGCCACTCACTGCCTTGGATCAGGACTGATCTCTTCTCATCTGGCCAGGCATCCTGTACTACACATGGCATCTGCCATGGTCTCCCTGCTTTCTTGCAGCCCACGTCCAAGACACACACACACACAACTACATACACACACCATAAACACACCCCCAACACAAACACGCACCCAACACACACACAGAACACACACCCTCATTATCCTCCCTCCTCACAGGCATCCCAGCAGTTTCTCTAAGTGAAGCGATTATCTCGGTATTCCTCTGATGTGAATGTGTCCGTGTCTTTCTGTACACTTCATGATACACACCTAGATCCGATTCACCAAATATGTTCTGCTATTTGGCTTGATCAGAAAGTCTCTTTCTGGACCATTTCATGGGATAATTCCCCTACCAGGTCTATTCCTTCTTTCCCCTTCTGCCTTTGTAAAGTTTATCCCCCCCTGAAAAAAGGGAGCTGAAATTTCCCTTCCTCCAGCAACCCTCCTCTGACCTTCCCAGGTGTGCCGCAGGAATTGGTCTCGCCTTGTGTTGGAAACCAGCCTCCAGATGCCTGCAGAGGGCTTGATGAAACGAGCTTCTTGCCCGTGCCTCTTAGAAAGTGTAATGTGATAATGCAAGATGTGCATTCTCAGCGGTGCCTAGCTGGAAATATCAGACAGGGGAGAGGTTTAGTGGGTGTGGATTCTCACTGTCCCCATTAACCAATGGGCTATCCACTTAGATCAGTGGTGTTGAGGTTTACCTGCTCCAGGTGAGGTCGTGTAGGGTCATGGTGAGGCCTAAGTGGGTTCCCTACCAAATCTGCTCTAACCCAGCCACATCCCCCAGAAAATCCATCTCAATCAATGTATGTGATGCAAAACATTGCCTGTAACAATGTAGTCTCTTACATGTAACATCTGGGGCCTAAGTATGATTTCACACCTGCCCTGTCTGGCCACATTCCCCTCTTGGTTTATCACAAATGGCCAGCCATGATGCAGGTGTGTAATGGTGAACACCCCACATGTTCAGCATCCATTTAACCTCCATTGTTGTGGAAGTTGGAGCAACTGACTGTGGCAGTGACCCCTGGACTCAAGACACTCATTCATGTCTCTTGGGTTTCTATCCCAGTGACCTGGGCACTATGCTACTTGCTTCCTCGTCCTTCAGGCTCTATGTTCCTTCAGAGCAGAGACCTGGTTTCATTGAGCTTTGTATCTCAAAAAAATTTTGCTTGATGAATAAAACCCACTGCCATCAAACTAATGCTGAATCCAAGCAACAGTGCAAAGCAGAACAGAACTTCCCACATAGGATTCTGGGGCTGTAACAGCCTTCTGCCATGGAGCAGCTAGCAGGTGGATCCAAATTGCCAACCTTTGGGTTAGTAGCCAACAACTTTAACCACTCTGCCACCAAGGTTTATTTGCTTGATAAATTTTGGGGAGTGGATGAATGAAAGGGAAATCAACATTCCACGAGGACAGGTACTATGGCATTGTAGCTTTCTACCCCTTGGCAAAATGCCAACACTCAAGTGACCAGGAATGGCCCATTGCAGGCCTCCAGAGGTCAAGATGATACAGGAGGAGACTTCAAAAAGTTTTGGGGAACATTCTATCATCTTTCAATTCCATTTTTCCATGAATCTTTGGAAACTCCCTTGTATATACATTTTAATGTACAATATTTAGAGTAGACTGTAACATATTCATCTCACCCAGTGCCATCGAGTCAATTCTGACTCCTGAAACCCCACAGGACAGGGTTAAACTGCCCTGTGAGTTTCCAAGACCAACTCTTTATGGGAGTAGAAAGCCTCCTCGTTCTCCCACAGAGCAACTGGCGGCTTTGAACTCCTGATCTGGTGTTTAAAAGCCCAATGCATAACCAGTACACCACCAGGACTCCTGATGTATTTAAAATATAGACATTATTGAGAAACTAACAGAAATTATTAAAATGGTAACATGAATTATATCAGTTCTGTGTAGAAAAGCTGGTTTTAGCAAAAAAAAAAAAAAGCCATTCTTTCTGAGCATGGATTTTTCCTACAGAACAAAAGCAAATCCATAATTATATAATGTGCTATTTCAGTAAACAAAATAATTCCCATAAAAAATTTTTTTTAAGGTTCTTGGTGATGAAAAGTTTGGGAACCAACACAGTACAACTCAAACTCAATTGTTAAATAGTATTCCGATTCCTTCTGGGCATCCCTGGGGGGTTCCACCAGTTAGCAGTTCATAACTAAATCACTGGATTCTTCTGGATCCCTCACGGCACCGCAAAAGAAAGACTTGGTGATCTGCTTCTGAAACATCAGCCTGGTGGTTTCCAGGAGACCGTGTATTTGTTCTCACAAGATCCGCCCTGGAACTACCAATGGGGAAGGTCAAATAATCCTCTCTCTCGTGCTGTTTGTTGGCTCAGCAACGTCCATGTATACTGTTGCGTGTGTCAAGACACGTCCATTTTTCGGTGACAACTTCGCCCAGTGAATTGCAGAGAAAAGGGAATACACTACTTTTCAGAACTGAAAAGCTAAGGAATGGGCCTTCGATTCAGGCATGGGTGGCTCTAGAGTATCAAACTGTGTCTTTCCCATGTGCTCGCGCCATTTTTATCTTCGGGTTCTGCTTCTTTCCCTTGTAAGGAGGTTTTCTCTACTAGGTAGACCAAATGATCTCTGCAGCTTCAGACTTGGTTCTTGGCTCTTACACTCTTCTCAAGAAGAGACCTTCTCTCTGCCGGTCCCCGTATAAATTTCCCCCAGATGATGCTAAAAACTTCTGTGTGGGTTAGATGTGCATCTCAGGATGTATCACTGTATCTGGCAGGGATGGGATGGATTCATCCAGCCTGGCTCAATGCCCAGCCTTTAGGGGAGATGGCTATGTGAGTCACAGCCCTCCCAGATACAGGATGGGAATTTCCCAACCGAAAGACACAAGGCAAACAGAAGAGTTGTCTGTGCACTAAGACCTGGGTGGGAAGTTTCCTCAACCACTTGATCCACAGTCTCCCCACATATGACTTAATTATGTATTATGTACTTGAAAAATATCCTCCTCAGTCTAGTTCAAAAAGAAAACAAGTTATAGCCCAGACATTATGATAAGCTAAAGGACTTCTGAAAGGGATCACATTAGATAGTCCTAGCTAGAGTGGGAGGAACATGTGAAATAAAACAAAATCAGAATCAGCATCTTCCTGGTCGGATGGAGACTAGAAGAAGCCCTGAGCCACCCTTCAGACCTAAGACCGTGCTCACCCCTGCGGCTCAATTTCCAGACCAGAATAGATGGTCTATCAGGTAACAAGAACAACTGTGAAGTATACCCACCTTAGAATAATCCAGCATTTCAAATGAGAAGTGCAGCACTTCCTCAAGGACAGAGATCAGAAAAGCCAGAGAAAGAAGAGGACTGGGACTAGGAAGACCAGGAGGACGACCTGATGTGACATCGGACGGATCCACTGGATGAGATGAAAGAAATTGGGTAGATCATTGAATGCGCAACTGATGAGCTGCTCGGTAAACCTTCGCCTAGTTTGCAGTAAAAATCTAAAAGACAAGACTTTGGCGAGTTTAAGGTCGAATGATTCACTTAACCTCAGGGCTGTGATTTCAGCAAAAAGTCCATGTTCTTTAAAACAGATTTGCCTCCTCGGCCAAGAAGGAGATTCTAAGACAGGATCATTTCAAACGCTTGAAAGAGTCAAGTAACCGTTTTCTTGGGAGAATAAAGTAGCATCAATATTCTGGAGTGGACACCACCCAAGAAAAGTCATTATCCAGCAGTGACATGTGAAATATCTGCTTAGATTTCCTGTGAAAGATTCTTTCGCAGTGCTGAGACAAAACATGCCATTCCCATTGGTCCCCAAAAACACCACTATAAACACAGTAATGAAGAAAAAAATAGAACAAATCCACCCCGACCGCAATTGTTACCAATCTTCTGATGGAAAATGGAGAATCCAGAAAAGGCTGGATGGAAGGAAAGTGGGCAGAGAGGAATAGGGGATGTTATAGGCCAACGGTTGCGCTGGATGAGATACAACAACGTGTGCGTGAATTGCTGAATGTAAAACTGATGCCTGCTCTGTAAATGTTCACCCAATTCTCTCTCAAATGTTCACCGAAAAGACTTTCTAATGAATGATTCACTTAACCCTGGTGCCTTGATTTCAGCAAAAAGTACATGCTCTTTAAAACAGATTTTCTCCTGGGAAAGAAAAGAAGGAAAGTGGGAAGAAAGGAGAGGAAGAGGAAAAGGGGGAAAAAAGGAAAAGTGATCTATTGACTTATTCTTCACACTTATGTGAAAGGCCTTTGGAGTTAGAAAGATTGAAACAAAGGTCAAGCTCTGTCACTTAACAGCTACGTAAACTTGGCTACCGCATCTGCTGAAATCTCACAGTCTTCATCTGAAAAGCAGGGTGCCCAGTTATAGTGCCCACTGGTGCATTGTCAGCATGTATAACCATTGTGGAAAACAATACGTCACTACCTAAAACAACTTGGAATTGAAATCTCACTCAATCCAGCAACGCCTCTGAATGCCCCAAAGAAGAGACACAACACAAAGCAGATGTATGCTATCCTGTGTTCATCACAACACAGTTCACAATAGCAAGAAGTTGCAACAGCTCCAAAGCTCTTACGCACAATGAAATACTATGCATCCCTAAAAAGTGATGAAACCATGAAGCACATCATGACATGTCTGGACCTGGAAAACATTATGCTGAGCATAATTAGTCAATGACAAAAGAATTGTATGAGACCACTCCTATAAGGATAAATACCTGATGACGGTAACGGATGTACAAATGTGCTTTATACAATTGATGTATGTATGGATTGTGATAGGAGATGTATGAGCCCTCAATAAAGTGATAAAAAAAAAAGGATAAACACCAAGACAAAGATAAGCATCTGTTCTCAGGTCATATAATCTTTTAATCTAGTCTCCCAAGCAATGAGGTGGTGTGTCTGTCTATTGTTTATAACACAGCTAACACTCCCTTATTTGTACATCTCAAAACGCCACTTCTTCAGGGAGGCCTCTACTCAGCCAAGGCTAGTATTTCATTTAGCAGGGAGAGGGAGAGTACCAAATAGTCTCTGCCCTACACCACTGTTGCACAGTCAACCCAGATCAACAGGCAGGCCAATGGTGTTCAATGAATCTCAATGGAAATTCAAGACCAGAGGAGTGGGGGCATGTCTGCCTCTGGAGCAATTTTACTTCTGTTGCAGGGTAAACCAGGTAGGGCAACCCGCCATTGGGGAAAAACCCTTAGCATCATTTATAGAGATTCCCAGTAGGAGCCTCTGCCCTGGATTGAGTTGCTAATCA
>NW_022103898.1:65415823-65416925 GCF_000313985.2 Echinops telfairi
ACCTTTCAATGTATCCATTCACCTGCAATTCTATTATTTGTTCTCCTTAAGTGGGGTCATACAATCATCACTGCTATCAATTCCACCCCCACCCCCACTTCTTTTCCAAATTTTGCCTTTTTGACATACACAACATTCTTCATAAGCCACACCAGAGGGATCCAATTTGGAAACCCCACTAACTGAACCAGACTTTTCCTTAAACACACCTGTAGTAGATTAAAGGCACGGAAATATTCCTTTTGAATTAAAGCTGAAACACCCTAGTGTGAGAAGAAGCAGATAATTGTTACCCCAAGGTTGTAGTTTGGAAGTCTTTGGACTTTGATTCAAATCTTTTGTTTTTGAGGGCGCACAATTAAGCTTACAAGATATTTGCTATTTTCATGCTCTATTTTCACTTTGTAACATATCTTAATTCAGCAAACATAGTTCCACCATAGTGAATGAGCATTACTTAAAAATTTTGGTAAAAAGAGGAGCTGACACCAAGGGCTCAAATAGAAATTAAATGTTTAGATAATAATGATGGATAATAATAATGAACAAATATGCTTGATATAATTGATGTGTGGATTATTATAAGAGCCCCCAATAAAATGATCTTGCAAAAAAAGAAAAGAAAATTTTGCCTTATTGGGTCAAGTACTCCCTCAACGCAACAGCACTTTGTTCTAATAACCCGGCATTCTCTAATGCTCATCTTCCAGTCACAATCACTGAAGTCAAAATGGATGCATAAGCAAATGTTGCGAAGAAAGCTGATGGTGCTTGGCTATTGAAGGCTTGAAGATTAAACAAGTGGCTATCTAGCACAGAAGCAACAAAGCCCACATGGAAGAAGCACACCAGTCTGTGTGATCATGAGGTATTGATGGAATCAGGTATCAGGCATCTACAACCCAGAATCAAACCATATCCAAGGTGAATGGAGGGGGGTGGGACATAGAGTGGAGACCCAGTGCCCATCTGTAGACAATTGGACGTCCCCTCACAGAGGGATCACAGGGAAGAGATGAGCCAGTCAGGGTGTATGGCAGTATAGCATCGATGAAACACACAACTTTTCTCTAGCTCTTTGGTGCTTCCTTCACCCCACTAT
>NW_022103898.1:65417656-65422054 GCF_000313985.2 Echinops telfairi
GTCTCTAAAGTGGATCAAGGATTAGATAAATCTTAGATATAAAAATGGATTTTGAGCTCATGCCTGATCATGAACACTAACTTAAGAACAATTAGTTCTTATGATGTGGCCCTACTCAATATTTGTGCTCCTGAAGAGATAACTGAAGATATGGCTGCTACAGCAAAGTGTGTAAAGAAATGAAATGGTGCCTGGCTATCAGAAGGGACCATGTCTGGGATCTTAAAGTCTTGTCTTAAAACAAGGAGCCACCTAAGTGAGTAGTCAGCTAAGTCCACATAGAAGAAGCACACCAGCCAATGTGATAAAAGGATTATTAATAATAAAATCCAAGAACAGAGGGGAAGAGTGTATTAGAGCTGAAATTCCGAGCATCCAGTTTACAGAAGGCTATGGATGAGAGTAAAAGCCCAAAATCCATTTAGGACCCTCGCTACATGGGCTAAGCCTCCACTGAATTCACTTGTCCCATTGACCAAGGATGTGAATAGTCTTATCTCTAGACAGAGTGAAATGGATATGGGATTATGTCAGTACAGTTAGTTTACAATTTAACATCTTACTATTCATTTTCCCTTTTGACCCATTTTTAACTTGTTCTAGTTTTTTATTACTTTCTGATATCTTTTGGGTTGAGATTTTTCTGTACCTTAATCTGTAGTTTTTAAATGATTGTATATGAAATGCAGGATAGGTAAATCTATAGAGACAGCAACTAAATTAATAGTCTCATAGGGTTATATCAGGAGCAGTGGGAGGAAAATGGGAAGCTAATAATAAGAATATGAGAATGAAGAAAATATTCTAAAATTGATTTTAGTGATGAATGAGCAACTATGTTTAATACATTTAAGCCACTGGAGTATTAAAAAAAAAAGTAATAATCATTGTGTAGCGCTCAGTGCCAGACTGTCCATGAACAGTCAGTAAGTGAATAAGATTGGTAGCATTTTGTTGTCATCGATGTTACTTGTTAGCTTCAGAATCATCTTTGAGTCTAGAGGAAATGCTCCTTGGTCCTGCTCCATCTTCATAATTGCTTGATGCTATTGTTGTGACATCATCAGTAAGTGCTTCAAGTGGTATTCATTTTCAGCAAGCAAGATTCTGCCATCAGTCTATCTTCGCAGGCTGTTAATGAGTCTTCCTTCAATCCCGGTGCTGCATCCTTTGTCTGTTCCAGCTTCTCAAGGATTGTCTGCTCAGCATACAAACTGAATGTATAAGGAGTTGTATACCATACAGTACCCTCTTGTCCTGAATAGGTCCTTTATGTTTTCTGGAATTTCCATCCTTTGCACCCTTATAGATTGATGGAAACCAGTGTATTCTTGTGCTTCTTAGAAAATCCTTTTTTTTTTTTTGGTACAGAATAGCTATTTCATTTTATCATCATAAAAATATGTAGAAAGAAATCGTGAGCAGGCTATGGCTCTATTTCATTGGTAGAATAGCAGACTATGACTAGAAGTGCACTCTTATTTGACAAGAGGGAAATAGGAAAAAGAATCTAAAAATATCTCCAGCATTGAGTCAGAAATTCTGCAAAACACTAGAGGTCCCTCTTGGCACTGAATCCCTAAGTCCAGATGAAGCAGAACTCAAAGTGAGGATACTGTGCCCGAGCCCCACTAGATGTCTCTTCAATAAAGTTTGATTCAGTGCCAGAGAATCAAGACACAGAAACAAAACCATTGAGATAATCAAACAATCTGCATACAATCGAGAATCCACCTCCTACTCCCACACATGCAACTCGGAGGAACGAAATCCTGTGTTCTCCAGGCCATTGCTTGGTGTCAGGTTCACTATTTCCAGCTAATTACATTACGTTCCTTTCCCCTCTGAGCTGGTTGCCTCGTATCCCTGCTGTGACTCTTTCCATCCCACTCCCTACCATCAAGTCAATTCTGGCTCATGGTCACGGTGACCCTATAGGTCAGAGTAGAACTGCCCCTGCGGGTTTCTGAGACTGCTACTCTTCACAAAAGTAGAAAGCTTCATTTTTCTCTCAAACTGCTGACCTTGCAGGTCACAGCCCAATGTGTAACCATTGCACCGCCAGGGGTCCTTGTTGGTCTACGTGTCTGTCTTTCCCTGGGCTGCAAGGGCCTCAGAACAAGGACTTTACTCATTTTTTTGCAACTTCAGCTTAAGTAGAGCATAAAGCATACAAATGCCTTCTAACTTAAATTGAACTCAGCGATTATTTCATATTTGGGCAATATTTACTCACTACTTTAAGAATTCTTAGCATATCAAAACTAGGGGGCGTGGATTCAAGCCCCAAAACTATGCTTGGGAATATATAAATAAAACACACAGTGCAGTGAATCATTGATTACGGCTTTTCAAGCCATATCCTTTGTAACTCCTACCTAATGACTGATTTGGACTATGGAAATAAGGTGCTTGTGGAGGATGGAATAGCTTGCCAGTAATATAAATAAGGTGCCTGGCACCATGGTAGGGGTGAGACCATGCTGATAAAGCATATGAAACACTAGTGAGGGGATTGGTCCATTTTGTGATCCTCCTAGACTTAAAGATAATCAATCTCATAGCACAGAGGAGACCTGAGTACCACCAAGAAAAAGAGATGGGGAGAAAAGCATGCAGTTCCCTTGGAACTGGGGTCCTTGCACTGGGAACCTCCTAGACCCAGGAGACAAAGAGCAGGCCCACTGTAGACAATGAGAACAATGGCAGTGGAGGCAGCAGAACCAGGAGTCAAGCAGGAGAGAGAAAGGTAAGTTTCCCAGGTCACAGAAGGAGCAAGCTGAGTGCCTTCAACCAGGAAGGTCATATGTGGAATGGAGTGTCCCCAAGCAGGGCAGGGATCAGACTGGCCCAAGAAGGCTCTGGGAGCATCAGGAACAGAAGAGGAATGCCTGCTTCATGGAGGAGAAGAATGTTTCTTGGGCATTCCTGAACCTGAATGGCAATTGTTACTTCCATCAGATGGATCTTGGAACAAAACAGAGACTACCTAAAAGATGTTTACTTGTCTTTTATTGATGACGTAAAGGCATTTGTCTGTGTGGATGATAACAAACATTTAGAAGAATGGAAATTCCAGAATCCTTCATTGTGCTCATGTTGTACGTGGATCTTTCTCACAGAACAAGGGGTACTGCATAGTGTAAAAGACATGACTCAGGGGGTTATCTTTCTCACCATACTTGTTCAATCTGCATACTAGTAGTGCTTATTCAATAAGAGACGCTGGATTACATGAAGAAGAACTCAGCATCAAGATGGTAGGGAAGCTTACTAATAACTTGTGATGTGCAGATGACACAACCTTGCCTGCTCAAAGTGAAAAGGACTTGAAGCACTTATGATGAAGATCAAGAATTGTAGTGTGGTTTACAACGTACTGCAAAGAGGACCAAAATCCCCACAACTGGACCAGTAGGTAATACCATGATAAAGGGAGAAAAGACTAAAGTGAAGGACCTCAACTTGCTTACATACACTAACAGTGCTTGTGGAGGCAGCAGCCAAGAGATCAAACAAACGATGCATTGCACTGGGTAAATTTGCTGTACGCAATCTCTTTAAAGTGTTGCAGAGCAAGAATGTCACTTTGAAGATTAAGGTGCACCTGACCCAAACCATGGTGTCTTCGATCACTTTCTGTGCATGTGAAAATTGGACATTGAATAAGGAGTACTTAAAAAGAATTGATACATTTGAATTATGGTGCTGGTGAAGAATATTGAAAGTATTCTTGACTGTTAGAAAAAAGAACAAACAAATCTGTCTGGGACAAAGTACAGCCAGAATGTAGCCCCAGAGGCTTTGTCTCACACATTTTGTTACCAGAAGAGACCAGTCCCTGGAAAAGGACATCATGCTTGTTAAGGTGGAGGGCCAGCAAACAAGAATAAAAAAAGGACAACCCTGGACCAGATAGATGGACGCACTGGCTGCCACAGTGAGCTCGAACGTAATTGCCAAGAAACAGCAGGACTGGGCTGTGTTTCATTTTCTTTATTTTATTTTTTAAATCAGTTTATTGGTATCTTGTACACTCTTATCACAATCCATACTTCCATCCATTGTTACGCACACTTGTATATTTGTTGCCATCATCCGCCTCGAAAATATCCCCTTTCTACTTGAGCCCTTGGCATCAACTTCTCATTTTTCCCCTCCATTCCTGCCCCACCCTCCCTCATGAACCTTTGATAATTTATAAATTATTATTATTATTTTTAAGTCTTACACTGACCGATATTTTCCTTCACCCACCCTTCTGCTGTGATTGGTCCCCCTTTTCTCCCCACACCTTCCCCTTATCCTCCCGGTATGGCCACTCTCAGTCTTGGTCCTATGGGTTTTATCTGTCCTGGTTTCCCTGTGTTTCTAGCTCTTATCTGTACCAGTGTACAT
>NW_022103898.1:65422984-65440333 GCF_000313985.2 Echinops telfairi
CTTTCCTTCAGTTCTTCCCATGTGGCGGCGGGCTTCATGTGTCCTTCACCGCTTTTTAGGGATGCGTAGTACTCCATTGTATGTGTGTACCACGGTTCTTTAATCCATTTGTCTGTTGATGGAAATTTGGGTTGCTTCCAACTCCTTGAAATTTTGAACTGTGCTGCAGTGAACATTGGAGCACAGATGTCTGGCTGTGGTTTGTTTCTTGCTTCTTCTGGGTATATACCCAGGAGGGGGATTGCTGGGTCGTATGGTAACTCGATTTCCATCTGTTTTAGATATCGCCAAATTGATTTTGATAGTGACTGTATATACCTACAGGTCCATCAGCAGTGAACGAGAGTTCATATCTCACCACAGCCCCTCCAACACTTGTTACTTTCTGATTTTTTGAATTAGGTTATCATTGAAGGTATTAGGTGTTTTAATTTTCATTTCTCTTATGGCTAATGATCAGGAACATTCTCTCATATGTTTATTGTCCATACGGATTTCTACCTCTGTGAAACTTCTGTTCAGGTCCTTGGCCCGCCTCCTCAGTGGGCAATTAGCTTTTTCTTTGGAAGTGAGCAGAGTATTGTAAGTTTTAGTAATATGGCTTTTGTCTGATGTGTCATTGCTAATGATCTTTCCCTAGTCTGTGGGCTCTCTTATTACTCTCTTGGTGAATTCTTTTGGTGTACACAGGAGTTTTGTCTTCAGTATATCCCACTTGTCAATTGTAGCGCCTCTGTGTTTGTGTCCTTCCCTATTTCTGATAGTCTACATGTTCCCTGGGGCAACGTTCTGAGATTTATTCCAGTTCCTTCATTGATGGCCCTAATCGTTTGCAGTTTTATCTCAAGCTCTGTGATCCACCTTGAGTTTATTCTTGTACATGGAGTGAGATAAGGGTCTTGCTTCATTTTTCTGCAGGTAGATATCCAATTTTTTTCTAGCACCACTTGTTGCAGAGGGCATCCGCTTCCAATTTGATATTTTGGGGGCCCTTATCAAAGATTTGTCTGTATGCTGATGATTTTATTTCTGGATTTTCAGTTCTTTTCCATTGATCTGAGTATCTGTCATTATATCAATACCATGTGGTTTTGAACACTGTAACTGTATAATATGTGCTAAAGTCTGGTAAAGCAAGCCCTCCCATGCTTTCTTCTTGAGGAGTTCTCTGCTGATTCGGGGCTTCTTTCCTCCCCACATGAAGTTGGTAATCAGTTTTTCAAGTTATTTGAAGAAAGATGATGGTATTTGGATTGGGATAGCATTGAATTTATATAATTCCTTGGGCAGAACTGACATCTTTACTATATTGAGTCTTCCAATCCACAAACATGGGATATTCTTCCATTTGTGGAGGTCACTCTTGGTTTCTTGTAATAGTGATCTGTAGTTTTCCTCATACAAATCTTTTGGATTTTTAGTCAGGTATATCCCTAGATGTTTCAATTTGTGCCTGGTTATTCTGAAGGGTACCACCACCTTTTTGTTCCCCTCTTCTGTGGTCTTGTCTTATATGTATAGCAGTCCAATAGACTTCTGTTTGTTGATCTTGTATCCTGCCACTCTGCTATATTCCTCTATTGCTTCCAGAACTCCCCTTGTGGAGCTTTTGGGATTTTCTATATATAAAATCATATCATCTCGAGTGTCTTAAACAGGAATTGGTGTTGGATGTTGTCTAATGCTTTTTCTGCATCTATCAATATTATCATGTGGTTCTTATTATTTTTCATGTGAATGTGGCGAATCATACTAATGGTCTTTTGTATGTTGAACCATCCCTGCATCCCTAGTATGAATCCCGCTTGGTCATAGTGAAGTATTTGTTTTATATACTTTTGTAATCTATTGGCCCGTATTTTGCTAAGTATTTTTGCATTGATGTTCATTAGTGATATTGGTCTATAGTTCTCAATTCTTGTGGAATCATTGCCCAGTTTGGGTATCAGAGTTATACTAGCTTCATAGGAAGAGTTTGGAAGTTCGCCATCTTTTTCTATGTTCTGGAAGAGTTTGTGTAGGATTAGTTTCAGTTCTTCCCTGAATGCTTGGTACAATTCTCCTGTTAGCCATCTGGTCCAGGGGATCCTTTTGTTCGTAATCCCTTGATAACCTTGTCAATGTTTTCTATTGCTATCGATCTATTGAGATTGTTGAGCCATAGGGTATAATCTAGGGAGGGATTGTTTTTCCGAGAAGTTTCCCATGTCTTTCAAGTTGTTGAATTCATCGGAGTACAGTCCTCTGTAGTACTGTGTAATTATCCTATTGATTTCATTAGGGTCTCTTGTAATGTCCCTCATCCTTGCTATTGAAATTTGTTCATTCCTTTCTTGGGTTAGGTTTGCCAGAGTCTGTCAATTCTGTTTATCCTTTCAAAGAACGAACTTTTAGCAGCATTAATTCTTTCCATCATTTAATTATTTTCCCTCTCCTGGATAACAGCCCTGATTTTTATTATTTCTTTTATTTTGCTATTAGTAGAATTTTCCTGTTGACTTGGCTCTAGTTACTGTAAATTTTGTGCCAGCACATCAATCATAAGTCTCTTCCTTTTTCATGTGTCCATGAATTGCTAAGAAGCTTCCTCTGATAATAGCCTTTGCTGTGTCCCATAAGTTTTGGTACATTGTGTTCTCATTCTCATTGGTTTCTAGAAATTTCCTAATTTCATTTCTCGCCTGGGCCAGTACACTCCTTTTGCAATAGAGATTTATTCACCCTCTAATTCTTTGCCCTTGTTTTCTTCATCTTGCTTTAGTTGATTTCCAGCCTTATGGCACAGTACAATGTGGGCTTGAAAAGAATGTGATATTTTTGTATTGGGGTGAAGAGCTCTGTAAATAGCTATTAGGTCAAATCATCTATTTGTAGTGTTTAGATCTATAGTCTCCTTGTTGAGTTTCTTTCCTTGTGATCTATCTTTCTCAGAGAGCAGTGTATTGAAGTCACCTATTATAATTGTTGAGCCTGTGATTTCTTTTTTCATCTGTTTGAGCTTTTGATTGATGTATTCTGTGGGTCTCTTGTTAGGGGAATATATGCTTAAAATGCTCAGTGGTTCTTTGTCTACAGTTCCCTTGAGCATTATATAGTCCCCCGCCTTACCTCTTTTTATGGTTTGCACTTTGAGATCAATTTTATCCTAGATTAGGATTGCAACCCCTGCATTTTTTGAATTGCTGTTTGCTTGGTATGTTTTTCTCCTTTGATTCTCAGCCTATTTTTGTCTGTGATCTTGAAATATGTCTCCTCTAAGCAGCACATTGACGGGTTGTGTTTTCTACGCCAGTCTGCTACCTCAGCCTTTTAACGCCTGCGTTCAGTCCATTGATATTCAGGATTATTACATCCATCAGTTGAGGACTCTGTGATGTCATTTTATACCTTGTGTGTTGGGTGTTTTCCTACCTCCCTTTTTATCAGTGGTGTGTGTGTGTGTGTGTGTGTGTCTGTGTGTTTGTGTTTCATTCTTGACTTCTTTCCACCCTTGAGCCAATGCTATCTTGTGGGCTGTTTTTTCTTTGTTGCCTTCTGGGTAGGGTTGTTCTATGTGGTTGTCTCTTATTTGTGCTCAATGAGAGCTGTTCTTTTGCCCATACTGGGTCAGCAAGGATCTTTTGTAGGGCTGGGTTTCTTTTAATGTATTCTTTGAGTGTTTCCTTGTCTAGGAAGTCTCTTACTTCTCCATCTATCTTGATAGATAATTTGGCTGGAGATAGTATTCTTGGGTTTGTGTTATTTTCCTTCAATTTTTGGAATGTTACTCCACTCACTCCGGATAGGTCCACTTCTTCATAGTGTCCGCTAATAGATCTGCATATTCTTATTTGGTAACCTTTATATGTGACTGCTTGTTTTTCTCTAGCTGCTCTCAAGATTTTCTCCTTTTCCTCAAAGTTGGATAGTTTAACTATTATGTGCCTTGGTGACTTCTTCTTGGGATTCAGTCTAGCTGGTGTTCTTTCAGCCTCCTGAGTGGTTTCCTGGTTTTCATCCATTAAGCTGGGGAAGTTTTTCTCCAAGGATTCTATTTTTGCAGTTGACTTCTTTGTTGTGTCTTCCTCCAGTAATCCAATTATTCTGATGTTGTTCCTGGTCATAGCATCAGATACAGCTCTTAAGTTTTCTTCAACTTCTCTGATAATCTTATTAGACTCTTGTTCACATTTGTTAACGTCTGCTGGACTGTCTTCTAGGTCACTGGTGCAGTTCTCTGCCTCCTCCAGTTGGTTGGCGAAGTCCGTGAGTCTGCTACTGGTTTTTGTTATCTCATCCCTAAGCTCTTGGATTTCCCTTTGGTATTCGGTCTTTATCCCCTCTATCATTTCATCCTTTTTCTGTATTGTTTTCCTCGTATCCTGTATGAATCCAAGCAGCATTCTGAAAAATTTCTTTTTGTGGCAGATCAATGTCTGCTTTTCTATGCACGTTATTAGGTTGAGGACATCTTCCAACATTGCCTTTTGTTTCTCCTGTTTTATCGTCGAGGTCATTGGGCTGATTGTTGTTTGCATTGCATTGTTTTAGAGGAGCCTGGCACCATTTTCCAGAGAATTTTAGAGCACTGGGCTCTCTCTAGTAGACTTGTAGGAATGCTTCCTCAAACTGCCTGCAGCAAATTGAACTATGGGATTGGGCTACCGCCTTATCCTCCTGTGTATTCACTCTTTCCCTAGCCAACCAGTATTCTGTTATTTGGAGGTCAAGTTGGATGGGAGGACACTGGTTCGGTGGTTGTGGACCTGTGAGGATGGTGTTGCACTGGGTGATCTCACAAGAAGCCATAGTGGTGTGGTCCACAGTAGTTTGTGGTGCTGCAGTGAGTGTGCAGGGATGTCTGCTGCAACAGGAGTGTCACAGAAGGCAAGTGGGTGTGCCCGCTTTGGTGTAGAGCACTACGGATGGTGGACAGAATTTCCCTGGTCAGCTAGAGTGTTGTGGAGGTTGGGAAGAGGTTCCCGCAGCAGCGTGGAGTGCTGGAGAGTGTTGGTGCAGCTGCCTTAGGCCGTGTGAGGCACTATTGCAGGCGGGAGGAAGTTCCCTCAGTCATGTTGGATGGGCAGGAGCTCTCCAGCCACATGAGCAAGACATCCCCTAGAGGAAGGTGGGCGGGATTTCTCCAGCTGTGTTAAGCTTCAGAGGGTGGAGCTCCTTC
The DNA here is from genome assembly GCF_000313985.2 of Echinops telfairi. NCBI lineage: Eukaryota > Metazoa > Chordata > Mammalia > Afrosoricida > Tenrecidae > Echinops > Echinops telfairi. The sequence goes on from NW_022103898.1 coordinate 65,428,143, forward strand.
AGCTGGGTGGAAGGTAGGGGTAATTGCCCTAGGCTGAACAGAGTGGCCTGGAGGTTGGCAGTAGCATGTGAGAGAAAAGGGAAGAGAAAAAGAAAGAAAAAAACAACAGAACTGGCTGAGACTATAGGGGGAAAGAGAGAAACAAGAGTAACAATACAGCTGAGTCCCCATCACCTGACCCTGGGGCTGGAGGAGGTTAAACCCTGTCCCGACTTGGCGGCAAGCTGTGGCTGTGTTGAAATAAAGCCCTTGGGCCAGCCAAAGGAGCCTGGCTCTGACCAAGACTGTGGCAGGGTAAAAGTTAAGCCTTAGCCAGCCTCCACAGTGGTAAGCCAAAAATCCACAGCTCCTCAAAACCTAGTGGATCTGTGATGACTTATCTTTGTGATGCTCCTCATGTGACCCAGCAATGTGGAATTTCCCACTTAGTGACGCTTCTGAGTTGATTTCTACAGAGTCTCTCTGGTATGTGTACTTGCCAGAAATCCCGTGTTTCATTTTATTTCACAAAGTGGCACTATGAGTTAAAAACTTGATGGCACCTAACAATAACAGCTAATAACTTAATAAATCTGACAACTGTACATATAATCTGTGTGCTCCTTCTGACCATTGCAATGAATTATTCAATCTAGCAGATAAGTAGAGAGTGATGTGAGAGAGTCAGCTGGTGTTAGAATTGGCACAAAGGTTAGAGAGGGAAGCTATGCCTGACCTCTGCCCCAGAGGGATCAGCCCTGGGCTGCTGATGGTGATAATGATTCTTCCTCCTTGTGAGGTTGGAGGAGAACAGAAGTCCTGGAGGAGGTTGGAGGAGAACAGAAGTCTTGGCCACATCACTTTTACCATAACACAATGACTTGGTTTCACAGGTTCAGCACACATTACTTTAAAATATAATAAGTATATCAGACTGGATGAATGAACTGACCACAATATTAATAATTGCAGTATGAAGCCAGATATAACCTGATGATAGTTCAGGACAGCTGGTTCCATTTGAAGCTGGAAACATTTGAAGCTGGAACCTTCAAACCTCCATTTGAAGTTCCTAGATGACCAACACATAAGCACTATCAACACAAAACCTGGCCCACACACTGTGCAAGGCATCCATGGTGTTATGACTAAGAACAAGATGATTCCTGAAGTCAGGTACCCTGCTCTACTACTTTGTAGCCAGATTATTTTGAGCAAGTTACTTAACCTCTCTCAACCTGTCTCCTTGTCTGTAAAAGAGCTCACAATTGTGCCATTTTCAACGATCTCTGAAGTGTAGTATATTATATAGTCAGTAGAAAGTACCTAGAATGATTCTTAACAAAGCAGTTCATCAGATGTCATCAAATATAAATTCTGTATAAAAATCAGAATAGGTCAAGATCAAGTGTTTAATTGGAGCAGTGGTGATTCAGCGGTAAAGTTCTCATTATCCAAGTGAGAGAACTGGGTTCAATTTCCTGCACCTCAGCATAGCTACCAACTGTCTGTCAACAGAGGCTTACATACTACTAAGATGCCAAAAGGATTCAGTTTACATATATAGATTTGGCAGATAACACTTCTACATATTTATATGTTCTGTAAAGCAGGGTTGTTACTGAAAAGCAAGGATGTTACTTTGAGGACTAAGGTGCACCTGACCCAAGCTATGCTACTTTCTTTATTTTCTTCTTCTTCTTTTTCTTCTTTCTTCTTTTAAGTTTTATTGGCACTTCATGCACATATACCATGATATTTTCAATTGCCTCTTATGCATGTGAAAGTTAGACATTGAATAAGCAAGACCGGAGAAGAATGGATGCATTTTCATTTTGGTGGAAGAGAAGAATACTGAAAGTACCATGAATGCTAAAAAGACAATCAATCTCTCTGTCTTAGAAAAAGTATAGCCAGAGTGCTCCTTAGAGGCAAGAGTGGCAAGACATTATCTCATGTACTTTGGGCCTGTTTTCAGGAGAGACCAGGCCCTAGAGAAGGACATACTGCATGGTAAATGGGTGGAAAAAGAGAGAAAGACCTTCAATAATATTGACTGACACCATGGTTGCAACAATGGACTCAAGCATAGGAACATTTGTGGGGATGACACAGGACCAGGCAGGGCAGTGTTTTATTCTGTTGGGCATAGGGTCGCTAAAGATGGGAAACAACTCAACAGCACCTGAAAACAAAAATGTGCTGTAAATATAACATATGTATATATATTGGTAGACCCAAAATATGGGATATATGTGGTATATATGTGGGACCCCCTCCCCCCAAAAGGGGAAAAAATTCCCCTGGGCAGAGCTTTGTAGTACACATTTTTCCTGCTCAGCAATCATCTAGCAACTCGCTCTGAGTTAGTGCACCCAGTGGAGTTGCTTGGGAAGGTTCTCTCTGGTCACAGTGAAATTTTTCATGAAAGTGGTTTCACTGGAACCTCATTTTTGTGATGGCTGATTTAAGAGAACAGTGTGTGGCTGTGAATTTTTGTTTCTTGCTTGGGAAAAATGCCACAGCAACTGTTGTGATGTTGAATGCAGCTTACAAAGACAAGGCTAAGGGAAAAACTCAAGCATACGAGTGGTTTTCTCATGTCAAAATAGGTGAAATGTCAATTGATGACAACCCTCATTCTGGACATCTGTCAGTTTCCTGAATGGATGATAATGTCAACTTGTAGTGAATTTAGAGTTCGTTCCACCAGGTCAGACTCTTAATCAAGCTTTCCATTTTGAGATTCTGAAAAATTGCATAAGTGCACGATAAAAAAGGCCTGATTTGCGGCAGATTAGGGACTGGTTTTGCCACCACAACAATGCACCTGTTTATGCACCCATCTAAGTGTGCCTGTTTGGGGCAAAAAACAGCATGCCTATCTTGCCCCATGCACCTTACTCACCTGATCTCGCTCCATGTGACTTCTTTTTGTTTCTGCAAATGCAGAGGGACATGAAAGGACAGTGGTTTGACAATGTAGACAGAAGAGGTGAAGAAAAACACAAGGGAGGCACTGTCAGCCATCCAAGCAGATGAATTTGAAAAATGTTTCCAAAATGGAATTGCAGATTTGAGAATTGTATTAAGTGTAATGGAGAGTACTTTGATCAGGTTAAGGTGATAAGGTTGTTTTATTTAAAAAAATTAAATACAAAACTTTGAAAAACAATCTATTTGTGGAGGAGTACCCCCTCATATGTATGCATGTATACAGATATACATATGTATACAGATATATATGCATACATATATATTTATTAGAGTAAAAAGTGGGCAAAGCTATGTACACTTCCTAGACATAACCAAAGACCCTGAAGGAATGAGTTACTGGGCTTAGGGGCTCAAGAGCATGTTATCGAGGTCATCAAGGTCAATTGACATAAAACACAAAGAGAATGTTCTAAGTATTACTTTTATGACTAGCTTCTAGGGTCTTAAAAGCTTGCAAGTGGAAATCCCAGGTGTAATTATTGTTCTTCTCCCATCTGGAACAAAGAAGAGTGAAGAAAATCAAGGCTACATGGGAACAATTAGTGCAATGAACTAACCATGTGAACTTGAGCTCCCAGACCTTGAGATCAGAACTAGATGGTGTCCTGCTACCCTTTCTGATCACTCTGAAAGGGACCACAACCGAGGCTGCCAGATTGAATGGAAGAAAAAATGTGGAACAAAGCTCAAAATAAATAGAGGGTTGGGTTTTTCCCCCCAATTTTTTCTTTATTAATCATCTTATTGGGGGAGGGGCTCTTACAAATCTTATAATAATCCACCATTCAATTGTATTAAGCACACTTGGGCATATGTTGCTGTGTTAGTCTGGGTAGACTAGAGAAACAAATCCATGGACACACACATGTGTATAAGAAAGAGGTTTACATACAAGAGCAATTGAACATTGAAAAGACATCCCAGTCTAGTCCAGATCAAGTCCATAAGTCCTATATTAGCCCATATGTCTGATACCAATCTATGAAGTCCTCTTCAGACTCACAACATACATGCAATGATGCCACATGCAGAACAATCACAGGCCAGTGGCTGCAAAGTGAGTGGTGGTAGAAGCATCTCAGCACAGGCAGGGATCTCCACATGGCCATTTCAGATCCCAGGGCTGCATCAGGGTAGGTCCATGTGGCCTCTCCTCAGGGATGCCTCACAGGAAGTCAGCCTTGTCAGTAGAGAGTCTCCAAGGGAGTAGCAGACAGAGAGAAGTGTCTTCTGCCTCCAAGGAGGAAGTACCAGATTTCCCGGGATTCTCAGAAGAAGGCCATGCCCACACAGAAGTCTCATTGGCTATCTTCAGATTGACAGCCTAGACTCCACCCATACATTATTAATCCTTTAATTGACACCAATTTAGGTGACTACTACAGTTTCCATAAACATTTTATTTCTACCTGTCTGAAGGAGACTGGTGGAACCAAAGACTTTCATTCAAATCACAATAAAAAGTTAAAAAATAAAATTAAATATCTCAGAGGAGTTTCCAGACAAAGAGGGGATAGGAGGAAAGGCCTAACAACCTATTTCTAAAACTCAACCATTGAAAACATTGTAGATCACAGTGGTGATCCCCTATCATGTAGGGTTGACATGAGTTAGGTGACCATGCAACAGTAGTTAACAACAAGGAGTTTATTATGCTCTCCTTAGAGTACAATTTTGATCTTAAACTTTCATTTGGTTTTATCAATTTTTACAATGGAACATTTAAAAATTGTTTTGGAGCAAGGTCATCCAGACTCCCTGCCATTGAGACAATGCTGACTCATGGCAACCCTACAGAGCAGAGTAGAACTGTCTCTGGGGATTGCTGAGATTGTAAATATTTACAGGGGCAGGAAACCTAATCTGTCCCCCACAGTGTGACTGGTGGATTTGAACTGCTGATCTGGTGCTTAAGCAGCCCATCCTGTAACCACTGTACCACCAGGGCTCCTGTCCTCTGTACAGTGACATGTATTTGTACTGGTCCATAATAATTGATTCAAAAAATGTCCTGGACCCACTCTGGCTACATGAGAGGAGAGTCCCACTCCACATCAGCCCAAGGTCCATCGTCACAAAGCAGAGGTCAGGTATGCCTCCACCCTTCATTCTTCCTTTACCTTTTTCTGGTACCAGCCATCCCTCCCTCTACTTCCTGACTGGGTTCAGTCATTTGTTGCAATGGCCACACAGAACTTACAGACCATACTCAGGATTATAGAGGTTTATAACAGAAGCTAATGTTACAAAATGGGAAGGAGTTTTGTCATGGGCACCTCTTCTCAGCCAACCTGCCCGGTGTGTCTCTGGTCCTCAGCCTCTCAGCCACATGGTCCCTTGGCCTCTGCCTCTATGGACCAGGAACCCTGCCGACTTTTTTGTCTCATGGTCTGCGCACAGCTCCTCTGCTCTGTATCATGGCCATGGTACCTCCTCTGCCTCCACCACTGCAGGCAGGCTTCTCACACGCTTCACCGGTGGTTCTTCCCTCTTGAAGGTCACGGATTCCTCTGTGCTCCTAGAATGGCTGACTCTTAGACACAGAGGAATAGCAAATCTGATTGGTCCCCTCTATTAGTGTTTCCCCCATCCTATAGGCATGGTCAGCAACTCTGGTGGTATAGTGGTTACACGAGGTTGGACTGTGATCTGCAAGGTCAGCAGTCAGAAACCACTGGCCGCTCCTCAGAAGACAGAGCTCTCTACTCCTGCCAAGAGTCTTGGAAACTCACAAGGGCAGTACTACCCTGTCCTATAGGGTCATTAGTCAGCATCTACTCGATGGCAGTGAGTTTGGAGGGTTTTTTTTTTTTATAGGAATGGTCCCATAATAGAGAAAAGAGGGCCCCCAACAAAGCATCACGGTCCGGTAGGTGCAATTGTATGGCGGTAATAAGTAAAGATTATAGTGAAGTCACAGAGGGCATGAGAGATAGAAGAGCGATTGAAGTCATGGAGTCAGACACGATTCATGGTAGTGTGCTTACCTCAGCCCCGCTTGGTGGTCCTCATGGGGAGAGCTGAGAGCGAGAACAGGAGAGCCCCACTTTATTGCTAACCAAGAGTTATAACTACTTAGGGAGGGCGTGATTACAGGTAACCACATGTCATAGGAAGGGGCAGTACAATAGACATACACATCATAGGAAGGGGATATACGATAGGCATAAACATGACAGGAAGGGGATGAGTTAGGGGTGTGCACATAGGAATGGGGGGAGACTAGAGGTATACGTGTGACAAGATGGGCTGGGTGGACCCCAGATTCATGATGGCGGCCTAACCTTGGTCACCCTTGGGTGGGCTTGACCTCTTAGGGGTCTCCTACAAGGAAACAGTCAACTACTATCCTTATCAGAAGGGAGTGGGTCCTACTTGTCGTGGGATAAACAGTGGTGTCTGCTTGCTCTGGATGTCTGATAACCCTTAGGGAAAATAACCCCTGACCTACTTCTATTGACCTCCAAGTGTATAGTCATTTGCCATGTGTAGCAAGCAGCTAAGTTTGGGATATATTTGGGGGAGACAACTTGGGAGAAATCTTTGTTTCCCACAGTCCCACCCTAGCATTTGGCAGGAGTTACAAAGACATGACGAGAAGGGCCATATCGAGTAATTAACTTTATCTCACTTGCTCTCAATTCCAAAATATAAAAGTTTTAAATGGTGAATGTTTCTGTACAATTCAGTTAGCGGTAAAAGCTGACCTAAGGTAAATCATGTAGCTGTCAATTCTGGCCAGAACTCACGAGAAAGAGAGACTCCGGTCTCACTTAACTAACTTGATCATATTTAGCTGTGCTGCAGAAATGTAAATCATTTGACTAAGAGGTGCTGCCCTAGGCTCTGCTGGGGTGTTGCATTCTACACAGTATATGGTCTATATTGCTTTTCTAAAATCCCAAGTGCCTGATTTTTGTAATCCATAAGAAATTGCATCAGACTGCATCTGGCAGCTCTCTGGGGCAGGTTCTGCACATTGTCTGTGTGTTGGATTGATAAGAGGCCTTATTAACTCCAACTATGCTTTGATGACTCAGATTCCAGCTTAGCAGAAAAGTCAGACTTCTGGCTTCAGAGCAGCCAACATTCCCAAGACACCAAGGGACAGAAGACTCCTCTCAAGAAAGCAACTTTTTTCAGTCTCATCTAATCAGAATGATGCAGGGTTGGCTGCTGCTTCCCTAGAAAACCCATAGAGCTGGGATGGTGCCTGATTCTCACTGGCCACAGGCGGGAACCATCTCCCTCATTCTGGGGTGTGATCCTGGGCACAGACCAGCTGAATAACATTGCACCATGGAGTTAAAAAGGAAATATTTTTGCCCTACGAATAAAAGCTAACTAGCTGCCTCTCATTTCTAGAGCATTTGTTTGAATGGGCATAGTAACTGACTGTGGTTGCGCTGCCTGGCAGAGAGCATATGGTTCTGCTAAGGGATGAGGAGCCAGAGGACGGGGGAAGGGCACAGCTTGGGAGCGGGACAATCCAAGGACACAGTAGCAGATGCAGACGAGAAGCCGGTGGGTAGAATGGTGAATGATACTTGAGTAGTCCCCAAAAGGACAAAACCCAAACTCACTGCCATTGATAGGACAGAGTGGAACTACTTCTTCAGCTTTCTGAGGCTCTGGATCTTGTTGGGAACAGATTTGGTGGGTTTGAACTGCGGACCTGTAGTTAACAGCTCACGGCTCTGCCAGGGATCCTTTCAGAAACCCAAAGTGGTCACAATCTCGCCAAGTCTTATTGTCGAAGGTCTGGACTAGTTTGGTGATGCGAAACACCTGACCTCTCTGGCTTAGGGTGGAATGCTTGGGGGACTGGGGTTTCTAAAAGACATTATTGAGACAATTAGGGAGATCTAAATAAGATCTATAAATCATATGACACTATTGTAACAAGTTTATTTTTCTGATTTCCTATCACTGTACTGTGATCATGCAAGAAATCAGCCTTAATTGGGAGAAACGTACACTGAAGTATAGGGGGTTGAGGAGATAAAGGATAAAAATAAGTGCAAATGACTACATATAACTGCTTTTGACCACTCTGGAAGTGTGGTCCAGAACTCTATATTGTAATATATGTTATTGTTGTTGATGGGGGTCATCAAGTCATTTCCAACTCATAGCTGCCCTATTTTAAAACATCTTAAAAAAGAAAACTTTAGGAAACACTGTAGTAGATAGTTATATATTAAAAGGGGTGGGGGGCAGGGTGGAACAGACAAACTCACTGCCCTTGAGTCAATGTTGGCTCATAGTGCCCCTGTAGGACAGGGTAGAACTGTCCCTGACAGTTTCTGAGGCTATAACTGTTATACAGGAGTACAAAGCCCCTTCCCCCTTGTCCCTTGGAATTGTTGGTGGTTTTGAACTGTTGACTTGCAATTAGCAGCCCAACTAGTAACCCCTACGCCACGAGAAGAATGACAGTGTGAAGAACATCTGAAAAGACTGACAGGGCACTGAAGGACTTGGGAAATGGATTTCTATTCCATAAAAAATACTTCCTTTAGAGATAAACAAACAAACAAACAAAAACTTTTGACCCAGAGAACAGAAAAAGAAAGTAATATTCTTTGTGTCCCTGAAAGTGGAAAATTGGATTGCTTAGTAAGCTATCAGAAAGTCCTCTTTCACCTTACCCTGAACCCTGCATCCACTCTACCACCAACTCCTACTTTACACCCTCAATATCTTGCTTCTTGCAATCTTAGTCAACATCATTCTGGTTCAAGTTATAGTTATTTCTACATGGAAGTTGCAACAGCCTACTAACTGGTCTCCCTATGTTAGCTTTTGCCTCCATACGGTGATCCTGACAAAACTCAGTCTGATCAACTCATGCACTATGCAAACAATGGTTATCCTTGCAAGAAAGACATCACAGGCTTGGCATGGCATTTCTCATCTTGATTCATCTCGGACTCCCCCGTGTCCCAGCCATCCTTGCCTTCTCCTGAGTCCTAGCGGGCATGTGTATTCCTTAGAGTTGGCATAATCTTTCCCAGTTCACTTTTGCCTCTTCATCCTTTGGTCATTTCCTTCAAAGAAGTCAATTCCCCCACGAAGGCTACCTTGATTGGCACTCTAGGTCAGGGACACACAAAAATGCAATCACAACATGCTGCCAGCCTACAGGCTGTTCACAATCAGAATAGAAATAAACCTTTCACCCCCTCCCCTGGGGACAGACAACAGAAAAGTGGGTGAAGGGAGACATTGGAAAGTGTAAGACATGAAAAAATAATAATAATTTATAAATTATCAAGAGTTCTGGAGGGAGGGGGAAAATGAGGAGTTGATACCAAGGGCTAAAGTAGAAAGCAAATGTTTTGAGAATGATGATGGCAACAAATGCACAAATGTGCTTGACACAATGGGTATAGATTGTGATAAGAGTTGAACGAGCCCCAATAAAATGATTTTTTTAAGTGTCCATAGTATTTTAATATTAGCATGAAAACCAACGCATGATCATTTGAGTCGCCTTATTGAACTCAACTTACTAAAAACCGACTCAGGTAAAAAAAAATCACAGGATGAATCTTATATGTCATAACTTTAATACTAGTTTTAGACCATAACAGATTGAAGGAAAAATGCAATTGTTTTGAGAATCGCTGATCTAGTTCACTTTACTTTATGATTCATACTTACAGCACCATAGACTATCTTTTCAAAACACTTATCCTTACTGGTAATTGGACATATTTTTTTTAGGTTTTTGGTTTTTTTAAATGATGGTTTTTCTGCTATACTCAACTCTTAGCTCTATGAGCACAAGAACTAGGCTTGTTGTTGCTCAGCATGATATCCCCCATGACTCTCTACTGTCCCACATCAGGGGTGGGCTTGTTGTTGTTTTGCTTTAATTTTTATATTGAACTCCAATTGAGCAACATCAGAAAACATGATTGCACTCACAGGAAAACCCTCAGCACATGCCAGAATTCTGCTGTGTGTGTTTCCTCGCACCACTCTCCCCTATTTGCCTTTGTTCTGTTGTTTTGCTGATAAAATAAAGAGAGAAAAGAGAAACTGTGTGCTGGTATCACTCTGACAGCGTGACTTCTGGCAGCTGCTGGAACTCTGAGCAGAATTTCCTCCCTGGTGGGCTATCAGAATCAAATGGGCCGAGCTAATCAGAATTTCAAACGACAGACTTCTAGTTAATTTAAGGGGATTATTCCAACACAGCTCTGGAGTAGGACATTTGCACATCTTGCCCGCCCCCCCTCCCTGGTACCTTAATCAGGCAGCAGAGGCAGCTGGAATGTTGGGCTTTATCCAGGGAAGAGAAGAAAGGTTAACCTAGTGAAAAAGGGCAATGGATGATGTCAAGAAGTCTTAACCCTTTTCTGGGAAAGGCACCTAATTTCTCTGAACTTTGATTTCCTCAGATGTTTAAAAAAAAAAAGATTTGACCAGATGACCTCTGAAATGTCATCCAGCTCTGAAATTCTCTGACTGTAATCTCTAAGGCCTCTTCCAGGTCTAAAAGCCTGTGGCTGAATGATTCCGCTTCCCCTATGCCACAGGCCTCAACGTGCTCAGGAGTTCTTCACCAATTCCCCAGCCTCGGGCGTGAAACAAAGTGACAACGCGGGGAGGTTTTACTTAGAAAAGGACTTTCCAATTGCTACTCTCGGAATTTAAACTATTTTGCAGAAGTCTATCATATAATGTCTACCTCCTGCCTGGTATTGTGAAAACTAAATCATTTCGTTTTCACAATACACAGAGACAAAACTCCAGTCCCACAAATGACAGCATACATACTAATGTTATTCTCCAAAAATGTACCTGGAAAAAGTACATTAGGATCAAATACATTTGTAAAAGTCTGCACTCTGCGCATAGATAGATTCTGTCAGGTCAATTCAACTCGCGGTGACGTAGAGCCTGTGTCTTAGGTGCGGATCTGGAAAGAAGTAAGCAGTGGAGCTTACATATGTATAGAGAGACTTCTATGTCAGTAAAATGCTCCACACCATGGTAAAAATGGGCCAATTCCAAGTCTTGGATCAAATATTAGACTGAAGGCTTCTCCCGACTAAGAAGCAGCAAAGGCTAATGAACCCACAATCAGCAGAAAGATGACAGGCTTGTGGCTGGCCAGGCAAATAAATCCAAGGTGACAGGTCAGATGGCAGGCTGCTGACGACTCCCTGGATAGACAATGCAAAATGCTGCTGGCTTAAATCTAAAGAACTAGAGATTGCCAAGCAAGGCAGATGCAAGATCCTGACCAAGCTGGAAACAGGCAGCTTTTCCACAACATCCACTTATATTGGCAGCAGGCAGCACTTCTGAAAAAACATCCTTCAACGGATTGGATCAGGCCTTCGATTTGAGTAAGTCTGTTGCAATTCATCCTAATCTTACGACTGAAGGGCTACTTATAGCAGATTGCATTACGGAAATCATTTCATTTACTAAATCACATCATGAGAGATTACTAGTCTGTAAATGCTAAATCATTGAGAATCCTGGTTCAGCCAAGTTAACACAAAATTTTATCACTGTGACCTGAAGTATAACAGAATAAAACATCGTTTGGTCCCATGTCGTCTTCACCATTGCTGGTATATTTGAGTCCATTGCTGCAGTTGTTGTGCCAGTTCATCTCTCAAAGAATCTCCTTTGCCCTTGTTGGCATCTACTTCACCAAATACGGGATCCAATTGAGTCCTCCTAATGACATGTTCAAAGTAAGAGCATTGGACTATGTTCTCTTCTGATGTATAAGTCTCCACTGGCTTATGTTCAGTAGTAGATTGCAGGCCTTTTTAGACTTAGTATGGAAGTTCCACAGAAACCTATCTAGCCACTGGGACCATACTGTATTTGAAATACAGGTGGCACAGTCTCTAGCATCACAGCAACACACATGTTACTACCCCATGATGAGCTGACAGATGGGTGGGTGGGTGGTAGCTATACTTTATACAGACTATCATAGTTACCAAGTGCTGCTGTGCCACAAATACCACAAGGAGGTGGCTTTTAAGAACCGTGATTGATCTTGTCACAGTCCCAGTGGCCAGCAATCAGGATTCCAAGCATAACTCTACAGGGGACAGCCTTCCTTGCCTAGCTCAGTTTCTAATAGCCGCCAGCAATGATTGTAGATGCGCCTCTCTCCATTGCCTGTCTTCCTCTGCTCCCTCTATGTCTCTCTCTAATGATTCTGTTGTTTTTGTTTT
>NW_022103898.1:65440901-65450583 GCF_000313985.2 Echinops telfairi
GTAGGATTGCGATAAGAGTTATATGAGCCCCTAATAAAATGATTTTAAAAATTAATAAATAAATAAAAAGACCCAACTGATTAATGCTTAGAAACCAGCCAACTCAGGTATGGCCTCATTAACATAACACAGAAAGCCTTGTTTATTAGCAAGATCTTATCTACAGACATCCAACAACAACCAAAAATTCTGTTGCCTGAGAGTCCATTCCTACCGTAGGGGCCAGAACTCCAGTGCCTATTTCCATTGCACAGATCAGCCCATGAAACCCCTCGTGACTGCGGCCGGTGCAGGAGGTCATTTGAAAGCTGAAAACCACCTCGGCTTTTTGTGCCCTGCCAGTTTTCAACATTCAACTAATGCTCCTTGAGCACTTGGCTGGCAACTCCAACATCAGCTCACACCCACCAGTCACTGTAGGAAAAGCTATGGCAGACTGCTTCTATGAAGTTGACAGCCTTGGAAACCCCAGGGGGCAGTTCCACTCGGTCCTATAGGGTCATCGTAAGGCCCTCTCGCAACTGTTCCTCAGCCAGGAGGACCTTGGAGGGACTTTCCTTTGCCATGTGTCCCAGAGTCCCGAGTTTAAAGCAAGGGAGAGGGCCCTGCACTCTTCTCCCTGTGTCTGCAGGGTCTCTACAGGGCTGGGGACACTCCCACCTGCAATGCCCTGGCTGACCACCCCTGAAGCAAGCAGGGTTTCCTAGGTCAGCTAGTGCTGGTCCATTCTGACAGCTAGACTGATGTGGCAATGGCTGCTCCAATTGTTTTGGCCTTGGGACACTCCTTCCTCTCCTGCTCAACATCACCATTGTTAAAGACTGAGGCAGATGGGATAAGCAGTACATTTGAATCTGACTGGGTCCCCACGCTTTTCTCTGTAGCTTTCACCTAGAATCTTGCTAAGCTTGGTTAATACAATGGGTGTTTAAAACTATCCTTCCCTCAGGTGACTGGGGGTCTGAGTTGGTGAACATGATCACAGCCTTGACCAGCTTCAGAAAGCCACTGGGGTCTTGGTGGGGCTGGATTAGCTCCGCCACCTTATAAGAGTTCACTGGCTTTATTTGATTTTCCCTCATTCCCCCAGTGAGGCAAGTCTGCTTGACTGACATTGCTAGGCAGTCCTAGTTGGTAATTCCATCCCAGATCAGCATTGGGAACTGTCTGGGCCCTGTGAGCTGACCAGGGGTTATTGACCCTCATGTCTTCAGCCCACTGATGAATAGTGCCAGTGTTCTGTGTCTTTCTGACAGAATTTTGATTTCTTTATTAAGCTTTACCAACAGGGTGGGGATAGGAAGATAAAGAGTCATCACTGATCATTGATCAACACATTTCTCTAATTAAACATCCTCTAAGGAGTCTGAAATTATAATACTAGACAAGGTGATCTCCAATTCTCTCTCTCTCTTTTTAATCATTTTATTGGCGGCTCTTACAGCTCTTCTAACAATCCATTCAGCAATTGCATCAGACACGTTTGTGCATATGTTGCCATCATCATTTTCAAAGCATTTTCTTTCTACTTGAGCCTTTGGTATCAGCTGCTCTTCCCCCCCACCCCCCACCTTCCGCCCTCATGAACCCTTGATAAATTAAAAATCATTATTATTTTCATATCTTACATCATCTGCTGTGCTGTCTCCCTTCACCCACGGTTCTGTTGTTCCTCCCCCTGGGGTGGAGTGGTGGCATTATACATGGATGATTGTGATCAGTCCTCCCTTTCTCCCCCTTCTCTCCCACTTTTCCCCTACCTTCTGGTATAGCCTGTGTGATTACGAGGTGTCAACAGGATCAGGTATCAGGCATCAGAAGATCCAAAACAATCATATCCATATGAACGAGAAGGATCAGAGTGGAGACCCAAAACCCATCTGTAGACAATTGGACACTGCCTTACAGAAGGGTCACAAGGAAGGGACCAGCCAGCAGGGAGCAGTATAGCCCCGACGAAACACACGACATTCCTCTCGTTCTTTAATGCTTCCTCTCCCCACACTATCATGACCCCAGTTCTACCCTACAAGCCAGGCTAGACCGGAAAACTTACATTGGTTCAGATAAGAGCTCTCAACACACGGAATCCAGGACAGATGAACCCCTATGGAACAGTAATGTTCAGTATCTTTCATCAGATAGAGAGCAAGTGTACCCCAGGAAAGTTATGAAATCTTTCCAGGTGTACCAAGGATGGGCATCAGGCCCCAGAACTTTCCATCTCCTGACCAGGCTCTCTTGTGAAGGTGCCTAGCTCCTCTTTGCACAAGTTTAAGTCTCCTAGGCTAAAGGGGACATAAACCTGGGCCACTGGGCTGTTGCCTCTCCCACATCTTGTAAAGGGCCCAGGGCAAGGCAGAGGGGGCACCAGGGAAGGCTCCTCTATGGATCATGGGTCAGGCTGGTGGAGGGTGCGGGAAGATGATGATGGTGCTCCCTCATGGCGGGGAAGTTTGAGGGTAACCTCTGGTTTTTCTGGATCAACTTTCCTTTCACTGGTCCGCATGGCTGGTAAGGTTGGAGTGGGCTTAGGGGAGACACCAAAAGGATCAACCGGAGCAAATTCCCAGCGATTGGCCCCACCCACCCCAAAGCATAAAAGCCTGTACGTTCGGGACCTCGGGCTTCTTGCCTTCTCGGAGGCAGAAAAGATCGAACTGCAAAAGGGCATGGTATTCTAACGCGCTGCCTGGCATACAGGGCTCTCCTCTGTTCAGGGGGTATTGAGCCAAACTCTGTTACAGACACACACTCGTTTTTTTTCCCTTCTTAGGGAGACCAGCTGGAGGGGCGGTTTCGCCACCATCTACCGGAGTCACTGTGGGTCTGTGTGAGACTGTTGTGTCCCATGCGAGCAAGACTTGCAAGAAAGGAAGCCTTCAAGAGAGCCCCCGTGAAGCAAAGCCCACTGTCCTAGGCGTTTTCCGGGGAACAAACCACAGGTTCCCATACCCGCCCCTCTTTATAGTGACTCGTTCATCTGAACTCAGGGAACATGCGCAAAAGGAAAAGATCCGGGGTGCTTGGGGTTTAAAAAAAAGGTTGATCCCACCCAGCGTCCTGGTCTGGGATTGCTCTCGCATCTTGGGGCACCCTGCAGCACGCTGGTGGAGCTGGGTCGCGGGGAGGCCCTCTCGTTCCTATAGGATCCCTGCAGCTGGCAGAGAAGGCTTGACTGCCTGCCCCCTCCGCGCCCCTTGGCGCTGGCCTTACACCCAACTTTCTGGGCATCCCTGTCTGTTGGGCCGAAATAGACCCGTCGGTTTTCTCCCCGGTGCTCTGGTAAAAGATTCTCAAATTCCCACCCCTAGGCTGACGGCTGGATACCGAGTAGGGAGATGACAAGGGCGCTAACCTGGACCAGCAACGCCACCTGGGTGAGTGTCTTTGGTTTAGGCGGTGGGAACGTGGGGGAGAGGCTGTAAAGAAAAGATTACTCTCAGGGGTAGGCGAAGGCTCGGAAGCTGCCTTTGAAGCAAAAGAAGTTGTCCTTCGGGTTCCTCCTGGGCTCTCAGAGAGGAGGCCAGAGCTTGGGGGTTATGTGCTGCTGGAAACTTGCCGACCCGGAGGCCAGACTCCAGTGAGGGGTTTTGCAGTTGAATGTCTTAGGCTGCGTCCCAACACACTCTCCCAGATGTGGCCTCAGCTCCGGACGATCAGGAACCCCACCAGGCTAGCACTGCCTCCAGGAAACTTTTGGCAGCCTGATGGCATCTCGGACAGGGGCCACACTAGGCAACTGGCTTACAGTTATAAGCCCAGGGCCAGGCCACCTCACTGCCGGGAAACTTGTGATGGGGGGATCGCCTTATCCCACATGAGTTCATCTCACCACCTACTCTGAACGCAGGCAGGAGCAAGGCCACAATCTCCACTCTTCTAATGGGGCTGGGAAGTCCAGGGGACTAAAAGGGGGGCGAGAACAAGAAAGGGGCATCTCTATGGTACCTGCAGGATACTGCGGCCAATTTAGTCACTTCTCCTTTGGACCACCAAGACGCTAAGGTACAATGACCCCTTTTGTGGGCGGGTCCTGGTGCCAGCACCTTCTGGAAAGGAGCAGTGAGTGGAGTGGCGGCAACGCAGAGATCTAAGGAGCAGGTCGGCGGAGGCAGCACGCACGGCAGGTTTATTAAGCAGTGAAGTCCGGTGACATTGGGACAGACCCCAGCGGTTCTGCTCTATCCAAAGGTAAAGAGTAGTGAGACCTTCAGCTTCCTTTTGACAAAGAACATTTTATGGGCATATAATTCACATATACAATTGAATATGGTTGTTGTTGAGGGCCATCGAGTTGGTTCCGGCCCAGGGCAGCCCCATGCACAACCGAACAGAGCCCTGCCCAGTCCTGCAACATCCTCAGAGCCCATTATTAAAGCCACTGTGTCACTGGGGGGCTTCCTCTTTTTCTTTTTCCTTTGTTTTAAATTTAAAATTTATTTTATTGGGGGCTCTTACAGCTCTTATAACAATCTATACATATATCCATTGTGTCAAACACATCTTTACAAATGTTCCTATCATCTTTTCAAAACATTTTCTTTCTACTTGAGCCCCTGACGTCAGCTCCTCATTTTGCCCTTCCCTCCCCCGCCCTCCCTTTCCTGTATCCCTTGATAATTTATAATTCTTTTTTTCATGTTTTATACTGACTGCTGTCTCATTTTACCCACTTTTCGGCTGTCCGTCCCCCTGGGATGGGGGGCATACATTGATCATTGTGATGGGTTCCCCCTTACTCCCCCACCCCCTTACCCTCCTCGCATCACTGCTCCCCTTATTGATCCTGAGGGGTTTATCTGTTCTGAATTCCCTGTGTTTCGAGCTCTTATCTAGACAAATCTGGCCTAGTCAGATTGGTAAAATAGAATTGGGGTCATGGTAGTGGGGGGGAAGCATTAAAGAACTAGAGGAAGGCTGTGCATTTCATCAGTGCTATACTGCACCCTGACTGGCTCTTCTCTTCCTTGTGGCCGTCTGATGGTGTGTGTGTGTGTGTGTGTGTGTGTGTGTCCAATTGACTACTGGGGGTCTTCCTCTTTTTCACTGCCCATCCACAAGCATGATATTCTTCTCCAGGGACCAGTCTCTTCTGACAACATATCCGAAGTATGTAAGAGGAAGTCTTGCAAAATTCTATCTTGGGATCTCCAGTTTCATTTCTATCATATTTTCCAACTACTGCTCCTTCCTCTTTGTTTCCACTTTTTGCATTACAATCACCAATAATTATATCAATGCATCTTAATTACATTTTTTATCAATTTCCAACTGAAGTGATTGATAAATTCTTCAATTTATTCATCACTGGCTTTTGTGGTTGGTGCATAACCGTGAATAATAGTTATATTGATTCAGATTTCCTTGAAGGCAGATAAATATGATCCTATCACAGACAGGGTCCAGCATCACAGCAACACAGAAGCCACCACAGAAGGACAAAATGACAGGCAGGTGGTGGTTACAATTCAATAGTTCAGTCATTTAAGAAAGGTTGTGCAATCATCACTATAGTCAATTTTAGAACAATTTCTCCTTTCTTGTGCTTATTGTTATTAGCTCCTCATTTCCCCAAGAAACCATTAATCTAGTTATTATCTCTATAGACATGTATCCTGGATTTCATATACAGGAAAAAGATGCAAAAAAAAATCAACAACAATAACAGAGAAAAACTTCAATTAAAAATAAAGCAAGAAATATTAAAAACTCTAATTTAAAGTGGGTCAAAAGAGAGATAAAAGAACAAGGTGCTAACTGTCTGCAGTAAAACTTTCCAGTGCATTCTGCATGATAACAAAGCCATTCACGTCCCTGGTCTATAGTCCGAGGGGTTCACATAAAGTTGAATCCAGGTGTATTTCCCCTTCACTTTTTTTTAATCTGAAACAACTTTAAAATGGGTCAAGTGGGAAATGAAATGATGAAATATTACATTTTAACCTAACTACATCTGCCATAATCTACTTTGCAGTGCTCTCTGTCTGATGACCAGGCGATTCACACCCCGTGACTGTGGTCCGCGGGGATTTGCCAGGGGCTCAATCCATGTATGCACCCTCCAAATGGATTTTGGGTTTCCAGTGTTATCCATAGCCTTCTGCAAACCAAATGATTGGTATTTTATTTACTTACAATCCCGGGATCACACAGGCTGGTGTACTTCTTTCATGAGGATTTAGTTGACACCTCACTTAGATAGCTACTTGTTTAAAGACAAGCCTTTAACATACCAGATGCTAATCAGTCTGTATAATCTTCTGAGCAAAACTCTTTACCTTGAATTTAACCAGTCCAACAGATCCCGTGGAATCTTCTGTTTGAGTGCGCCTTTCACTTGAAGACACTCTGACAGTGGTTCTCAGCCTTCCTAGTGCCACGACCCTTTCAGACAGCTCCTCATGTGGTGGTGACCGCCAACCATAACATTATTTTCATTCCTACTTTATAACTGTCATTTTGCTACTGTTATGAATTGGGCAACCCCTGAGAAAGTGTCATTCGACCCCCAAAGGGGTCATAACCCACAGGTTGAGAACCGCTGCTTCTAACAGGACAAGTATATAATTGAGAGAGCTTGTGTGCAGCAATCCACTGATTGCAGAGACAAGTTTAATATGTTTTGTTTGTAATAAACCCATCAGTGGACATCTGGTAGCAATATTTTTTTTAAGATAGCCTGGCTAATCATTTTCTTGTGGTCTAATCTTCTATTACGAAACTCTGTGGGAGAACAGTTAAGCCATGCCTGTTATCTGATCGGTTGACAGCTCTAACTCACCAGTTTGTCTGCAGGAGAAAATGCCTGGGGATCTTCTCCCCTTACCATTTCAGCCTAGGAAACAGCGTGGGGCAGTGCTACCCTGCCCTCTACAGTTGGTGGGACTTAGAACTGACTCCCCGGCACACAACCACAGATCCTTCTGATAATATGGCAGTGTCTAGGAGTGTAAAAATAGGCTCAGCCTATGGGTCGCCATGTTTTCTTTCTAATTGTATCAACACCCCCTCGCCACCACATGCCAGACTGAAACAGAAATACCCGCCACACCTGTCGAGAGTCTAGCTGGAGGCCTTTTGTCTGATGGCGCAGTCAAGGGGATTGATGTGGAACATTATTTCTTTCTTAATGTGAACCCCTCTGGCAGATCCAATTCCAGCTCTGATTTCATTTTCGATAGCGAACACACGGCCCAGAGTGACCTGGTCTGCATTTGTCTGCTTCAAGCAAGAGGCAAAATCCAATGACAGAGCCAGAAACTGCATTGTGAGGTTGAGAAGTCTAGGTTTCCATTTAACACTTAACCTTTTGTTTCCTCTGAAGAGGGACAATCTCCAGGTGACTGCTACCTTAAATACAGTTTTGCTTAAACAGCTTTGCTGGCTGAACACACCCCACTGATCATGATATTCCAGGACTCTGCCACCTCTACCTAAGATGTATTTATCTTTGTAAACCCAGCAGTTAATTCTGACAGCCCAAACACAATGGCATCGCATTAACTATAAGATGCCAAGTAGTAGATGCTTAAAGACAGAAATATCTCTTCTCCCCAAGCAGGCTTAAGGCTTTTTGAGAGCCCTGAACTATTTACCTGAGGTGAAATGGTAAGGACAAAAGGAGAGGGGAAGGACTTCTACTTTTATGAGACCCAAGTGCTGGCCAAGCTCTGCCTAGACATTTTGTATGTTAGTATAAACTTTCTTTACCACAGTCATAAGACATTATTGGCTCTATTTCTCCTATCTCTTTCAACTAAGAGGCAAAAGTTAAATTTCTTTGAACTCAGACAGTAAGATAAATAATGAAGTAAGCGAGGGGAAGCCTTAGAAATGCAACTAAAACCGGTAAGTGGTGTTTGGTCTCACTCTGGAAAGACAGACAGGGTTGGTGGAGACTGGCAAAATAAAGAGCACATGGCCCATCAAAAGAGGACATTGTGGCAAAATGGTAGGCAAGTGTGAACTCGGGTGAAGGTAAACACCATATACAGTAAGAGAGATGTTGGGAAAAAATTATGGGGGTGGGGGAGAGCAAAGGGATGTTTATAAGAGTTAAAGGCAGCAGAGACAAATACTGTTATATACACAATCCTTTGACAACTGTGATCTATGGATAGATGCATGGATAGATGTACAGGCTGAACAGGAATAAGAGAGAGAATGTGTGTATATATATTATATGTAATGTCTTCTGTCATAGATGTACAAGAGAGAACAGTTTTAAAATCCATATTTACTTTGCTGCAAATATGCCCATGAAAGTGATGAAGCATATAAGGGACAAAATCATGAACACTTCTTAGCCCTAACCAAAAACCTTGAGGGAACGGGCCCCTGGGCTTGGGGGCTCAGGACTGTAGTCTCAAGGGACACCAAGCTCAACTGCATATCATAGTTACTGTGAGAGTGTCTTCCGGGACTAGTCGCTCTAATAAACTCAGTTAAATGTCCTGTGCAGCTTGTGGGGGGTATTAATCTGGCTCAACCACTCTAGGGCAAGAAGGAGGGAACAAAGGCATAAATATGTGTGAATATGACTGGATGTATGCATTGATAGATGTATTTGTTGGTATACGCACATACAGGTATGTGTATGCATGCATGCATATTCATATATATATAATAACCCACATCAGGGACATAGTAAGGAACACATTCTAGGAATAATCAAAGGTCCCACAAGAGAGGTTTTCTGGGTTTTGAAGGTGCAGGGTCATAGTCTCTTCAGACAACTAGTTAACTGGCAGATGGTGGTTTATAAAGCATGTTTTCTATATCCCAGTGTGGTGAGTGGTGTCTGGAGTATTAACCATGTCAGATTACACAAGTAGCATGATAAGCACGGGATTACTTGTGCTTATTTAGTCATCTGTAGTGAACAATTTCACTTTTTTTTTCCACCACAGCAAGTCCATATACAAGATTTTGCTTCCAGGTGTGTCTAGCATCTTTCTCTTTCTTGACCTCACAGCACCTTCCTCAAAAACAAACCCCCAGAGAGAAAGCGCAGGACCATGGGAAGAGCACACCCTAGCTCTCTGTCGGAAGTGGTGGGGCCTGAGACCAGAGGGAGACCAGAGGCACCAGAGGCTGCGCTCAGCCTCTGGATCCCAGCTCCTCATTTGGCCCAAGACTATGAAACTGTGGGGCAGAGTGGCAGGACTTCCTGAAGCAATACAGGAAAATGTAGTAATGACCAAGAAGAGTCTGTGAAGCAAAAACTGCACGAGAAAAGCACCGCTTATGTAGAGAGAGGCTCTAAGAAGAGATCTACTTTCAGCATGCACTTCAAGGTGGTTACATTCCAAGGACCCCTGGTGGCACAAGGGGGTAGTGTTGGACGGCTAACCGCGTCTGGGAAATCCTGTAGAGGGTCACTGGAACTGGGATGGATTCGATGACCATGGGTGAATAGAAGCCAATTACTGTGCCTTGGATGGCCGCTTGCAAGCTTTAAGACTCTAGAAACTGCCTCATGAGCTGAAACACTGAGCGATTCGGCCAGATAATTGGGATAGCTCATGAAACCCTGGCCCTAACTTCCAAACAGAGGGACCGGATCCCATGAGGCATTTGGTGGTACCTGAGCAGCCTCCACAGCTACTTTTTGTCATTGTTGTAAATCCATCTGCCATACAACTGTTTCACACTCAACATTTTAGTTATGCATCTAATT
>NW_022103898.1:65450939-65467792 GCF_000313985.2 Echinops telfairi
AGCCACTGAATGCATACTCACAGCCGAGTGCTTAACCATTTGGGCCCGCAGGACTCCCTCGCCTGGCACGTTATTGTTGTTGTGTGCTATCACACTGATTGAGACTCAGAGAGCCCCTGTGTGGCAGACTAGCACTGCCTCCAGGGTGTCCTCAGCTGGAATCTTTACAAGGGCAGGATGCCAGGCATTTTCTCTCACAGAGCGACCGGTGGGTTGGATCTGCCAAGCTTTCAGGTAATGGCCGAGGGTGTTAGCCATTGCTCTGACTTCTAGACCCTTCCATTGAGGTGCCTTTCTCGCTTCCATTGACCCTCTTGGTCTTTGGCGCCTCACTCCATTTTCACCATAGCTCAGGTTCATAGCTGAGGGAAAAACTCCCTAGCCCAACTCTGACTGACCTTGCAAATACCACCCCTGAAACCTAGGATGGAGTGGGGCTGGGGGAGGCCTTACCTGGAGAAGAATGAGGTCTTCTCCATCTCACAAATAAGGTCTCCGAAATCCAGCTGAGTTAGCTCATTTTGATGCTAAGTAGCACGAATGGGATTTGAACCTAGATTTGTTCTTCCTCCAAAATAACTTCTTCAGAGCCTCCGTTTGTCACTTAAGTATTCCAAACAGAGCAGATACCTGTGTAAGACCTGCGGTGTCACATTTTACTTTGACATTTCATGGAAATATTGATTCCCATTCCATAATATATTTATGGTTGTCTTAATACACATTTTTACTTTTTCTCCAGGTGAAAATGTCCCTCTGAACACAGTAGTTATCACATGATAAGTCTTCATACTTCTCCTGGCTCTGGGACACACCCAGATCTGTCTGCCTGGGAAGCCTGGTCCCACATATTGGTACACTCCGTCAAGTGACCTACTTCTGAACAGCCCCGTCATTGAAAGCCCTCTGGGGCAGAGTCCTACTCTGACATGCACGGCTCACTGAGTGAGAGGCACTGGGAAGGAGCGAATGAAATGTCAGAAGGCTGAGGACGAGAACACTATAGTACTTTGAGAAATCATACTTGCTTTTTGCACAACACTAGTTGCACACACAAACGTGGAAATGAGTGTTTTATTTCCCTATCTGGAGACCCCTGCTCTAATGGAGAAGTAAGGGGCCACATCAGTGAGTTCAGTCTCTTTTCACAAACTCTTTACACAAGTGGTTCACAAGCAAGGCCGTGTAAACACTAGCAACTCAGGTGTCACAGCCAGTTCCCCCAACTGTCGAAAGCAGGCATGAGATAACAGGAAGAAATTGGGGATTTATTTGTCCTTCACCAATAGCAGGCCTGATGGGTGCCTGCCTGGTGTGCATACGCCCACTCTTACTTCTCCATCGAGGCCAGGTTTCTTAAGACCCTCCTGCCATCCTCAGGGGTCTGTCATGATGAGAGAAAAGGAAGTCATGCCGCCACCAGGAAGCCTTCATATGACCTCCTTCAAAGCAAATGCCTTCTTTCAGACAGTGCTGGTGGCTCTTGAAGGCAGCCTGCTGAATGCCACCAACCCAGGGACTCCGCTTCCTCCACATTGAACGGAGCCTATAGAGTGCTGTTGTGGGGATCAGCTGGGAGTACTTGAGAGGAAAGCCTTGTTCATTCCCTAGTTCAAAATCACCATGGCCAACACTTCAACCTTTGTTGAAGATATATTAAAGGGGGGTTTACTTGTTCTGTTTTCAGTTTTCTAAGCTAACAAGGTTTGCAAAGAAACAGTATCACATTCTATTGGGCTTAGTGATTCTGTGATGTCAATATTACATAAGGTCATTCAACTCACGCTTAATCCTTTCCAGAATGTTTGACTTCCCCACTGCCTTCCTGTGTCTCCAACTAGTATCCTACAGGCACCTTATTTATTTATATTTAATAATGGCATTACTGTTGTCAGATCCTGATTTCTGGCAACCCCATCACAGTGGGATTAAATGCTGCCCGGCTCTGCACCATTCCCATGAGTCGGGTTAGGAGAGAGCCATTGTAATCCATTTTTTTCCTAAGGAAATTGTCAAGCCTTTCTGCTTGATCCATCTTAGGCTGGAAGCTCAATAAAATACATTCACAGGTGGTAAACAAGTGGCCATCTAGCTCAGAAGCAACAAAGCCCACATGGAACAACATATCAACCTGTGTGATCACGGGGTGTCGAACGGATCACTGAAGACAAATGGGTGCATAAGCAAATGTGGTGAAGAAAGCTGATGGTGCCCGGCTATCAAAAAGTATAGCATCTGGGGTCTTAAAGGCTTGAAGGGAATCAAGCGGCCATGTAGCTCAGAAGCAACAAAGCCCACATGGAAGAAGCACACCAGCCTATGCAACCACGAGGTGTCGAAGGGATCAGGTGTAAGGCATCATCAGAACAAAAAATCTTACCATAGTGAATGATGGGGGGAGTGCGGAGTGGAGATCCAAAGCCCATTAGTAGGCCACTGGAGATCCCCTTGCAGAGGGGTCTCGGGGAGGAGATGAGCCAGTCAGGGTGCGATGTAACAATGATGAGAAATACAACTTTCCTCTAGTTCCTAAAGGTTTCCTCCCCGCTCCCACTACCATGACTCGAATTCTATCTTGCAAGACTGGCTAGACCAGAGGAGGTACACTGGTACAGATAGGAACTGAAAATACAGGGAATCCAGGACGGATGAGCCCTATAGGACCAGTGGTGTGAGTGGCAAAACAGGGAGGGTAAAGGGAGAATGGGTAGGAAAAGAGGGAACCGATTACATGGAACTGTGTGTGACCTCCTCCCTGGAGGACAGACAACCGAAAAGTGGATGAAGGGAGACGTCAGACAGGGCAAGATATGACAAAATACCCATTTATAATCTATCAAGGGTTCATGAGGGAGGTGGGAGCGGAGAGGGAGGGGAAAAATGAGGACCTAATGTCGGGGGTTTAAATGGAGAGAAAATGTTTTGAAAAACGATGTACAAATGCGCTTTACACAATTGATGTGTGTATGGATTGGGATAACAGTTGTATGAGCCCCTAATAAAATGTTAAAAAAAAATTAAAGTATAAAAAAAAAAGAAATACATTCACAGGCTTAACGTCTGTGTTAGACCAGGTTGACTAGAAAAATAAATTCATTGACACTCATAACTGTATAAAGCGACCTTTATATCAAGAAGTAATTATACATCAATAAAACATCCCAGCCCAGTCCAGATCAAGTCCATAAGTTCAATCTTAGCCCATATGTCCCATATTAGCCCATGAATTCCTCTTCAGACTCATGCAACACATGCAATGGTGCCAAATGCAGGAAGATCACCAACCAGTGGGTGGAAAGTCCTGTGGATCCAATGGCAGTGGACGCATCTCCGGCGCTCTGGCTGCCATCAGCCTGGCTTCATGTGGCTTATCAACAGGAATGTGAAGCAGAGACAGAGAGTGTACCACCTCCAGGGAGGAAAACAGAGAGTTCCCCAAATCCTCATAATTAGGCCACACCCTCAAAGAGATGTCTTCAGACTTTGACCTGACTGACAGGCTAGACTTCACCCCTTCATTCTTTTATCAAGTTGACATGGAATTGTGTAACTACCGCACCATCATAGAAACACATAGGTCTCCATTGATGGGCACGTAGTGCTTATATATGAGATGCATTGACCACATACATGGAAGATCAGATTGATACCCCTGAACCACCCCTGTTCTCATCTTTCTTGTGAGAGGAGTGTAAATCCCATCCTCGGTGGGGGTACAGAGCAATTAGCAGCCCAAGCTACAGTCCCACTGCAGGGACAGGAATTGCATGGATAGCCAGTGTCTTCCTCCTCTATCAGCCTTTTTAGATTTCTCTGAATATTGGTCAGCACTTCAGCTGCTCTGGGTTGCTTGCCCAGTAGAGCAATGTAGATTTTTATCCCTGAGAAGTGTAAATTTTGAATTGTCTTACTCTTATTTGGCTGTGGTTACCAACATTGGCCCAGAGATGCCCTTATGAATTCCCAAGCTTCTACCCCATTCTCTTCCCCGCCCCTATCTTCTATTGGTGCACGAACTTTCCCAGTTCATCTTAGAGATTACCAAGCACTGGCTGGGGCATTAAGTCCAGCAAACCACTGCTTCATAGGGAGAAGACTGCTTTGAACTGGCTGCTGTGCCACCATGGACTTGGCTTTCTTTCTAGGTTGCCAGCTGCCTCTTTGAAGACTTCTTTGATCATTGTCTTTCAAGTTATGGTTCTAAACATTGGACTATCCCAGGGATTTTAGCCTTAAAATTTCTCCTCACCCCTCATTCACTTCTCTCTTTTTTTAAATCATTTTATTAGGGGCTTGTACAATTCTTATCACAATCCCTACGTACATCCATTGTGTTAAGCACATTTGTACATTTGTTGCCATCATCATTCTCAAAACATTTGCTTTCTACTTGAGCCCTTAATATCAGCACCTCATTTTCCCCCTCCCTCCCCTCTCCCTCATGAATCCTTTCTAAGTCATAAACTATTATTATTTTGTCATATCTTACACTGTCCGATGTCTACCTTCACCCACTTTTCTGTTGTGCATCCCCCAGGGAGGAGGTTATATGTAGATCCTTGTAATCGATCCCCCCTTTCTACCCCTCCTTCCCTCCATCCTCCTGGTATCACCACTCTCACCACTGGTCTTGAAGGGGTCATCTGACCTGGATTCCTTGTGTTTCCAGTTCCTATCTGTACCAACGCACATCCTCTGGTCTAGCCAGATTTGTAAGATAGAATTGGGATCATGATAGTTCGGGAGGAAGCATTTAAGAACTAGAGGAAAGTTGTATGTTTCATCATTGCTACCCTCACCCTGACTGGCTCATCTCCTCCCCGTAACCCTTCAGTAAGGGGGTGTCCAGTTGCCTACAATGGGCTTTGGGTCTCCACTCTGCACTCACCCTCATTTATAAAGATATAATTTTTGTTCTTAGATGCCTGATACCTGATCCCTTCAACACCTCATGGTCACAGGCTGGTGTGCTTCTTCCACGTGGGCTTTGCTGCTTCTGAGCTAGATGGCCACTTGTTTATCTTCAAGCCTCTAAGACCCCAGATGCTATCTTAATGGCTTCATCTATTCCTATGACTTCAAATATCGTTGATTAATTGGTACCTCCTAAATAGTAAATTGAGCCCTGACTTCTATCTAACTACCTAGGTAGCATTTCCATGTGTGTGTCCAAATGGTCTCTCAAATATAACTAAAGCAGAACTTTCCTTTTCTGCCAATGTCCCTACCCAGATCCTTTTCAGTAAGCGGCACTACCACCCAGTTGCTAAAGCCAAAGATGTAATCTCTCAACAGGTCTTACCAACTCCAGTTCAAAAATCAGTCCTGCATCTTTCCACTTCTCCCCATCTATACGACCACCTAACCTGAAACACTACTATTTTGTTGTATCTTTAAAGGCTAGATTCTCAAAGGACTGGTCGTACTGGTCTTCAACCAGAGAATGAATAAGAATTCCTCCCAGGGACTCCCAGCTGGTACCTGCAATGTGCTCTATGGAAATCATTCAGTGTGGAATAACAAGAGTCATTGGCATTCAGTAGGCAGCACTCAAGAGTCTCCAGCACCCTCTGAACGAAAGCATTTGCCCTGAAGTGAAGGCTTTCTGGTAGTGTTGGCATTTGCTGTTCTCTCATTAGGACAGAACCATGAGGAAGGCAGGAGGGCACCAAGAAACGTGCCCTTGATGAGAAGGAAGAGTGAGTGCATGCACATTAATACGTAGAAAGCTATAGCCCTTTCCGTATGGGTTTGTCAACTTTGTCCCCTTATCATCTACTGTTTCTACATCAGACATTCTTTTAATAATGCAGATCAGATTGTGCTTGAACCTCCCCAGTGTTCATCTTCCTATCAAACTTACAATATAAATTTCTTAATCGCTCTTGGAAAGCCCTCATCATATATCACATTTCATCATCTCCTCCTCCCCCGGGAATGCTTTCTTTGTTACTCCTGGCGTGGCTGTATCTTGTCCTGTCATTGAGATGGTGTCAATCTGATCAACTTTCGTTCAGCTCCTCAGAGAGGTCTTTTCTATACTGTGCGATCTACATGGAGCACCAAGTCATAGTAGCACATATTCCTATTTTAATTCTCTGCAAAGTGCTCCTTAGAGACCAGGATGGCGAGACTTTGCTTTACAGATTTTGGACATGTCGTCAGGAGAGATCAGTCCCTGGAGAAGGACATCTGGCTTGGTAAAGCAGAGGAGCAGTGGAAGAGAAGGTCCTGGATGAGACGGATGGGCACAGTCGCTGAAATAATGGGGTTAAACATGGGCATAATTGTGAGGATGGTTCAGGACCAGGCGGTGTTTCCTTCTGTTGTGCCTGGAGTTGTTACGGTGGGAACTGACTCAATGGTACCTAACAACAATAACAACAACTGGGCACTTAACACTCTCTGATAGTGGTCTTGGTTTGATAGTCTCTGTGCAACAGGAAGCAAGCTCCACTAGAACGGGGCTCAGTGTCTTTCCCTTTGTTGAAACCAGTGCCTACAATATGTTCTTAAACCTAGGTAGCTGCCTTGGACTAAAAAGAAAACCTTCCCATGATGAAGCAAGAAGCAGTTCATGGCTACCGAAAAACCAGCAAATGCCATAATCACTTAGAATTACACCATTATCAGAGGGCAATCTCAATGCAGTAGTCTGAGTCTCACCTTCCATGCAGGAGACTCGGTGAATTCTCAAGCAACACACCTGATACACTGCTCTCTCTCCTCTGTGACATGGTAGCTTGCACTGTTGCTAATAATGCTAAACAACGTCCAGACTACGGTGGACTAGGATGACTCAGGTTTGACTCCTCTTGCACTATGGTGTGGCTATGCTGCTGAATTGATTTCAGTGGAACTTCAAGACTAGGAAGAAAGGCCTGGCAATCTACTTCGGAAAATCAACCAAAGAAAACTCTATGAATCACCAGGGTCCCATCTTCAACCAACCATGGGATGACACAAGATCAAAGGGCATTTCATTCCCTTTTACACGTGGTCCCCGTGAGTCAACTCAATGGCAGGTAGCAACAATATGTTGGGAAGGGAGGATGTGGTTTACTTTCATAATAAATCTAGAGCCAAAGGAGCAGGAGTGGTTCTGAGTCTATATACCCCTCAAGATAGATCCAGATGACCTTTATTACTGTCATACACACACACACACACACACACACACACACACACATTGGGGCTTAAAAATTCAAGGAAACATGAATTAAAAGATAATGAAAAATGTCCATGGATTTTTTTTTATATCCCTCATATACACCTGTCTATATTTAACTATAAATATGTGTGTACCATATATTTCACATAAGTAATGCACACCACATGAGATAGTGTTTTTTCCCAACTGCACACATTCTTTCACATTATCTGCATAAGCACATCATGATGATTGTGTCAGTGTATTCTTTATGTGGGCTCATTGTTCTCAAAAATAAAAAATACAGTACCCATGGCCACCCATACTTTGGGCTTCAACCACTTGCCACATCACCTAGCTAGAGAAGCCTTAGAAACAGCTCACAACATTGCTGCATTCCCAGAGCCAGGTCAGTGGGCCTGTCACTGCTTCCTACAGAACCAGTGGGCCCTTCTAGGGTCCCTGACAAACATTCTGATGGTGGCCCAAGCACCCTCATTCCTGGGTGGTCTGTGAGACTGTCAGTCACTGTCCCCCGGATCCTTTCCCCCAGACACAAAAGAAGGACCGTGACTGAGCCTGACGCATCATCCCAGTCAGAGTATTTGATTCAGAAGTGGATGCATGATTTAAATCAGGCCAACGAGAATCCTTACTGAGACATCTCCGTTATCCAGTTGATTCTGACTCATAGCAACCTTGTAGGACAGAGTAGACCTCTCCTATAGGGTTTCCAAGGCTGTAACTCTTTATGCAAGCAGATTTGAACCATCAGCTTTTTTGGTTAGCATCTGAGCACTAACCAAGATTGCTTATGGTACTGGTAGGTCACTATAATCATTACCGGTGACCTGCTTTGTACCTTGGCCTCATTCTCTTTACTGAAAGATGATCTTCCAAACTAACAGACAGGGCCACCAGCTTCATGGACAGCTAGCTGTGCATTCACTAAAAGTCCCTTATTTAGACGGGCCCCAACCTTGGTTTATGCTTTGTTGACACTGTCTTGAAATTCTTAATGATTTTGAAAAAGATGCCACACATTTATATCTTGCATTGCTACTCATCCGGCTGGTATAAGGTAAATTCAAACAGTCTCAAGGTAATATTCTTCCAGTACTATGCTCCTCTAGGCAGAAGACAGTCCCTTTCTCTAGCTTTGGCTGAAATGTCTCAGTAAAGATTCTCATTGGACTGGCTTAATTCCTGCATCCACTTCTGAATCAGACACTTTGACCTCAATTATTTCTCTTTGGATACCCAGATGCAACAGAAATATAAATTTGCCTGCAGCCTGAATGGATTTGTTCCCCCTGAAGGAGGATGATCGCTCTAGCTCTTCTCCTTTGACCTCATGAAGTAATCAGAGCAGAGCAGCACAGAATGCAAATGGAAATAAGATCCAGATTATCAATGACAAAGGCAAGAACCTGACCTCTAGTCACAAGAACCCAGAAGCAGATGGTTAAGGAGGGAGCCAAGCAGATGCCAAAAGAAGATGGAGATACGATCAACAGTACGAATTACGTGGGCACTGCACGGTGCTCCTCGAATCAACCAGTATCACCAACAAAGCCCATGACATTGTAGCTAGTGTAATACACAGGTTAAAAAAAAAGATGGCTGCCTCCCACTTCAAAAAGTCTCCATTAGCTCAGAAACCCTGCTGGCACAAGGGTTAAATCATCAGCTGCTTACCTAAAGGTTAGTGGTTCAAACATACAAGCCACTCCATAGGGAAAAGATGTGGTGCTGTGCTGCTGTAAAGATTTACAGCCTTGGAAATCCCCTGGTGCTGTTCTACTCAGTCCTATAGGGTCGCTATGAGGTAGAAACCACATGACGGTAATGGGTGTCCACCAGCTACTGCTCAAAATTCCACCACCTGAAGGTTATTCTTTTGTCCCAGGGAACTAATCAACAAAACAGGCAGTGATGGAAGAATTATTTATAATAGTAACAAATTGAAAACAAGATAATTTCCAATCATAGCCAGTTTCCTCTGACTGGCCAAATGAATAATAGTGTACCCAAATTCTAAAAAGGATTTTATTAACTACAATTCTATGTTTCTTGCAAAAATATTTTGCAGGAAAAATGCTTAGAAGATTTGTCTATTGAAAAAAATTAATGAATGATTAGTCATTCATGATGCATTTATGCCTTTTTTCTCACGCCTATGTACTCTACTAATAGTAAAATAAGGACCTTAGAGGTTTGTTTGTTGTTGTTTTTTTCAGAACCATTTTATTGAGATCTGATACTGATATCATATCATTCCATACTTATACCACATCAAGCAATATTATACAACGGCTACCAAAATCAGTTTCTCTACATTTGTTCCTTCTTGAACTTTTTTCTATCAGCTCCCCGTTAACCCTCTTCTCCCCCACTGTGCCCACTGGAACCCTGGTTCTACTTGCTGTCTCTATTGGCTCATCAATCCTGGGTTTCATATACTGAAAACCAGATGATAAAAATTCAAGAGGGCTACCCGAGTGACAAAATACATCAGAGAAAATCCCAAAAATGAACAGAGAGAGAATGCTGAAAACCAGATCAGGCCCAATGTGCATGGGGGAGATCAACTGAAAAGGTTTTAACTGTTCAAGTCTGGTTTATCATTCGGATCTCCATTAGCCATCTCTCTAATCCTCTCTGGCAACCAGTAATTCCCATCCCTCCATCTGGAGGGAAACCGCTGGAGGCGTAGTTCCCGTGTGGATCTCACAAATGCATCTTGGGCATCCGCTGCATAACCTCTGCAAACCAGACTTCCACAACTCACACTCTGATACTAGTCCCTCCTTAGGCCACTGATGTTGGAGTGCTTCTTCCATAGGGACTTCCTTGACATCTCAGTTAAATGGCTGCTTGTTTGGAAACCAGACTTTAAGACACCAGAAGCTATTTTATCTGATAGCCGGGCACCATCTGATTTCTTCACCACACTTTGGTATAGCACCCATTTTCTTCTGTGTTCCCTTGCTGAGGGCAGTATTGAGAAGGGCTGTGATTAAGACTTAATTGTTCTTAAATTGGAGGTAGGATTTAGTGTCAGCCCCAAACCCATTCCTGGAACTACATTTTTTTATCTGTCTTTGACTCTTTTTAGAGACTCCCTTGTTAATTTATGGTAGAGAGTCTTACCAGTCATCTTCCTGGAACACAAACATCTTCCGTTAATATTGTCATTGATTAGCCCCTGGTGTTGCATTTAAACTACTGGTGAGTGAGGGCTAATGGGTCCATGTCAGCTAACTACATATCACAATACCTGAATGATTCACTTTTATGGAATCAATCCTTTCATGGCTGGACACTATTTACGCAAACAATGGTAGTTGGTTGTTAGAGAAATTTTACAATAATATTCACTTAGAATGTCACTCACAGGTTTTAGAGGCTATTTTTAACCAAATAAAGGTATTCGTTCTTTGGTCTAAGGTCTGTGAGCTTTTAAAAAAGCAAATATTTTTTGAACAGTAAAAATTTATACATTCAATCATTTATGCTTTGGAACTATTGAGTTACTTTTGGTTTTTTCCTTAGAGAAGTTTTTGTTGCGGAGAAAACAGGACAAGCATGAGGTGCCCAGGGTTGCTATACGCTCTCCAGATAGGAAGCACTGTAGAACAGGAAGCCATGGGCAAATGGGGATAAAGAACATGACGTCCTTGATAGTTCACTCTTACTGACAACTTAGCTCTATTTGAACTCTGCTTGATATGAGGCTATCGGGGGAACAAGTTATTTGTTCAGCTATTATCTGCCTCTTTTTTTCTTTCAGCAACGGACATGATGGTGAGTTGTACAATGTTTGTAGAATTAAATATAAAATATCTGTGTTGAATTATCAAAGCCCACATCGTAGAAGCACTGGATCAAACAACATCTGTAAGATAGCCAATAGCAGCCAACAGCATATGGAGGCCACCTCTCACCACATGGCTTCGAGATTGAGCAATGAGCTTCAAGATAATTCTCCAATCATAGCCACCTAGTCCCCACGGCTTAGAGCAAGGACCACGCACACCTTGGTTCCTTTCCATTAATTCAATGTGAATGCTGCTTGTGAAATACTCGAACGCAGTACTTATCATTTTAATGCACTGTCGTTGAAGTGATTCTGACTCACAGTGACTCTACGGGACACGGCAGAGCAGATTCTTGGTGTCTGAAGCCTGTATGGATGATATAGGAAATTGTGTATAAATGTATAAATGTGTATAAAAATATAAATGTGTATAAATGTCTTCGACATTGGAAAGGAACAAAAAAGCAAGTTAAAGAAATAATATGACTAGGTGTGTGGGGGTGTATCCCTATTTCTATAGAAACACATACAAAAAGTTATTTGTAGTTAATTCTAGAAGATGCGGCGGAGAAAGGGTGACATTCACTTTGCACTTAAATCTATGTCTTTTGTAACTGGAGTCACAGAATTAGTGTGTATGAAGATACTAAAATGACATAGTCTAGTGATTTGGTGATTGATGTCCACACACGTCTCAACACAACAAAATTCTGACAAGTTGACTTCTATCTTGTCTTTTGATATCCTTTCCAAGAGGTCTGTTAACCATGATTCAACTTCAGTGAAGATGTCTCACCAATAAAGAAATACCAGTAAACTATCCTACCCCGAACTCTAACTCAGACAGAAAACCATGGGAAGGATTCAGGGGCCAACATAAAAAGTTGCTCTCAGAGCACCAAGCCGTGAGGACAATACACTGGCATGGAGCAGCGAACTTACAGAGAGGATGATGGGGCCGGTCCAAGCCGAGCTGTGTTGAGCCCCTCCCCAGAAGAAGGCAATACAGAGAACAGCACTGAAGATATCGCCCGAGGAGAGAGGCGCGTCTGTACAGACCGCAGGGGAACGAACTAAGGGGGAGCGAGGGGAGAGATAGAGAACATCTCATCAGGGCCCACCAAGCCCCAGGGATGTTATCCCGGCGCAGAGCAGCCAATGCACGGAGAGGACCACAGGGCTGGCCCCACCACAAGACATGATGTTCCCTCGCTGACCCATAGCGCTACAGGGGACAGCACTGGAGACACTGTGCGGAAAGTGTGCCTGGTCTACCCCATGCACAGCGGGGTGAAGCACAAAGGGAGTGCAACAGGGCAACAAGGGGAGCAAAGTAACCAAGTCCCCAAGCAATCCTGAAAATAGACTTCTGACTTGGGGACAGGGCTTGGCACCTCATCAGACTTGATCAGAAAACATATGTAAGGGTCAGCAGACAGATCTGGATTTGATTTTTTTTTTCTTGTTTTGTTTGTTTCTTTTTCTTTTTCTTTCGCCCCATGTCTATCTACATGAGATAGGCAGGATGAACAATCCCAAGAAAACAACGGAACTGGCAATTCCGGGTGCGGGGGCATGGGAAAGGAGGGCTGGGGAGGGGGAGTGGGGAGCTTACAAACTCAGGGATAAAGGAACAAAAAGAGATCTAAAACTGATAGTGAGGAGGGCATATAATGCCTGGTGGGGTTCAATCAAGTGCAATGTATCTGAGAGGAATTACTGACAGTCAAATGGAGGGTGAGCATGATAGTGGGTTGGGAGGAAGATGAAAGGAAATAGAGGAAAGAAATAGGAGGCAAAAGCTATTTATATAGTTATAGCTATAGGCATGTATATTTGTAAATATATTAATTTATAGTGAAATAGAGGCCAATGTGCATATATTTGTATGTTAAGTATTATGACAGCAGATGGACGTTGGGCCTCTACTCAAGGCCTTCCTTATTACAAGACCACTTTGCTCTAATAACCTGGCACTCTCATAATCACCTTCTTGACATGATTGCTGAAGACAAAATGGGTGCATAAGCAAATGTGGTGAAGAAAGCTGATGATGTTCAGCTATCAAAAGATATAGCGTCTGGGGTCTTAAAGGCTTGAAGTTAAACAAGTAGCCATCTAGCAGAGAAGCAAATAAGCCCACATGAAAGAAGCATGCCAGCTTGTGTGATCATGAGGTGTTGACAGGATCAGGTTTCAGGTACCCAAAGATCCAAACAAACAACTATATCAATATAGAAGAGGAGGTTTGGAGTGGCAACCCAAAGCCCATCTGTAGACAATTGGATATTCCCCCACAGAAGGGTTATAAGGAAGGGATGATTCAACCAAGGTGCAGTATAGCACCAATGAAACACACATCATTCCTCTAGGTCCTGAATGCTTCCTTCCCTGCAATTCCATGACCCATTTCTACCTTAGAGATCTGGCTAGACCGGAGAACACACATTGTTACAGATATGAGCTCTCAACACATGGAATTCAGGACAGATAGACCCCTCAGGAACAGTAGTGAGAGTAGCGATACCATGAGGGTAGGGGGATGGTCATGGAGAGGGAAGAGGAAGAAAGGGGGACCCATCACAAGGTTGGATATATAGCACACACCCCACCCCACCTCAAAGGGGACGAATAACAGAAATATGGGTGAAGGGAGACCATGGACAGTGTAAGATGTGAAATAATAATAACAATATATATTGATCAAGGATTCATGAAGGTCGGGGGGAGGGGCAAAAAGAGGAGCTTATACCAAGGGCTCAAGTAGAAAATGTTTTGGAAATGATGATGGCAACATATGTACAAATATGCCTGATACAATCTATTTATGGATTGTTATCCGAGCAGTAAGAGCCCCCGATAAAATGATTTTTTTTAAGTTGCTCCGTTACTTTTTTCCCCTAAGGTACGAGATATTCAATCATCAGTGTTTCTAAATTCACTCTTATCATTTCTTTTTTGATAACATCAATGAAGTCCTTCTTTGTATTTAAATTAAAATCTTCTATGGAGGCTAGAGGACCCCTGTGCTGTGGCTTAGGTGATAGACTGGTAACCAAAAGATCAGCAGGTCAAATCCACTAGCCGTCCTGAAGGAGAAAGATGAGACTGCCTGTTCCCATAAAGATTTACAGTCTCAGAAATCCTATAAAGAGTTCTTATGAGTGGGAATCAATGGCAGTGGGCTTTTTGGGGGGAGCAGGGTGGTGGTGGATTTAGCCTATAATCCTAGTTACATCAGGCTGGAGGAGAGTTGGTTTTCATGCTCCACATTTTCATTGAAAAGCAGAATGTCTTCAGATAGCTGAAAAAATTAAATACATGCTTCAAGGACTCAGGAAGCTAAGCCATGGCAGCTTAAACAAAAGTTGAACATTACTGTTAAATCTCCGATTTTAGCTCAACAAGTGATGAGAATGTTACACTCTCTTCCACACTACAAGTGTATCCATTCATATGCATGTAATCCTCTCTCCACCGGTATGTAAGTAAATTGAGGCTCCACAGAGATGTGCCTCACCTTAGCATGGACCACCCTCACCAGCATATAATCGAACCCGGGGGGACCTTCTCTACCTTTAGGTCAACATTTCCAATTGCCTTAACCCATATACATGGGCTCCAATTTTTCAATGTTTTGAAAATCCCCACTATTTCTCATCAAAGCCTATTCCAATTTACCTTTACCACTAAAGTTATGGAGCTCTAACTTCACTGCCGCTATCTACAGCTATTAAGGAGCCCTGGTTGCATAGTGGGTTGTGCTCCACAAGGTCAGCTGTTCAAAACCACCAGCTCCTCTGCAGGAGAAAGATAAGGCTTTCTACTCTCGAAAAGAGTTATAGTATTGGAAGCTCACTGGAGCATTTCTGCCTGTCCCACAGGGTTGCTATGAGTTGACATTCATGTTGATGGCAGTAAGTTTGGTTTGGGTTTTTTATCTGTGGTTATTAGGAGAATGAAAGAGGAAATTATATAGGAAACATCTTAGAAACTCTCAATATAGCTGAAGAAATGTAAATACACCAACAGCATGCTGTGGAAAATGACCGCCTTTATAGCTCTACCTCCTCTCCTCTTTCATGTGCACATTTACTACTGCTTTGCACCTCAGTACTTCCTAGGAAAGAAAACATATATGTAATCAAATCAATTCGTTTGACTGAGCCATTCCCCTGCAGACTCATCTATCTTTGCTTGGAGCACGCCAGAATTGATTAACACGCCAGAGGGAAGATGCTAAAAGGATACATTACAAAAGCCCAAAGGAGACTGTAATAGAGTTTGTGAGGTAGAGAATAAGAAAATGGTTCCAAAATAGGTAAGAGACAGAGTAAATTAGGCAATGATGTCTCTAAACTGACTAGCCAAATGGTAACTTTCCCCTGATCTAACACACCAAGCTTACACATAATCTTCTTTTACCTTTACCTGACCAACATGCTCGCCAATTTATGCAGCCCCAGTGAGAGGGCATGCTGAAAATTTGTCTTTGTTCCATGCCCAGTGCTGGTTCATCCTGCTCAGATATGCCTCAGACTCTATTTCCTAGCCTGTTCTGATTATTCTCATTCACAGCAACCCTGTAGAATAGACTAGAATGGTCCCACAGGGTTTCCAAGGCTGCAAATCTTTATGGAAGTAGATTGCATATCTTTTTCCCATGGAACTGCTGGTTAGTTCAAACAGCCAGCATTTCTATGAGCAGACGCGTGCTTAACCACGACACCAGCACAGCTCTCCAGGAGCCAGAACCAACTGGACAGCAATGGGTTTCGGATTGAATTTCTGATTATCCTCGTCTTCGCTCCTGTCCCTGACTCCACTCCCCGATCTAAAGATATCATGTTCTACTCTAATAGAGAGGAGGAAGAAAGGTTGGTAATCTAATCTCAAAAAGTAGCTGATGAAGACCCCAAGGTACAAGCTAAGGCCATAAAAGCTAAGGTCTTAAAAGAAAATGCAGGAGCAACAGAATTGGGCCTATAATCAAAGCTCCAAGAGCAAAAGACAAAGTACATAAATGGAAATTGATAAATATTAAAAACTTTCGTTCATCAAAAGTTCACCAAAAAATGAAAAAACAATATTGTGACTAGGAGACTATCTTTAGCACTCTATGTCTGATAAGATTCTAGGAACCAAATGTATATAGCACTTCAACAACTTAAAAACAAAAAAGACAACCCAATCATAAAATGGGCAAAAGACCCAAAATAGACTTTTCACATCCAAATGGCACCAAAAACATAAAAATATGCTCCCTGAAGTGGCTCTCTAGATGGCAGCCAGCAGAATTTCCAGGAAACTTTAAAAGAAAATGGTCTGGGCCAGGCATTCAGTGCTCAGACTTAATAATGCATATCTGATAGGAGGTCACTGATGATAGGTTCAGAATTGAAAATGCATAAAGGTCTGGAAGCATTTGGTTGGACAGTAGAATAGTATAAGCCTACACGAAAAATAAGACAAAACATGCCTTTCAGATTTCCATTCCAGAGAAAAAAAATGTATTTGGTTATGAAAAAATTTCAGTCTTGACAAATATGGAGAATGAATTATCCTGATTCAGAAAGTCCTTCCTCTTTATATAAAAATTCCTTGCAGTCCAAAAGTACAAGTATATAGTAAAACTCGCTGCCATTGAGGCCAGCCCAACACACAGCGACGCTATAGGACAGGATAGAACGCTCCTGTGGATTACCAAGCCTGTTACTGTTATGAGGGGGAGGCGGGGGAAAGGAAGTGGATGCTAACAAACCCAAAGACATGGGAACAACAAGCAATCTAAAATCTATGGCCAGGAGGATGTAGGAGGCCTGGTAGGGCTTGATCAAGTGCAATGCAACTGATAGTAATTACTGAAACCCAAATGAAGGCTGA
>NW_022103898.1:65469699-65471882 GCF_000313985.2 Echinops telfairi
GTTCTCCCTTTCTCTCTTCCTCTCCCCTTCTTCCCCCTACCCTTCTGGGATCACAATTCCCATGCCTGTTCCTGGAATCCGTGTGTTGTGAGCTCCCATCTCTTATCTATACCTGTGTACATGTTCTGGTCTAGTCTGAATTTAGAAGCAGCACTGGGGTCATGGCAGTGGGGGATGAGGAAGCCTCAAGGAACCAGAGCAATAATACACATTTTGTTTCAACCCTTTCTTTGCAATCCCCTCAATATACCATCACTTACCCCACTTCTTCCCTATGTTTCCTGCTTCCCTCCCACCTCTTTCCTAACCTCTGAACTTTGTCCTGGGGTAAATGCCGCCCTTCCCATCTGAGCTGGTTGATTATTCTATTTTACAAGGTTCTGGACATTGCTGGGGTAAGGAGCCCTAGTTCATCATCAGCCACTCTGCAGGAGATAGCTGAGGCCCTATCTACAGAGGGTGACTGAGAAGAATCAGCTCATGGCAGTGAGTTTGCTTTGTGTTTGTTTAGAGGATGCTATCCCACAGTACCTTTCAGATGAACCTTTTTTGTTCTCTGATGCTGACCAATAGTGACTGGCTTCTCTCTAGCTATCTTGAACTTTTAAATAATGATCCCTGTTTGGGGTCAGCCTTTGAGCTGCTCACTCAAGGTCACCACCAGCTGCTCTTGCAGAGAAACAAGGGGCTTTCTGTTCCTGTGAAGAGTTAGTCTTGGAAACTCACAGGACCAGCTCTACCCTGTCCTGCAGAGCTGCTATGAGTCAGTGTCGACTCAATGGCAGTAAGTCTGAAGTTTTGGGGGATGAAGTGAATCATTTGGGGGGATGAAATAAGTCGCTTGATGCATATATCTGTTCAGATTATAACAGTTCTTCTCTAATAATTTATCAGTCTATAGAAAGGGACCATTTTATACAATAGGACCCCAATATTGACCATAGTTTAGTGGACTAAGGTCCAAGCTGAGCAAATCAGAGGGCCAAGTCCCTGGATATTTTGAACTGGGAGCAAGAGAGTTAGACCCTCCAGGTAACTTAACCTTGTCGACTTGGAAACTGCTGGTGACCAGAGTCCGCTACACTCAGCAACAGGCAAAGTCCCCTCAAAAGAAGCGGTAGGTACACAGAAAGAGCGAGAGGCATGAGGAGCTCCCCAGGATCCCCAACAGGTTTCCAGTCAACAATTGCAACCTTCTCTAAACCCAGCTGTACGTAGCCCTGGTCCTTGTTCTTGTCGTTGTTAGGTGACATGGATTCGGCGCCTGGAATGAAATACGCCCTGTCCTGCACCGTCCTCACAATTGTTCCGATTCTTGGGCCCACTGCTGCAGCCACAGACTTAGTCCATCTTCTTGAGGGCCTTCCTCTCCTCTGCTGCCCTTCTACTTGATCTCTCTCTCCGGGGGCTGGTCACTCCTGAAACCATGTCTACAATATGGGAGATGACGTCTCCCCATCCTCGCCTCTAAGGAGCACTCTGGCAGTACTTCTTCCAAGACGGATTTTTTTGTTGTTCTCTTTTTCGGTCATTAGTACTTTCAATATTCTTTTCCAGCACCACCGTTCAAATGCATCAATTCCTCTTCAATTTTCTTTATCAGTGTCCAACTTTCACAGGCAACATGAGGCTGTTGGCTTGGGTCAGGCACACCTTCATCTCAAAAGTAACCTCCCGGCTTTTCAACCCTTTCAAGAGGCCCTTTGCAGCAGATTTCCCCAGTGCACTGCACCGTTGGATCTCTTGACTGCTGCTCCCATGACCATTGATTGTGGATCCAAGCAAGACAAAATCCTGGACAATTTCAACCTTTTCTCCATTTGTCCTGATGGAACTCTTGGTTCTAGCCCTTGGGTTCCATAAACGATCTCTCTTGTTCATAATTGATTTTGTTATTCTTGAACTTGGAATAAATGTTCTACCTAATGGAACTACTATTAAGAAAGAGGGTAGGAGCCCTGGTGGTGTAGTTGCCCTTTGGGCTGTGATCCTCATGGTCAGCAGTTCAAAACCACCAGCAGCTTTGTGGGACACAGACTGAGTTTCTATTCTGATCCCAATTCTCCCTTACAAATCCAGCTAGACCAGAGGATGTACACTGGTACAGATGGGAACTGGAAACACAGGGAATCCAGGGTGGATGATCCCTTCAGGACCAGTAGTGTGAGTGGCAATACTGGGAG
>NW_022103898.1:65473797-65480619 GCF_000313985.2 Echinops telfairi
CTTAATGTACAATTGTCTTTTATATGAAACCCTTATATATGTATGTCCATGGATTTGTTTCTCTAGTCTACCTAGACTCACACATTACCCAGAGAAAATCTCTTAATGGGCCTATCATATCTCCTGGCTTGTTGCAAGTATGAAACAAGGCTTTGACATTGGCCCATCATATGATTCTCTAGGAGAAACAAAGATTTCAAAACATGGCAAATCTTTATAAAGTGTGTTGTGGGGGCATGACTGGAGTTGACAGTAGTCAGTAGGCCAGGCTTCTTTTCATCTGACAAGTTCACTGGTGCTCTGTGCACATTTTCACAGTTCAGGTTTTATGATGAATAGATTATCTGCTGTCAAAATCTTATTGCTGCTATCGGAAGCGCTCCAATTGTGTGCTATTGATATTGCCCTAACTACAGCTCTCTGGCCTTTATCCTCGCTCACCTAGAATGTGACTTAGGACAAGAAGGTCCTTTTCTTATATTGCTTTCCTGTTATTCCTTCTTTCCTGATCGCTGGATGGGCAAGTACCCTGTTAACACTGCTCTGCTACCCATTTCTCTGTTATTTACTGTATGTATGTGTTGATTCATTTGTTCAAACATAGGTTAGGATTCACTGTATGCAAAAGACTCTTTACATTTCCTTCCCCCCAGAGGTATAGGTGGTCATTAGTAAAAGACACAAACCATAAAGCCAGGTGGTACGGTGATTTCAGACCAGCAGATTGCAGGCCCTATTTGCACTTAAACACACACCAGATGACACCAAATACACACAAAACAATTCTAGCATGTTGAAAAAGAATTTATAAATGTACTGAAATCTTTCCAAGGAAAACTTAGACACTACACCAGACAGCATTTGTCCTATAAGTGGAATCCTTTCCTGATTGTCCTACTCTTTACAGCATGTGCTTCCTACAAATCCCTTTTCCTCCCACGATGATTCCAGCCAGGCATCGGCTTTCTCTTGATCTTACTTCAGCCCCTTTCTTTACTCGCATCTTCCAAGTCTAACCTGCTCCTGCAGGAGTTAACCAAGGTCCTGTCTAGCCACTCAAGGTTCTCAGAAAATCTGCACTTCTAGTTTTCTCATCAGAGTAAGAGAAGTCCAGGCCAGCGAGCTATTCCACCAACAGCTATCCTGCCTCTTTATTATGTGTGTAGTGGAAGGCAGCAAGCCTGCGCACATTCATGCTGTGATAACTGTCTCCATTATAGCTGTCATATGACACAGTTTGAGCTAGGGACCCTATGACTTGTTGAAGATACCAAGGGTAATCCCCGGCTTCCATTCCTGATATGTTGCAGCCTAGTCAAATCCATTGCATCCACGCTACCTTCCAGAGTTTCAGGCAATTTGTTTGGGCTAGACTGGTCTTGATCCAGCCACAAAGATGCTGCACAAAGCATCAAAGCAATTTCTGCTGGTTCCTTTCCTGTACAGCAACACGATCTGTTCAGAAACCAATATGCTCAGTAGGCCTGAGGCTGTTAACCCTTAGAAAGGCCTGCTCGCAAGAAAAAGTCTTCACGGGCACTCAGGAGGTTTGCTACCATTCCCAGGAGCAATAAAAGTGGCCCACGGTGCTTAAACTGTGCATCCAGTGAGGTTTATGCCTCTCACCTGAAATATGGGTACAGTGCTCTGGAATGGTGTGTCAATTTACTCATTCCAACTTAGAGGAAGAAATAGAACTGTGTATGAGAGGATGTACAACAGTGAGAGACCAACAGTAAAAACCTGCCATCTTTGTAGTTTCCTGTGTGAAATCAGACTACATCAAGACTCTATACCTTTCACTTTGGAGTGAACACTTCAGGGAATCACATATAGATGTTGTACTTCAACTCGGGGTTCACCACAGGAAATAATTGCTGACCGTGCACAGGCAAACCGAGAAATAAGGTTCTGTAAGTCTTAGGCCAGGCTCAGGTGGTCTGTGTTGACTGAGGCGTATGGCCTAGCTTTTAATCATTGACAGGTTAAATAGAGGAGCTGCTCAGCATAACCAGGCCCCCCTAGGTGACGTCTGCATCCAACCTGCTTGTCTTTGAGCAATTGATACAAGTTCCATAAAGAATGCATTTAGTAAGGCACCTTAGCTAACTGCATTTAGCAAGGCTTTTTTCCCCCCTAACTACATTAAGTGAAATAACTTAGCTTACATGCTGACTATTTGCATTTTTCTGGGAATCTGAAATGTTGGCACAAGCTAAGCAGAGGGGGCCTCTGTGGCCAACAATCAAAACTCCAGGCCCTAAGCATCCAATGAACTTCCCTGGTAGACAATATTTATTATGTGCTGCTATAACACAGGTATAATTTCATGTTGGAGGAATTAAGTGCAGCCTGTCTAAATCCAGTCATACAACACGCCATCGGTGTGGCCAGGGGCTGGGTCCTGTGTATTTTCCAAGCAAACCAGGGGGCAGGCTGCTAGTCCTGTGGACTCCCAATACATACACCAGCCTTTACTTTACAAGCTCGTGTCACATAATCCCTGCTTCTGTTGGATATGCTCCTTTCTGTTCCCCAGATGACCCAAGTCCTGTCTGACTGCAGGGTCTTTGCATACACCACGCACATGGCCTGGGGAGTGTTCTTTTTCAGACTCTTCCTTCAAGTTTCAGCTTCTATGACACCTTCCCAGAAGCCTTCTCTGACGCCCACCAACACTGCTATCGGTTATTGTCTCTTGTATACCTCTTTATTCACTATCTACCAATCACCAACCTCTAACAAAACTGTTTATTTACTTCAGTATCATTCAGCAACCATTCCTTGAGATCTGGGATCTATCTGTCTTGGTCACATTGTATCTCTAGCATTTGTATCAGTAACAGATCAGAGTTGTGTCTGCTGATAGATTGAATGGGTGAGTGCCCACATGCACATCAAAATACTCAAGGGGAAATGAATTTTTAGAAACCCATTCCAACATCTCTCTTCGGATCGGAAGTCTATTTTACATCCAACAGAATTCCTATTAGAAAATGAACAGAAAAAAGCCATTTGTTGTGGTGTGTGTGCACATGCCCTTTCAGGGATAATTTTAACAGCTCTCATGAGACCCTGCAATCATTTTAGCTCAAACAGCTGGATGCAATTGACCTGGACACAAGCTTCCCTGTGCTGTCCGGGAATCAGTACGGAGACTGCGTGCAGGTCCTGAGAAAGCAGATTCTGGCGAGGCAGAACTCTGTCAATATATCTCAGAGAGCTTACTCCCTAGTGACCTCCTTCTTCTCACATTTATTTATGGGAGTTATAAAACAGATGCCTCATGCTGAGCAATAAAAAAGAATTCCATCTAGGTTTTGAAAATCAATTGCTCTACCCCACCACCCCCAAAATTAATAATGTCGCCAAAATGTGCAATGAAAGGGACTATGCGTAGCATCCCAAATAACTTTCTTTCTGAACAGTAGCTCTTGGATC
This sequence comes from Echinops telfairi, assembly GCF_000313985.2. NCBI lineage: Eukaryota > Metazoa > Chordata > Mammalia > Afrosoricida > Tenrecidae > Echinops > Echinops telfairi. The sequence goes on from NW_022103898.1 coordinate 65,477,239, forward strand.
ATGCAAAGGAGTTGGCCCTATATTCTGAAAAACGGACATCCTTAACTTCGGTCGAGAAAAAAAGGACTGCCTCTAAAATGAGCCAGCGTTTGAGGAAATCCCTTTGGATCAAAGTCCCAAGTGAGACTTCAGCTGAGTGCTGCAGCCCGTGCGGCTGCCGAGGACGGCGCTTCATTCTGCAAAGGGAAGGGTATGTCCTCCAGGGAGTGGGGGAGAGGCCTGATCTTGCCCGATGCTTGACCATCAGGGCCAAGAAAGAATCTGCTATTTGAACCATGCTTTGCCGTCCGTGTGTCCTGCTCTGAACCCTACTTCCCTTTGTTACTCACATCGCCCACCATGCCCTTCTGCTCCCACCTTGACAGTGACATCTTTGCCATTCCTCAGAGACACTAGGTCCCCCCTGGGCCTCTGTGCACACAGGTCCCCTGTCAGTAATGCACTTCTCCCGTCATGTCGACCTAGAGAAAAATGCCATTTTGAGAATCTGTGCAGATATGATGCCTTCCCCAATTCCCTAAGAGGTAGTGGCTCTCTTCTGTGTCCCCGATGTCCTTTGGGCATGACTCTGCGATAGCACTTAAAAACACCAAACCAAACTCACTGCCCTAGTATCAATTCCAACTTAGAGAACCTATGAGAGGCACCAAAATAGCTCAGTTGGGACCGTGGAGCCCTACAGGACAGAGTCGAGCTGCCCCTGTGGCTTTCTGAGACTAACTTTTTATGGGTCTAGAAAGTCTCGCCTTTCTCATGCAGAGCAGCCAGAAACCTTAAGCTGCTGCCCTTGCAGTTGGTAGCACCATGCTTAACCACTGCGCTACAAAGACTCCCTGTGAAAGCTTGAGGATATGGTGTTCGTGTGTCTTTGCCCTCTGAGCCAGGCTGTGGGTTCTTTGAGGCACACACCTGCACTCACCGCCATGTCTTCGCAGCTTGTGAAGACAGGGTAGCTCAGAAACATGGGGCTTAACTAACTGAAGAATCCGAATTCAGACCTCACGGCCAGACTCCAAGTACGAATGTCTAGATTAGCAGTTAGTAGGAATAGAGGAATTCAATTCAATACGTTGTAAAACCTTGGAGACGTTTCCACTTGCAGCATTCTAAGAGATTTGCAACAAAAATGCCCAAGAAATTTTATACACCAAAGAGACATCCTCTAAGCCCTATCCTCCTTTAAATATGGACAGATTTCTTCTATTTACTTGTCTCCTGCCCCTGGGTCTCTTAGCCTGTAAGTGGTTGCTGCTAAGTAGACTCAAAATCAGGTGAGCCCTGCTGTTCTCCACAGAGTTTTCAAGGGCTGGTTTTCTTAAAGGAGATCACCAGACCTTTCTTCAGAGTTACCTCTGGGTAGATCCAATTCTCCATCATTTTGGTTAGCTTCTGGGCACAAATAACAGTTGGTGCTGCCCTGGATGCCTGTGCTCTACAGCAGCATTTCCCAGAGTGAGCAAGACTGCTCACTGGAGGGCGCTGTACTAGTCCCGCGGCTGCCACAGCAGATAGCCAAAGACACCCAAGTTCACTGCTATCAAATTGACCCTGACTCGTGGCGACCCTATAGGGCAGGGTGGAACTGCCCTTGTAGATTTCCAAGACGGTAACTCTTTACAGAAAGAGAACGCCTCCTCATCTTTCTCCCACGGAGTGGCTGATGTTTTGAACTACTGGCCTTGCAGATTGCACCCCCAACTCTCAACCAGTAGGCAACCTGGGCTCAGTTAGCTACACTTTATCCTGGATTATGGGCTACAATACAAAAGTTTTAATTTCCAGGAGAGAACTGTAATTTTTTTTTCCTGAAAAAGGTGGGGGTGTGAGTGGTGGTGGTGATAGACCCAATAAGTTTGGAAACCTATTATGGTCTGTAGATAGAATCCTTGGAAACATCACCGCATCCCTCCTTTATCCAAGCTTTAAATTTTCGGAGGTCTTTATGCTTCAAGGAAACACGACGACCTACGTTTTAGGGGAGATCAGATGTATAGAAAATATCTAATCCAACCCAGAGCCAGAGGAGCGGAACCACAAGCTTATCTCCCTGAAGCTCCACAGTCTAACCTGCAGAAGCACCGTTGTGTGACAGGAATGCATTTACAGCTCAAGCCTGACTTTTTCTGTGTGTCAGGGATTGTGCCAATGGGTGGATGAAGATTTATTGTCCCTGTTTAGCAGCAGTGACATTTCCTGGCGACTGGCCCTCCTAAGCTGTCTAGCACAGAAAATCCTGACCCTGACAAAACCCCTCTACATACAGGGCAGGCTTATTGGGGCAAGGTATTAATAGGTTTAAAGGACAAAGGGTTATTGGGAGAAGCGTGAGACAGAGGGGACAGTGTGATGACAAAAACACACAGCCTGCTTTGCCACCTGCCATAGAAATCAAAATGTGTAAGTCCAAGTAGACCTGGACCCTTGGATCCCTGCTGTGTTCAAAGCCCGGGGGCAGGGCGAGGATGTGATGCGTAGGGACCTTTGGCGTCCATCCCTCTGGACCATATCTAGGTCAAAGCGCCATTGTTTCCCAAACACGAAGGTGATGGAAGCGACTCTGAACTGCAAACCTGTCCCAAACTCCAGCGAGCTTTATTCACATGAAGAACAAACTGCCATGCAGCAAGGCGCATCCCAGGCATTCCAATCTCCTCTTTCTTCCAGAAAATCTGTTCTCTTTCTTCTGTCCTTTACCCGCCTAACTTCGAGAAACTGTGGCTTTTGCTGTTGATATCAATGAGCAATTTTTATCTTCAAGAAAAGTTCAAATTAAAAAACAGAACACTGTGTGTTAGTAATCATGATTGCCAAAAACAAATGTTCCCGATTCAGTTAGGGAGTGAAATTGATTCAAGATAGGAACATGTTAACTGAGGAAACTGTTTATTTATAAGCACCAAGTTCAATATGAGCCACTTCAAGTGTTGCCTGTCTGGCATCATTAGATTCACAGAGATAAATATCACACGCAGAAATTCACTACAAGAATGTCAATTTAACTCTCAAATCGCTTTTCTCCCATCTGCACTGCACACCATTAATCACAGTCGTACATAAGCCTCTAAGACGCAAATGCACGAGAATCACTGGGTTTCTCTAATGACATTAATGTTGAAAACTGCACACATTTTTTTACTCATGTGGTAAGTTCTTTCTACTGCTTCAAGGTAGATAATTAAAGACCATACAAGCCAAACCTGCTGCCATTCCATCTGTTTGGACTCATGGTGACCCCATGTGCTGCAAAGCAGAACTGCCCCCCGGGGTTTTCTCGGCTATACGCTTCGTGGAGACAGACTGACAAGCCTCTCTGCCAGGATGCCAATGGGAGGGCTCAAACCAACAACCTTTAGCACAGTAGCTGAGTGTGAACCACTTGCA
>NW_022103898.1:65481124-65482718 GCF_000313985.2 Echinops telfairi
GCAGTCAGTGGCCAGGTCTCTTCTGGAACAGAAGCTGTTTAAAACGATGTAACCAGCTGCTTCCTCAGTGGTCCAAGACAGAAATCACTCTTCATCACGGAGTTGGACAGAGCAGTTCCTGAACCTCTCTTTCCCCACAGCAATCATGGGGTCTCTCCTGCCGCACCACACTGTCCTTCGACATAATCCATACCCACGCAGCTTGCAGCTACAGTATTTGGGTTATCAACTTAGTAACATGAACTTTGTATTAGTCTGGGTACTTTAGAGAAACAAATCCATAGAAACTCATGTATAAGAGAGAGTTTTATGTAGAGGTTAAGTGAGCATCAAGAAAACATCGCAACCCAGTGCTGTTCAAGCCCACAAGTCCAACAGTAACCCATTAACCCATATGTCCAACACCAATCCACAAAGTCCTCCTCCATCTCACAAAACAGACACAACGATGCCCACTACAGGAGGAAAGCCAAGTCACTGAATGTGTAAACATCTCAGCCCTGGCAGGGGTCTCCACATGGGTGCCCCAGTACCCAGGGCTGCATCTGGGTAGGTCCATGTGGCTTCTCCTTAGGGATGTCTTGCAGGAAGTCAGCCTTGCCAGCTTAAGCAGGGAACTGCTAAGGCAGCTGCACCCTGGTGCGACCATCACAAAGGAAGATACCCAAGAACGAGAAAGGCGAGGCTCACCGAGCCATTTATCCCTGTGCCCTTCAATTAATCCCACGTGTTTATCACCCAGGTTGGCACAATAAACTAACTCAAACTTAGTAATGCATTCTCCCAAGGCATTTTAAAAATAGGAAATGCTGCACAATTTAGAAATAAGAACCCCAGAGGGGCATATCTGATCCAAGCACAGGGGAGCAGATGAAGGGGGAGGAGGAGAGAGTGGAACACAGCCTGGCCTACCAGGCCATGAGGACAATGATCCCAATTATAGCAGCCAATCCACAGAGAGGACCACATGGCCAGCTCCACTATGATATATGACGCCCCTCAATGACCCATGGCCCTACAGGGGACAACACCGGAGACACAGTGTGGGAATTGCACCCAATCTGATCCCATCACATGAAGGCAAAACACTAAGGGGGTGCAAGAGAACAGCAAGGGAACGGAGCAATGAGGTCCCCAAGGAATGCTGAAGATGAATTTTGGTGCCAGGGTGTGGTGCCCCAACAGACTGGACTGGAAAACACTCCTAAAGGCCAACAAACAATCTTTGAACTAACTATAAGCTTTTCTTTCTTGTTGTGTTTTGTTTTGTTTTGTTTTGTTTTTTGTCATTGGTTTGTTGGTGTTGTTGTTTAGTTGTGTATTGCTGCTTGGTTTTGCTCTGTCTTGTTGTTGTGCGTGTTATTATCTCTGTAGGTCTGTCTAAATAAGATAGGCTGGATGAACAATCTGGAGGAGAAAAAAACGGGACCGACAGTTCTGGGGGGACATGGGAGAGGAGGAAGTGGGGGGAAAGGAAGTGGTGTTGACCAACCCAGGGACAAAGGAACAACAAGTGATCCAAATCGGTGGTGAGGAGGGTGTAGGAGGCCGGGTAGGGCATGATCAAAGGCAATGTAACCGAGAGGAATTACTG
>NW_022103898.1:65483932-65485365 GCF_000313985.2 Echinops telfairi
CATGAATCCGTAAGGCTTGCTGAGCAAAGACAGACGCCTCTCTCACTAGCAACTGTCCGTCTCAGGCATCACGGGACAGCAAGCTGCAATGACATGGATGAAAACACAACCCTGGACTTGAAACGTCTTCTTTAGAGATTCGGGAGTAACTGGGGCTACACAAGGTCCTTGAGCGTTTCCAAAACAAGCTTATTCTTCTTGCCTGGTGCAGCTTCCAAAAACTAAAGGTAGCTATTGCCTGCCACTGTGAATCCAGTTGATTTGTCCTATGAAACAAGAAAAAGGACTTACAGTATCTCAGTATAGTAGAAAATAATCCAGGCTAATTAAATGCAAAAAGAGCTAAGTGACGAATTAGCCTCTCATCCCATTAGCCCCCACGCATAAACCGAAGTCATAAACATTTAGTAAGTTCTTAGTAATTTGTTTTAGTGCTTTTTAAAAGTGTTAAGGAGAAAAAATTTATGATATAATCCTGGAGCATTCTGTTTATGAAAGTTCTATTCATCAATAACTAATTTATTTCTATAATGGAAAACCAGTTTACAAAGACTGCTTCACATAATAAATGTGAGGAATTAATGTAGGTGTCTATAATATGGAATAATGTAAGCAAGGATATAAGTAGTTACAGGGGGTAAAAAAGCATAGGCACTGAATTTCACAAAAAAGACATGTATAGGGGAAATGGATTTTAGGTATTTTTTAAAAAACAAGGCTTTTGAAAACCATAAAGATTCAAAATTTTACTGTAAGCCTTTTATGTGAAACAATTTAAGACTATTCCCAATAAACCTGAATTTTTTTTATATAACATGGTTTTATTATTAGATGGACTAAGGATTAGTAAACCTGAATTTTTAACATCACCAGCAATTTCTCAATTTTTGGTAAAGAAAAAGCATTCCAACACCCAGTTCACCAACGACTTTATTAAAAACCTGATTCCAGGCCAAGATGGCTGCACTAAATCTTAAAGGATCGCTGTGACAGGCATACGATGGAAACACTGACTGCCGACACACTGAGGTCCATGGTCGGATTGTCAGCTCTCAGGGGCAAATGCAGGCTGCATTCATGGCCAGCGAGCTTCCGGCAGAGCCACCAACTATCCTTCAGAGGAGGCTTGCGTATTGCTATGACGACGCTGAATAGGTTCCTGAGGAGCTCCCAGATAAAGGCACAGGAGGAAGAAAGGCCAGGCAATCTACTTCTGAAAATCGTCCTACGAAAACCCTATGGTCACAACAGTACAATCTGCAAGCCCGCTCCTGGAGACGCTGCAGGAGTGGGCAGCCTTTTATTCTTTTGTGCTTGGACTCCTCATGGGTTGGAAGCCGACCATCCAGCATACTTCCTTTTACGTCAAACAAGTTAAGCCTATTCGCAATAAACATGAATTTTTAACATCACCCGCAATTTCCCAAATTGGA
>NW_022103898.1:65486180-65496637 GCF_000313985.2 Echinops telfairi
CCTCTAAGGACCATTCTGGTTGTACTTCTTCTAAGACAGATGTTTGTGTTTTTTGGCAGTCCATGATACTTTCAATATTCTTTACTAGCACCATAATTCAAATGCATTGACTCTTCTTCAGTCTCCTTAGTCAAGGTCCAATTATTACATGCATATGAAGCAATTGACATTTCCGTGGCTTAGGTCAGGTGCACCTTTGTCCTCAAAGTAAACATCTTACTTTTCAATCCCCTAAAGAGGTCTTGTGGGGCAGATTTACGCAATGCAACACATCCTTTGATCTCTTGACTGCTGGTTCCATGCACTTTCATTATAAACCCAAACAGGATTCCCCTTGAACCATGATGTTATTTCTCCAGTTAATGAGGATTTGGGTCTTCTTTATATTGAATTGCAATCCACACTAAAAGTAGACCTGCCCTATAGGGTTTCTTGAGCTTTCAACTCCACAGCAATGGGTTCGGTATGATCTTTACTGGCCCCTGATTGGCCTTTTCTCCAACAGAATTGCTGGGTGGGTTCAAATCACTAACCTTTCAATTAGCAGGCCAGTGCTTAACTATCTATTGAGGAGGTAAGGTATGCACATGAGACAGTTAAGTAGCAATGTACTATATAGCATATGGCAAGGAACCCTGGTGGCCCTGTGGGCTAAGCTTTGGCCTGCTAACCACAAGTCAGCAGTTCAAATCCACCACCTGCTTCATGGGAGAAAAATGAGACTGTCTGCTTCTGTAAAACGTCACAGTCTCAGAAACTCTACCTGGAGCCCCCAGGAATCAGACAGTTTCAATGGCAGTGAGTTTGGGTTTATAACATATGCAAAAGGTCCCGGGTGACACAACAGTTAATTACTCAACTACTCATGGGTTAGAATCTATCCAGGGAAGCCCCTGAAGCAAGTCCTGGGGAGGAAATCCAGACAATCTCAAGAATAGAAATCTCTATGGAGCCTAGATCTACTCTGACACATGGCTCATCATGAGTCAGAGTCAACTGGATAGCAACTGGTTTGTTGCTTAAGAGCATAGGGCAAACAATCATATAGAATACAAGCTTACATAGTTCACGGTGGATCTGGTCAATTCTAGACAAACTCATTGGGGTTGAAACAGCCCCATGGACTGAGACAGCATCCAGAGCTTGAATAGGCCAATACTGAAAAGGTAGAGGAAATAGAGGAGGAAATTCCAGGCTCAATTCAACTCACATCCATTGAGTCACTTCCAACTCATAGTGATCTTATAGGACAGGGTACAACTTCCCCCTTTGGGTTTCTGAGATTTCAAATATTTATAGGGGTAGACCAAGCAAAAAACAAAGCTCACTGCTATGGTATCAACTCTGGCTCATAGAACCCCTACAGGATAGGTTAGAAATGTCCCTGTGAGTTTCTGAGATTATAACTCTTAACTGGAGTAGAAAGTCTCATTTTTATACTGAGACAAATAACTAGTGGTTTAGAACTGCTGACCTTGCAGTTAGTGACCCAACACATAACCATTAGACTACCAGGGAGCAGTTAGCCTCATCTTTCTCCCATAGAAGCACCAGTAGGTTCAAATCAATGATTTTATGGCCAGCAGCTCATATGTAGCCCATGATAGCACCAGGACTCCTGATTCCAGGTTAGGAACTCATAATAGCAAATCTACACTGGTGGTTGGTGGCCAGATCTTGTTCAAGATATAACAGGATAATTTGCTGAGAGAAGAGCCTGTCAGACACAGCAATAGAATCTAGGGTAGAGATGGGCAGATAACACAGGCTCTTCATTGCCACAAAGAGGAGTTTGAACTTCATGTGGCATGGCAGGGCCACCACTAACATAAAAATCTTAAATTATGGGAAGCATTATTCCACATGTATTAAGTAATACAGACACACACATAAAATATCAATCAGGAATGATACACAAAAATCACTGTCAGTGGTTGCCCCAAGACTGGGGAGGAGGTAGAATGAAAATGGACTCAAGAGGAATTATAGTTTTGTATAGCGTCGCAGTCTATGCAATCATGTCCTTTTAGCAATAATTTGCATAATACATCACTTAGCTATATTCAAAGAGCAATTTCTTAAACGAAAATATTTTGATGAGTTGCTTTTTAAAAACAAAATATAATTACAACCAGGAACTAAACATTTATGTAAAAGAAGAAAATAAAACAATGCTAGTTGGTTCAACACATACATGCACACACACACTACCATCAAGTCAGTGCCAGCTCAGAGAGACCCTATAGGACATGGTATAACTGTCCTTGTGAGTTTCCCAGACTGTTTATAGGAGTAGAAATTCCCTTCTTTCTCTCTCGGAGCGAGTGATGTTTCGAACTGCAGACCTTTCGGCTGGCAGCCCAATATGTCACCACTATGCCACCAGGGTTCCTGGTCCAACACAGTCTTTGCTAATTAGAATCTCACCATTTTATGAACAGCTACTATATTTTATTTTGTTTTGTTCTTACAGTAGCTTAACCCCTGATCATTAACATATGCTGGAGATAGACCATTTCCTGTGATAGAAATGAAAATTAAGCATTAATTTTGTCCTGTTTTGTGGCATTTTTAAAAAGCCCTTTACCAAAAAAAAATGGAAAGAAAGTTGAGATGCTATGATTTGGACTGCCCAGGGACTGTGTACATGGCAGCTTTTCATCCTTTCATTTCCCACCTCACTCTAACTTTTTGGTCATAATTTCCTCTGTCAATTGGCAAGTTTTAAAAAGACTTTTTAAAAAATATATCTGTGATGACAATTTGCAAACTAATGTTAAAAGTCATGTTTTGTTTTCTGAGTTTTTCCCCACCAACATTTTTTTTTTCTGAGAAAAATGGCATCAATATGTCTTATCAAATGTGAAAGAGAATTCCATAAATAGGATTATATTTATGTTCTAAACACGGGTCTGATTATGCAACTGTCATTAAAGTCGACCAATGGAGCCCCTACTGTTACTTGGGTCTCTTGTGACCTTGGTCCTCAGGAGCCCTGATCCCCCAGCTCCTCACAAGAAGACTCTTTAGTCTCCCCTGCCCTTGTGGCAGAGCTGACAGGTTTTGAAGCCACAGAAGCATCGCATTTATCAGCTAATTTCCTAAATGACTCTTTAAGGATCGCCTAATTCTGACTTTCTGATATTAACACTTTAAAAAACACTTAGTGTTCTCATTCCTGTCACTTAGTGTGTGCCTTGAGCAGGCTACTTAATCTCTCTGAGTCTGTTTATCTGTAATTAGGGAATAATAATACCTACTTTGGGGGTCATGGTATATCAAATATATATGTTTCTGATTATAATGCCTAGTATACTATAAGCCTTGAGCTTACCTAACCACCCTGAAGTATATAAACAAGGTGGGTGTTATTCCCATGAACAATCGGAAACCTGACTGACCCTGGTCAGCGGAAGTCCAGGTGCACTTGTGTCTTTAGGCTGGAATTCAGGCTGCTCCTGAGAGGTCAGAAGGACATGTTGCAGCTACTCTGGTGCTTTCAGGGTTGATTAAAGGGGAGTGTTGGTGGTACTAGCCCCTGTCAGAGGTCATGAGCCTTGGAGGTTCAGTGCTTCTCCTTTGGATTGAGTCTGGCATTTGAATATTAGCTCTGCCATTTATTAGCAACTGTGATAAAATCATTCCCCTGCAGTTTCCTCTTCTGTAAAGGGGTGATGGTTTGTAATAATACTCACTTCCTAGAGTTATGCAAAGATTAAATGAGTCAGGGTAGCAAAGTATTTAGTGGAATGTGATAAATTCTCAATTAATAGCTTGTTTATACTGGTGGCACTGTTGGGTAGGGGTTGGCTAACCACAAGGTCCACAGTTCAAATGCCTCAGCTGCTCTATGGGAAAAAGAGGAGGCTGCCTGCTGCCATGAAGACTTACAGCATGAGAAACACTATAGTGGGTCACCATGAGTTAGAGTTGACTCAATAGCAGTGGGCTTGGTTTGGGGAGGTGTGTGGGGAGAGGGGGGTCTGAGCCTCAGCACAGGTGTTGGGCCCAAAATGCTTGCCAACTAGACCTCTTGACCTAGGGGTAAGACAACCACACCAAGGTTTTCTCTGTTTTCTCAATAGTTTCCTATATTCTCACCAAACTGGCTGCCACAGAGTCAATTCTGATTCATAGTGACCTAAGGGATGGAGTAGAACTGCCTCTGTGACTTTCTGAGACTATAACTCTTTACAGAAATAGAAAACTTCATACTTCTCCCGAAAAACCAGTGGGGCTTCTTTGGAAAAATTGCTGACCTTGCTATTAGCAGCCCAACTTGTAACAACTACACCACAAGGAGTCTTTATTTTACTATATGTAGTCTGCTTACATTAGAATGCTCTTCTACTTAATTATCTTGCCAGACAACCGTTCTTGTGGGTGTTTACTCACAAGTCTTCTCTATGTTAGTCTAATGGTTAGCTAAGACTTAGTATGTTGATCACTTGCCATGTGTTGTTGCATCTAATCTTCACATTAACCCTTTAAAATGTTAGCCTCATTTTACAGGTGAGAAATCTGAAGGTCAGAGTCACAAATTTACTCAGGATTACAAAGCTTTTAAACAGAGGAGACTACATCGGAATCTAAATCATTTTGATCCAATGTTTGGAGTATGATATACTTTGTTCCAAATGTTACATTCTTTGAATCATGTGTTAATTACTTTATAGCTATAAATCCATTGACCCCATTGATCAAAGGCCTCTACTAGTACAGGTGCTGGTTACATGCCAGCACTTCACAGTCTCTGGTATAGATAGATCCCAAGGGACACAACCCTGGAAGGGCCAAGTCTTCCTCTTTGTAAATGGATTATTCTTGGATCTCTGAGTGTGGGCCAACTCAATGCAGTTTTTAATAGAAATCTTTCCATGGGTTTCTGCAAGGGGGAAAAAGGAATCTTAGGAAAGGTGTAACTGGGTTGAAATCCAGGCCCTTATTTGATCTCCCTTGGACATTTTAAGTTTTCTCTAGTTTTTGAATATTTTCTGTTTTCTTTCAAACTGGGGTTTATGTCTGTTGTATCATGTTATTGTTGGTTGTCTTTTTGATTCTTTGTTATGTATGTTTATGTTTTTAGGTATATGAAGCCCAGGATGCATGAATCTGTAGAGACAATAACTGGATTAAGGGTTCCTGGGGTGTATGCTAGGGGAGTTGTAGGGGTAGGTAATGGGGAGCTATTAACAAGGAGGACAAGAAGGAAGAAAATGTTCAGAAACTGATGTGGTAGTGATTGTACAACACTTCTTGATATGACTGAACTATTGAACTGCATGATGTCTAGTTGTGTCCTAAAAAAATTATTTATATAAAATAACATTTCAAAGAAATTCTGGAAACCTAATGGTAAATCTCAAGTTTATACACCATTATTGAATAAATAGATTCATTGATATCTGATAGACACGTTAAACTGGATTCAAGGATAAGAATTGTGAACAAAGATATTGCAAATGAAAAGTCCTTGAGGTCTGTCAAAATATTGGCTCTGGAGTATTCATGGGAGTATTAGAGGAACTTCCCACCCCTCAGACTTATCCTTTTCTCTTCCCTCTGCTAATCCCAAAGAAACACTCCCATTCCTAGCTTCCAGAGCCTTTCTCCACTGTCCTACTCTTTCACCTTCCTTGAGGTAGAGCTTCAACACACCTGGAGACCCTAAGTCTCAATCCCACTGCCCTCAATGGCCAGCTCTGATCAATTGATCCCAGTGGACTGTGTGACAGCAAGCCAACAGCAGATAGCCTCTATGAATATCTCTAGGTATTGGCATGATTGGCAACTTTATGAATCAGGAAAAGATTATCTTTGAGTTCTCCCATGTTGTGTAAGCTTCTAGTGATGGAAAGCACAAAGGGCACTTCTCATGTCAGTAAATGTTTGAATTTCATTTGGTTTTGATACTAAAATCTGTTCACATCACATATTAATCATGTGAATAATCTTCTTTTCAGAAATTAAAATATTAGATGCAGCAATGGTGTGAAATTGTGAATCAAATCTTGTGAAACCCCCAATATCTGGAAAAGTAGTTTCTAATGGGTGGCTTCTGTAATACTTGTTACTGTGCCAGAAAGAATACTAACTATGCTCCTCCAGGAGTATGCAATCAAACACGAAGGATTGCTGTGAAAACATTTCACAGTTATTAAAGTTACAGAAGCTAAAGTGGGGAGATTATCCTTGATTATCTATGTGAGCTAAACCTAATCACTTGAGCCCTTAGAAGCACAGATCTGAAGCAGAAGCAGACAAAGTTGAAAAAGAGGAAATAGAGAGGAGGGAGGGGCCAGGGAGACTGAAAGCACGACAAGGACTCAATACATCATCACTGGCTTTAAAGATGGAAAAAGCAAATCAGGAACAAGAAAAGGTGGTGACTTCTAGAAGCTGAGAGCAACCATTTAATAAACCAAAAAAAAAAAGGATTTTAGTCCTACAATCACAAGAAACTGACTTCAGCAAGCACCCTGAAGCAGCCTAGTAGGAGATTAATCCCCACTCCCTTCTGACCCTCCAATGAAAAGATAACTCTGCCAATACATTGATCTGGGGGTTGTAAAGACACAAGCAGGACCTGCCAGACTTCTGACCTACAGAACTGTGACACAATAAAGGAGTGTTTTTGTGAGACAATAAAGGAGTGTCAATTTGTTATGACTGAAAATAATTTCTTAAATTTAAAAAATGTATAAATCTTCAGTGAGGTATTTATTTTATCCGAGTCCTGTCCTCTATCTGGTTATCTTACCCAAATTATCTTTACTTGTGTTCCCTTTCACTATGCTGCAGAGATGGGTCTAAAATGTATATGCTGACTCTGAAATGGAAACTCCATATTCATTATAGGGAAAAAGATCATAGGGAGCACCTAATTGTGTGAAGTTTTCTCTCATCTGCATACTAGCATTCGTGTAGCAGAATGGTTACTACATTTAACACAAAGTCAGTCATTAGAAGAGTCAAAAGATACATTTTAAAATCCTGTCAAATACATTTGATGCAAAGATTAGGTAGGCCCAGCTTTTATAGGAATGAAACCCAATATTAGAAGTGACCTTCAAAGGGAAAGCAGCAAGATGGCAACCAGGTAGGCAGCTCATGCTGGGAGCTCCATAGAGATTGGTGAGTGGGGAGATTTGGGGGCCAAGTAGGGATTCTGATGCAGTCAGTTAATTCCTGCAACAGAGCGCTTCCCTGAACCAGGAGCTGACTTCCACCCCACCTCCTGCACCTGCTGCGGAGTCCTGAGGACATGGCCTTCTACAGAAACTGGTGTGGCCTGAGTCACCTGCACTGCTGCACACCCCACTGTTGCTATCACCCCTGGCCACAGCGACCCAAGCCTGCCAGCCACCCAGCATAGGCTCATGCAGCCACAGTTTGATATCCCAAACATCACAGGGCCCTCCCACTCCCCTTTGGCGAATCCCTCCTCCAAGACTGGCATTCTCCTTTCTCCCTTTTCCCTGCTTTGCACTCCCCCAAACTCTGTGCTCTCAACATTGGAGCTACATACTAACAGAGGCAGCTGAGTCCCTTTCCCCACCATGCTGGCTTCCACAGTGGCTCTAGCCAGGAACAGACCACTCTCAACCCTACCCTACCCCATCCCCACCCCCGGAGCTATGTACCCCCATGCCCAAGCCAGTACTTTCCTTCAGAATGTGGAGAATGGACCCCTACAGAAGCCTGAGAGTTACTAGAGTGCAGCACAGGCTGACCTCATATCCTCACGACTGAGAGGGCCATCCAACCTGCCCTCCAAACAACAGATTCCCAATACCCTAGGGTGAGAGTGAAACTCCAGTGGAACAAAAGTGAAGCACACTCCCCAGGGCAGTTGGCTACAGGCAGCAGAAGCATTCATCCCAACCTCCCAAAAACAAAGCCCAGGTCTCTTCGACTCCCAGGAAAATGGCACCAAGTTCCTCCAAAATGACAGCATAAACAGCAATCTGCCTCAACAGCTCGGCAAGAAAACAGGAGAAACAAACTCCAATGTCAGAGGATGACCTGAACCTAGTGGCAGTCACAGACACTGATCTGTCACAGAAATAAATCTTCAGAATGCTGCTTAGAGTAATACAAGATATGAGGGAAGCTATGCAGAAAAAGGATGAAATGATAGAGGAGATAAAGGCGATGCACCAAAGGGAAATACAAGAGTTAAGGGACGATGTCACAAAGGCCAGTAGCAAATTCACAGACTTTGCCAACAGATTTGAAGAGGCAGAGAATCACACCAGTGACCTTGTGGATAACCAGGCAGACTTCAACCAATGGTAAAGACAATCAAAGAATAAGATAATCAGAGAAGCTGAAGAAAACCTGAGAACCATGTCTGATGCTATGAAGAGAAAAAACATTAGAATCATTGGACTATCAGAACAAGACACAATAAAGAATTCAATTGCAAAAATTGCAAGGGAATTCTTAGACAAAAACTTCCCCAGCTTAATGAATGAAAACCAGGCAACTATTCAGGACGTCGAAAGAACACCAACTAGATTGAATCCCAAGAAGAATTCATCAAGGCATATAATAGTTAAACTATTCAACTTTCAGGAAAAGGAGAAAATCATAAGAGCAGCTAGTGGGGGCAAATGCAGTCACCTATAAAGGGACCCAAATAAGAATGTGCTAAGACCTAGCCGCAGACACCGCGATGAAGAGAGAGTGCAGTAACATATTCCAAAAATTGAAAGAAAACAACGCAAACCCAAGAATACTCTATCCAGCCAAATTATCTATTAAGATAGATGGAAAAGTAAGATAGATTTTCTATTAAGAAAAACTCAAAGAATACGATAAGAGAAACCCAGAGACACACAAAAAAAATCCTTGCTGTCCCAGTATGGGCAGAAGAACAAAGGGAAATAAGAGACTGCTACAGAGAACAACCCCACTCAGAGGTCAACAAAGAGAAAACAGCCCACAAGATAGCATTGGCTCAATGGTGCGAAGAAGGCAAGCATGAACAGCACCCACATACTTGCACAGTGCACTGATAAGAAAGGGAGGTAGCAAAACACCCAACATAAAACATACAAGATAACATCACAGAGTCCAAAGAAGGATGTAATAACCCTGAATATCAATGGATTGAACTCAGACATTAAAAGGCAGATGCTAGCAGACTGGCCTAGAAAACACAACTCGTCAATCTGCTGACTACTGGAGACACATCTCAAGATTACAGACAAAACTAGGTGGAGAATCAAAGGCTGGAGAAAAATATACCAAGCAAATGGAAAATAAAAAAATGCAGGGGTTGCTATCTTAATCTCAGACAAAATTGATCTTAAGGTGCAAGCCATAACAAGAGATAAGGAGGGGTACTCTATAATACTCAAGGGAACAGTAGACCAAGAATCAGTGAGCATAATAAATATATGAGAGATCCATGAACTTCATCAATCAAACGTTCCAAAAGATAAAAAAAGTAAATCACAGGCTCAACAATTATAGTTGGTGGCTTTGATACACTGCTCTCTGGGAAAGATAGATCACAGGAAAATAAGCTTAATAAGGAGACTACAGATCTAAACTTTACAATTAGACAACTTGACCTGATATGTTCAGAGCTCTCCATCCAAATGCAAAAACACACACACATTTTTCTCAAGCACACATGGCACATACTCTAAGATAGACCACATGCTGGGACAAGTCAAGTCTGTGTAAATTGAAGCACATAGAGATCATACAGACTTCCCTTTAGGACCACTATGCCATAAGGCTGGAAATCAACAAAAGGACAATAAAGAAAACAAGGACAAAAAATTGGAGGATGAATAACTCTATTGCAAAAGGAGTGGATCCTGGCCCAGATCAGAGATGAAATTAGGAAGTTTCTAGAAACCAATGAAGATGAGAATACAATGTATCAAAACCTTTGGGACATAGCAAAGGCAGTTATCAGAAGAAGTTTGATAGTAATGTATGCACCCATGAAAAAAGGAGAGATTCATGATTGATATGCTGGTACAAAACTTACAGCAATTAGAGCAGCCAACAGGACAAACCTACTAATAGCAAAAGAAAAGAAATAATAAAAATCAGGGCTGAGGTACGTGAGAGGGAAAACAATAAAATTATGGAAAAAATAGAGGCAACTAAAAGTTGGTTCATTGAAAGAATTAACCGAATCAACAGACCGCTGGCAAACCTAACCAAAGAAAGGAAGGAACAAATTTCAATAGCAAGGATGAGGGATGAAACAGGGAACATTACAATGGATCCTAATGAAGTCAAAAGGATAATTAATTACATAGTATTACAAAGGCCTGTACTCCAATGCATTCAACAACTTGGAAGACATGGACAAATTCTTGGAAAAACAATCCCTCCCTAGTTTATCCCAGATGGATGTCAAAAATCTCAATAGACCCATAGCAATAGAAGAAATAGATAAGGTTATCAAGGGATTACCAACAAAAAAATAA
>NW_022103898.1:65497267-65498521 GCF_000313985.2 Echinops telfairi
AAAAGCTCCACAGGGAAGTACTGGAAATGATAGAGGAATATGGCAGAGTGGCAGGATAAAAGATCAACAAACAGAAGTCAACTGGACTGCTATACACATTGAACAAGACCACAGAAGAGGATGTCAAAAAGGTAGTTCCCTTCACAATAGCCAAGCATAAAATGAAACATCTAGGGATATACCTGACCAAAAAGCCCTAAAAGATTTGTATGAGGAAAACTATAGAACACAATTACAAGGAACCAAGAGTGACCTCCACAAATGGAAGAATATCCCATGCTCATGGATCAAAGTAATCAATATAATAAAGATATCAGTTCTGCCCAAGGCACTATATAAGTTTAATGATATCCTGATACAAATATCATCACGTCTCTTCAAAGAATTGAAAAAACTGATTACCAACTTCATTGGGATAGGGAAGAAGCCCAGCATCAGCAGAGAACTCAAGAAGGACAAAGTTGTAAAGCTTGTGTTACCTAACTTTAGCACAGTAGTCAAAACAGCTACAGTGGTCAAAACAGCCACAGTGGTCAAAATAGTGTGGTACTAGTATAATGACAGTTACTCAGACCAATGGAAAAGAACTGAAAATCCAGAAATTAAATCATTAGTATACAGACAACTGATCTTTGATAAGGGTCCCCAAAATATCAAATGGGAAGCAGATACCCTCTTCAACAAGTGGTGCTAGAAAAAAAATGGTTATCTACCTGCAGAAAAGTGAAGCAAGACTCGTACCTAAGTCCAAGCACAAGAATAAACTCAAAGTGGATCACGACTTTGAGGTAAAATCTCAAAATAGTAGGGCCATCAATGAAGGAATTGGAACAAACCTGAGAACTTTGGTGCAGGGAATACATCGGTTATAGGAAATAGGGAAAGACACAAACACAGAGGAGGAACAAGTTGAAAAGTGGGATATACTGAAGATAAAACACCTGTGTATATAGAAAGACTTTGCCAAGAGATTAATATGAGAGCCTACAGACTAAGAAAAGATCTTTAGCAATGACACATCAGACAAAGGCCACATTACTAAAGTCTACAATAATTTGCTGGCTTACAATAAGAAGAATACTAATAGCCCATTGAGAAGGTGGGCAAAGGACCTGAACAGAAGTTTCACAGGGGCAGAAATCCAAATGGTCAATAAACATATGAGAAAATGTTCCAGATCATTAGCCATAGAGAAATTCAAATTAAAACAACTATGAGATATCACCTAACACCCTCAAAGATAGCCCAATTTTT
>NW_022103898.1:65500266-65522477 GCF_000313985.2 Echinops telfairi
TCAACACAAGAACACTTTGTTCTAATAACCTGGAATTGTGTGATGCTTACCTTCCCTACATGATCGCTGAAGACAAAATGGGTGCCTAAGCAAATGTGGTGAAGAAAGCTGGTGGTTCCCAAGTATCAAAAGATATAGCATCTGGGGTGTTGAAGTCTTGAAGATAAACAAGCAGCCACCTAGCTGAGAAGCAACAAAGCCCACATGGAAGAAGCACACCAACCTGGGTGATCATGAGGTGTTGATAGGATCAGGTATTAGGCATCAAAGACCCTGAGAAAAAAATCACATTGATATGGATGAAGAGGAGTGTAAAGTGGAGACCTTAAGCCCATCTGTAGACAATTGGACATCCCCTCACAGAAAGGTCACAAGGAAGAGACAAGCCAGTTAGGGTGCAGTATAGCATGGACAAAACATACAACTTTCCTCTAGTTCTTTAATGCTTCCTCCCCCCAACTATCATGACCCCAATTCTACCTTAATAATCCAGCTAGACCAGAGAAAGTACACTGGTATAGATAAGAGCTGGAAACACAGGGAATCTAGGATAGATAAACCCCTCAGGACCAATAATGAGAATAGCGATACCAGGAGGGTAGGGGTAAGGTGGGGGGAGAAAGAGGGAACCAATCACAATGATCTATATATAATCCACTTCCAGGTGGACAAGGAACAGAAAAGTTGGTGAAGGGAGACAGCGGTTGGTGTAAGACATGAAAAAAAAATTTATAAATTATCAAGGATTCATGAGGGACAGTGGGGAAGAGAGGGGGAAAATAAGGAGCTGATACCAAGGGCCCAAGTAGAATGAAGACAATGATGGTAACATATGTACATATGTGCTTGACACAATGGATGTATGTATGGATTATGATAGCCCCCAATAAAATGATTAATAACATTTTTTAAAAAGAAGTGACCTTCAGGCACCTACACTAAATGTTGTAAAGGTTCAAATGCTTTGTAAATGCCCTCGGAGTAGAAGCAATATTGTTTTTGTAAAGCCTTGCAGTGAAAACAGTAAATTCAGTCAAAAATGCCAACAATTATGATCAACCTTAAGGAAGCCATAGTCTATTTTCCTCAGTCAGTTCCTGGGAAGACCCCTCTCCCCCACTCTTTTTCTTTTTTTTTTGCAAGTGTGAAGAAGAAAAAAATATGCAATTATTGACTACAGACTCTCAGCCATGCTTCCCAAGTACAGCTTCAAAGAGCTGAGCCGACCGAAGCAGAATGTAATAGGAATTGGTTTACTAGAATAGGGTCCTGGTGACACAGTCGTTAAATGCAAAGCTGCTAACCGAGAGGTCGGTGGTTTGAACCCACAGTGATTCTGTGGGAGAAAGGTGTGGCAGTGCACTTCCACGAAGATTTCCTGCCTTAGAGACTCTCTGGGTCAGCTCTGCTCTGACTGGCAGGGTCCACTAGGGGTCAGTGGGTTGGGTTTGGGTTTACTGGAACTTGTCCACAAAGCTTGAGCCTACAACTGCGTTACGCGGCAGCCGTCCCTCACTGGTTGTGGAGTGGATTTAGGAAGTTAAGGAGAGGTGCTCTGAAACTGAGCATAGTCTGCGTTCCCCCTGAGGTTTCTCTTTTGATAAAATCAATAACGGAGGATAGCGAGTCTTGGGCTCTGGGGCACCCTTCGGGTGTTGAGATGGTATTAATGCAAGGCAAAACTGAAGTGGATACTAGCTTTATTTTGAGCATTCTGCATTTCTGTTCACCTGGGCAGACTATAAATTCTCAACTCACTGCCATTGAGTCGATTCTGACTCAGAGTGATGCTACAGGACAGAGTAAAAATTCCCCTGTGAGTTTCTGAGACCATACATCTTTATGGCAGCAGACAGCCTCTTCTTTCTCCCAAGGAACTGTTGGTGGGCTCAAACTTCTGACCTTTCAGAAAACAGCCCTACTTATTATCCATTACACCACCAGAGATTCCTGAACTATACATTAGCTAACCACTTGGGGTTATACTTTATATGATCTTCTTAAAAAGTGATTTCTATCGGCATATGTCTGATTTCAAATCCTATTTTCCGAAGAGTTAAGGAGAAGCCCTCTTCTAAAAAAACATATCATCCAATCAGCTTCCAATGGAAGACTTTCACATCTAGATTATTTCTGCCTCAGCCACTGACCTGGACCGTGAAAGCGAACAACTCACAGAGGTGGAGGGCCTCAGCCAACACCCCCCTCACATAGCCAAATACCCCAGTGCTTGAGAACACAGATTTCCCGGTCAAACAGACACAAGTTCCACTCACAGCTCTACCGCGTAGTAGCTAGGTGGCTGTGTATTACTTAACCTCTCCAAATATCCATGGCTTTCCCTTTCAACTGGCTGGGAACACATTATCTGCCACTAAAGATGGTGTAAAAAGTAAATGATATAATAGTTTCACCACAATGCCTTGCACAATGTAAACACAAAGTTAAACAGTTATTAGTATAATAATTACCTAGTAGGACTGGCAGATGCCTTCAGGTAACATATGCAACTCATTTTTATCATGCATTCCTAGTGTCACATCTATCTCCAGGCTTCCATCATCAGCACCAAATGACTGGCAAAGGAATTGCTTTACTTCATCGGCCTTACAACACTAAATCTTCACGGCCACACACATAGACCTCCATGACTCTGCATTCCAGACAGGCCCTCACCTGCGGGACTGCCTCGCACTGTATGAATTCAATGAAAACAGCTTCAAGGGGGAAAGGAGGAAAAAGAAAAGAGAAATTGTGACAATGGGTGAGAGAAGCTGTTCATTCAGAACAAAGCCAGCACACAGAGGGCAACCCAACCGCATTTGTCTCTGTCATCACCATCTGGCCCCATTTCCCAAGCTCGGGGACCACTTCCGTAGGTGCAGTTCATTAGATGGGTTTGTGTCACCTGCAAAGTGCAGCACTGTCAATCTGGAGCCAGGGGTGAGAGCCCTGAATCTTGAGGCTTAACCTACAGGGCAGCTTCCTGAAAACCAACAGCAGCCACAATAGGAAGGCTGCTCGGACTCACTGCAAGGGGACAGCCCTGCCAGTGCTCTACAAAGGGAAGAATAAGGCCTATTCTCAGAGGACCAGGGCACTCTGCTGGAACCGGTCAAGGAGTTTTTCCGTTAAGGAGCCTTGCCAGGAAAATGGAAATAGCACAGAAGTGGAGTTAACCATGTCCAGGTTTGTCACCTGTGTGTGTGTTATCTAAACACGCTGGCAAAGAGCAACACATTAAATAAGAAGCAAGATGTGTTTGTCCTCACGCTATGACTTTCAAAAACTAGATGTAAGAATGTATGAGACTCACATGAAGCTCTGCATTAGAACAGATGGATTTAGACTCTTGCCTCCCAGTTGAGTCAAGTATACTTCCTTGTGCCTCCATTTCCTCATCTCTCAAAGAGGGATAATAACATTTCTGACCCGATAGTGGTCAATAATTAAATTAAATACCATTTAGGGAAGCCATTACTTAGTTGGTTCTTAAAAAATCTTTATGTCTCACTCAATGTCCCACTCTGACCTCTACCCACCCTTGATTACTCATAATGGATGTGACCATGGACTAAAAAGATCTCTTTAAATGTTTCCTCCTCATTTGTTTTAAGCCTTTCTACAGTGACTATGCCCTTTCTATTAACCCACCCCAGAAAGAGAACTCAAAGAGAATGCTTATCAAACATTCCTATAGATTGCTATGACAAGTAAGTAATGGCATTGAGCTTAAATACAATTTATATACTTTGTTTTTCCAGATTTTCCTAGGTTGTTAAAAGCTACAATTGATTACCCCCTGATTCGTGTGGACAGCACACACCATAGGACAGAATGCTACCCTGCTGTGCACCATCCCTGATTATTTATTTGTAGATTGTGCCCTAGTGATCCTTAGCATTGTTACTGGTTTCCTTCTTCTTCCAGAAGTAGATCACCAGGGCTTTCGGAAAGCTTGCTCAATTTGTTCAATATCACAGCAACACACAAGTCTCTACTGGCAAAGACATAGTAACTGGGTGTGAAGCACATTGTACAGGAGTCAGTGCATGTATGTCTCTCACATAGAAGGCACTGAACTATTACAGGCTCCAGATTTTCTTTAGATTCTATTAAAAATCACCTCCTCTGCATTAGCAATATGCATATTAAGGCACTATTATTCTATCAGAGCTTCCTTGAGTTGAAAAGAAAGTTAGCCGAGGGGTTGTTTAGGGTTAGATGACACCATATCAGAATGGTTATTATTTTTAAACAATATTTTCATAAAACCTTTTCCTTTCCTCCAACATTGTAATGATCGAAGTCTCCTTCTACTGCCATAGTCCAATAGTTACTGAGACGATATTTTAGCTCATGGGAGAGGATTAAATGGCTTCTGTCCATGTGAGATATTATTCCAGTTAATTATTAGCATTAAAATTCTGATTTAGTGTCCAACACACCGATAGACAGATGTTGCCACCGCTATGGGTCAGCGCTCTGGTAAGAGACAATCTCATACTAGTCAGGTATGAAATGACACTGAAAGGCTGAGTGAGCTAATGGCACCGTGTGTGCCAAGGCGGGAAGCTCACAACACTGAGCTCAAAATGAGACCCTCAGAGGTTGTTTGGAGTAAATCTGGGACTTAGGAAAACAGATTCCAAAGGGCAGCCTATGGAAGACTTGGGTGCTAGTTATAAAAGGTGAGATAATTAGGGCATAGGGGAGCACAGGTGACTTCAAAATTTGGAGGGGGGGATTATTATGTCTTCATTCCATTTTCCCACAAAATTTTTGAAGCCCCCTCTGATCTTTATTATGAGCAGGACTGCCCAGA
The DNA here is from genome assembly GCF_000313985.2 of Echinops telfairi. Taxonomy (NCBI): domain Eukaryota; kingdom Metazoa; phylum Chordata; class Mammalia; order Afrosoricida; family Tenrecidae; genus Echinops; species Echinops telfairi. The sequence goes on from NW_022103898.1 coordinate 65,505,092, forward strand.
AACACACATGTGTTAAAAGTCATTGGCATTGACATATGAAATGAGTGCTTTTCCATGAAATATTTTTAATGAAGAAAAATACTAAATTAACAGATTAATTTTGTTTTTCTCTTTAACTGGATTTGAAATCTAGTAGAAAGTTGCTAGAAAACATGATTTCCAAACATACTTTTGAGGTTGAGACCTTTATAAAAGTCACCCTTAGGAATTAGAATTTGATTGAACAGTGTATATACATTTCTATACCCAGCAGTACAGTGAATTTAGAACAGAATAGCTTTTATTCTCAAAGCTGGTCAAACTAGGACGATGTCTTCATCATATACCAAACTCACTGCCAGCGAGGAGACTAACTCAAGGGCACCCCATAGGACAGGTGGGAATTTGCCCTTGTGGGCTTCTGAGGCTGTACTCCTCACTGCAGTCGAAAGCCTCATCTTTCTCCTGCAGAGCGGTTGGTGGTTTCAAACTGCTGGCCTTGCAGATCACAGTCCAATGCATAAGCATTAAGCTATCAAGTCGCCATGTACAGCCCTGTGGGATATATTTAGACCCTACATCCTCCCTTGTAGATTAATATGGAATGTGTAGATTCTCAACAAGTATAGTTCTTTTTCTGAAACAAACAGTGGTGGAACTGAAGTCCTGAGCAACCAGCCACCCCCATCAGCACTATTCAATGTAAAGTGGAACCCAGCGGGCCCTAGAACCCTAGAACCTGTTCTGCAAGAACCAGAACAAAAACAAAGGCACATTGCCACCAAAATAATAATGATAACATTTATTTGAAGAGATCAGAATTCTCTGGAAGCAAGTAGGTCCAGATAAAGCCCCAAATCCAGGGTGGGAAGAATACTTTCTAGATGAGTTGCCCACAGGAAACGGTTTTCTCTCCTTGTGGCACTTGCCAGTTCTGAGTAAAAAGCTGTCTTCGTTTCTTTGAGCTGATGTCCCCCAAATACCAGAAGTGAGTAGCTTTAAAGGAGAGAAAATCATTTTCTCACAGTTTAGGAGGCTAGAGTCAGAACGCAGGGGCATGAGCTCTAAGGGAAGGCTCTCTCTCCGCGATTCCTCCCGAGGAGAAGCCTGGCCTCTTGCTTCTCCACCTTCCTTGGCTGGCTTCTTGGAGCTCTCCAAGTAGCATCTGTCATTCCTGGATTTGGGCTTGCTCTTCTCTGCTCTTTTTATCTCTCAAAGTCACCAGGTGTAAGGCACAGTGTACACTCAGGTGTCTTTATGAAGACAACCAAGAAAACCCTATCCCCATGTGGATGGCATTTGCAGGTCCAGGGGGCAGGATGTCAGCACACGTTGGAAGGAAACACAATTCAATCCATCACAGGCCAATGATTGTGTTTGACCCAAGCAGAATAAAACCACAAATTTTTGTTTTCACACAGACCTGGCAGATGATAAGCTAGAGGGCACTTAGGTGCAAGATTGATTTTGATCATGAGTCATTTGCTGTTTGGGGGCGGGGCAGTGTGGCGGGCTGAAGATGCGAGCTAGAGAGACAATGAAATCTCCCCTAGACTCTTGATGTTTAGTAGGTATACTCCCACTGGATGGGGCAGTGAGCTAAAGAACCAGCACCATAAAACTTTCAAAGGTCCCGACTTCCAAGCTGAGGAGACAGAGATCCATCACAATCTGAATCGAAAGCTGGATGGAACATGCTTAAGGATTAACAATAATTTAAAAAGTTGACCAGATGAGGGTACAGAGGGATTGGAAACTTTATCACTGCTGGTAGGACTATAAAACAGTACGACCACTCTTGAAAGCAGCGGGGCACTACGGCAAACAATTGGGAACAGAGATACCATATGATCTAGGGCATCCCCTAGAGAAATGAAGAGCAGAGCAAGAACAAATCTATGCACACCAGGTTCACAGAAGCACTGTTCACAATAGCAAGACAATGGAAACAACCGCAATGCCTCTCAGTGGCATAATGGATAAAGAAAGTACAATGGAATGCTATGCACTGCTAGAGAATAAAAATGAAACAGTGAAATGCCTCGTGACATGAATGGATGTGGGCACCATGATGCTGAGAAGTTAGTCAGTCACAAAAGGACAAAGTAGACCACTGTAATAAGAGAAGATAAAGATGAAAGGTTTCTATCTAAAAATAAACAGACTTTAATGGTTATCCAGGGTGGGAGGGGAAGGTAGGGAAGGGGAAGTAACAGGCTAGGGATGGTTGATGGGTAAGGAAAAGGTAATATCATATAAGAGGGAGATGGGAGGAAAAGCAGAGATGGGAAGAAGCCATGGGGAGGTTTGATAAGTTGATTACGTTATTGAATGCCAAAATGATCTGATATGTAAACCCCTAACTAATTCACAATAAAAAGTTGTGTGTGTATTAAGTAGACTGAACTTTATTAAAATTATAACCTAGACTGAACTTTATTAAAACTGTAACCCAACCCGGGCTCAACTCAGTCCTTATGTTTCAGAGCAAACTTGGGAGTAGAAAGGTAAAACTTGCTTGACCTTGATTTTTACTATGACTATAGGTCATTGTGAGGATGGCATAGGGCCAGGAGGTGTTTTGGTCTGTTTTGCACGAGGCCCATGAGCTGTAACTGGCTTCACCGCACCTAACAACAACACAGGCCACGGTAGCCCAGTTTCAAAATCCTCCTGACCTTTTAGGGTCAAGCAGCAGGTGCCAGAAAAGTTATCACAGGTGAGAAAAATTAGGGCAGAGAATATTTGAAAAATTTCTAAAATTGATGAATTTTCCACAGAAACCAGAATTTAAGAAATAAAATGTCTTTAAGGTTCATGAATGGGGGTGCAAAGTGAAAAACTGCCAACTTAAAATACAGTATGAAGGGAAATATATCCTGCAAAACAAGATGGTAAAATAAAAATGTTTTCAGACAAATAAAAGATGAACGTGTTAAGCTGGGTTGACTAGAGGAACAAATCCAGAGACATTCATAGGTGTGTAAGAGAGAGCTTGATATCAAAGTGCAATTATATATTGAGAAAATATCCCAGCCTAGTCCAGATCAAGTCCATAAGTCTGCTATTAATCCATATGTCCAGTACCAGACCATAAATCCTTCTTCAGACTCATGCAATGATGGAAAATGCAGGAAGATCACAGGCTGGCAGTGTAGAGTCTTGTGGATCCAATGGAGGTAGACACATCTCCGGGGTTCTGGCTGCCATCAGTGTGGCTGGAAGTGGCTTCTCAACCAGAAGGTGAAGCAGAAAAAGTGTGTGGCCTGGCTCCCGGGAGAAAGAGAGGATGTTCGCAGACTCCTCATGGGATGGCCACAAAGCCATGCCCACAAGGAAGCATCATCAGGCTGTGACCTGATTGGCAGGCTAGACGCTTATTTATCAAGATGACATGAAATTATGTAACACCCACACTGAGGGAATTCATCATCTGCCCCTACAAGCCATACTAAAATATGTTTTCAGCCTAACAGGATATACCCCCAAGGGAAGCTAATACAAGAGGGGAAAAAATGAATAATAGAAGAGGTAATTATAGAAGAGCATTTACTATTTCAATAATATTGATGGTCTGAAAGTACTTGCAACATATGAGATAAATCAGAAAACACTGCTACTAGGGTTCCAGTTCATATACAGTATGTACCAATTCATTCCAAACAAAGCATGTTTAAACATGTCTTTGTAATCAGCAGATGGCTGCAGCCAAGTTCTCAGTAATACACTTGTGTTGGTCTCATTAGGGAGCCAGCAACCAAAAGGCTCTATCCAAGCAGTAGTGTCCAAGAGAATCTACTCAAGGGGGGTCAGCTCAGAAAGCTAAGATGACTGCTAACAATTGAAAAGGAGTATGATGTGAGCCCCTCCGAAATGCCAAAACTCTTTTTGATGTGGCGTAAATAAAAAAGCACGGAATTCTTTGAGGAAGGGTTAGCTAATTGGACATACTGCCTTTAGACGTGTATAGACTTACATGGAGGATAGGTCAAGAAATAATCGCTTCACATTTTGATATTTTTGTTTAATAACGGTTTCTGTGATTTTGCAGCAATACTTTATGGCTTACCCTCATACGTGAAATTTTAAAAATACATGACAATACCAGCAAAAAATAGTTAAACTATTCTAAGTTCTTTCATTTCGTATAGCTCCAAAATCAAACCCACTGCAATTGCATCAATTGCATATTGCAGCATCTCTGTATAGCTGGAAGAGTAGGCCTGTCTTTTGGGGTCTTTGAGACTGTAAAACGTTACGAGAGTAGCAGATTCCTCCCTTGGAGTGGCTGGTGGGTTTACACTGCTGACCTTGCAGTTGGCACCCCAATGCATAGCCTACTATGCTTCCTTTTTGCATCATTAGTTATGAACGCAAAAGGAATGTACATCAAATTATCTAGGGCAACCACTAAAAATTAATTCAAGAATGTATAACTAAATGGCTAATAAAAACAAAACACACTCGCTGCCATCAAATCGATGCCGACTCACAGAAACCATATCTGACCAGGTAGAACTGCTTTTGTGTATTTTCGAGGCTGTAACTCTTTACGGGAGTAGAAAGCCTTATCTTTCTCCAGTGGAGCAGCTAGTGGTTTTTGAACTGCAGACCTTACAGTTAGCAGCTCAGTGTGTGTAGCCACTACACCGCCAGAGCTCCAAGTGGCTAATGGGGCAGAAAAGTAATACATATCCTTGATTAAAAGCTCCATCCCAGATGGACTGAAACAGTTAATGAAGGTTGGTTTGAGAATCTGAACTCTTCACAAGTTCCTCATGGTGGTTCCTCTGCTCACCAGAGCTTGAAAGCCTCAGAAGTCATCCACAGAGCAAGCCAGAAAACTGCAGAAGGAGTTTCTGTAAATTGTTCACAATCATTGCATGCTACATACTATTAAAAAGTAACTCTATTGAGAAACCACTAAAGAAGAAAACCCGATTTGCATAAGTAAAGTCTTGAGAAACGCTGAGTACCTTCTTTCTTTTTGGCTTTCTAATTCTGTCTTTCCACATTTTCTTATAACGCTTCACTTTGTCTTCTCCAGCTACCCTTTGGAGTTTTCTGTTCAACTCTTTTACTTCATCACATTTCTCCATTTGTTTTAGTTGTTTAATATTCAAGAACAAATTTCAGACTCTCTTCTGGCAACCACTTTTGTCTTTTATTTTTCCTGTCGTTTTCTTGACTTTTCCTTTCTTCGTGTATAATGCTCTATGTCACCCCACAACGTTTGGGGTCTTCTGTCTATCATGTGCAACACATCAAATCTGTTCTTGAGATGCTGTCAAAATTCAGAGGGATATGTTCAAAGCTTTATGTTGGCAATTGCATGCTTGTTTTAACGTTCTTCAGCTTCAACTTCAACTTATCTGTGAGCAATTGATGGTTTGTTCCACAGCTGGCCACTTCCCTTATCTTTGGCTTATAATACTGCACTTCTCCATTGTCTCTTTCCACAGGTCTAGTCTATTTTATTCCTGTGTATTCCATTGAGTGAGGTCCAGGTGTAGAGTTACTGTTTGCGTTGGGGGAAAAAAATCATTTGCAATGAAGAAGTCATTGGTCTCGCAAAATTCTTTTGTGAGATTCTCAGTTTCACTCCTATCACCAAGACCATATTTTCCAACTATTGATTCTTCTTCCCCTCTAACTTTTACATTCTACAATATTTACCAGCACATCTTTTTTTCATGTTTCATCAATTTCAGGCTGAAGAAGTGGGTAGAATTTTTCAATTGTATTTTTGGCATGAGTGGTTGGTGTGTAAATTTGAATAATAGTTGTATTAACTGATCTTCCTTGTAGGTGCATAAATCTTATCTTGTAGATAGCCTTGGACTTGAGAGTAGCTCTTGACATGTTCTTTTTTGTGATGAATATAACATGGTTCCTCTTGAATGTGTCACGCCTGGCATATGTGAAGATCTGGTCAGTACCAGTCCTTTTCAGCTCACAGATGCCTAGGATATTAATCTTTATGCATTCCATTTAGTTTTTTATGACTTTGAATTTCCTGGATTCATACTTCATACATTCCACATTCCAATTATTACTGGATGTTTGCAGCTATTTCATCACATTTTGAGTATCAGCAAATGGAACTCCTGAAAAACTTAGTCCATCAGCCTCATTAAGGTTGACTCTACTTTGAGGAGGGGGTTCTTCCCTAGTATTTAGTGAGTGCCTTCCCAGCCCTAGTGCTCATCCTCCAGCAATCTGTCAGACCACGTGCTGCTGCTACTCATAAGATTTTCAGTAGCTAACCCCTTCGAAGTGGTTAGTCTATTCATTCTTCCTAGTCTGCTCTTATTTTAGAATTTTCACTCTTCAACATGGAGGACCCTTCTGGTGTTTGTAATGCTGGAGGCATGGTTTCCAGTATCACAGCAGCGTGCATCACAACATAGTGTGACAAACTGAAAGACGAGTAGTGGGTGACAAACCCATAGATTTCTTGAATGCACTGGCCCCTTGTGAAGGTGATAAGAGATCATAGCAAGAGCAAGGAGCATCATAAACTTCTTTAGTGAGCAAGGAGTGAGTCATAGCAGCACTGGAAGCTTCTCCAGACTCTGACAAAATTTCTTTAGAATGTGACAGCAAGGAACCTCATGTATCAGCCTCTCTGAAGCCCAAACTGGCAAAAAAAACCAAAACTGAATCATACAACATCAGGAACTGAGACAATTGACCTCACACATTACAACCACCCCTGCATCTCCAAGAGCTATATCACAATGTCCTCAAAATAATTTCTATTCCCATAGACCAGAAAGAATTGCACAAACAACTGACCAATATACAGAATAAAAAGAACTTTATGAAGAAAAAACAGACACTGGAACTACTGGATAAGAAATCAAAGTAGTTAGGATACTTTCAATGGATGGAGGAAAAAGAACAAGAGAGCAACAGGGGAAAAAAAATATTTAGGAACACATTATAATAGCAAACTGACAAAATAAATGAAAAACAAAAACCTGACAAACTAGATGAAAAATCAAAAGCCAAACAAAAACTCAAAATAGAAATTCAGAAGACTGATGCTAAGATATTAGGATTAAACAACATTTTGAAAGAGTAGAATTGGAGCAATAGAAGGCTGAATTAATAAGCGTGAATACTAATCTCTTCATGGCAATCCACGGGAAGGGCAATCAATAAAAAGAGCAAAGTAATCTGAGAAAGTCTAAGACTATTAAGAGGAATAACTTGTACTTCGCTGACATTTCAGAACAGAAAGAAACAAAAAATCCACAGAGAAAAAAGTCGAAGAACGTCTAGAGGAAAACTTCTCTAACATCATTAAAAAATGAGAAAATAATCACTCAAGGTACAGCATGAACCCCAAACAAGATAGACCTCAAAAGAAAATCACTATGGCATATTGCACTCAAACCTTCTAATATCAAGAATAGGGAAAGAACTCTGAGAGCAACTTGGTAAAAAGAAAAATTGCCTACAGAAAGGAGCCAAAAAGAATATGCTAATATTTCTAAGCAGCAACCCTGTTAGCAAAAAGGCAATAGAATGACTTATAGAAAACACTAAGGGCAAAAGAAAACGTCAACCAAACGTTCAGCAAATATGATGTGAAAACATCAATATTGCCCAAAGAACTCTATAAATATAGTGCAATGCCAATCTAGCAGTCTGCATCATTCCTTAAATAGATGGAAAAACATCACCAACTTTATATGGAAAGTTGAGTGTAAGATAATATTGAGACCATACAAAAAAGACAGAAAAAACTTGAGGCACAGAGATCTCTGCAGTACACACTCCAGGGCCCAGAGCTGTGTTAGATGTGAGCTTATATACTCCTTGGATCACATAGCCAGCATGCTAGTGCCAGGATTTACACAAAGGCAATTTATAATTCTCAAGAAATATTAGCTCCTTAGTCCAGGCTGTTCAAAGACAGAGGGGAGGATGGAGCTTGGGAAAGTGAAGTAACTGATAACTGCAAGTGGCTGCTCTCCCTGGAGCCTTGCCAGAGAGTAGGAGGTAGATGGTCTGTTTCTCCCAGGCTAAGGAACATTCCAACAGTTGCTTCAAACAGCTCCCTGAGATGAGCTGTTAGCAACTTTTCATGACCTTGGGCCATGAAATGTGCTGGTCCTGTCCCATTTGCCTGAGGAGCTAGCAGACTTTTCCCCACAGTTAAGGGACCCAGTATAGACAAAGCAATGCTTAAGAAGAAGGGGAACTAAGTGGGAGGCCTCTCATTTCCTGACCTCAGAACCTACTGCACAATCACAATGGTCAAAGCTCCGGGGGACTGATAAAATGATCACTACTTCGACCAGTGGTGTAGAATAGAAAACCTAGAGATGGATCCATCCACCTACAGACCGCTAGTTTTTTAAAAAGGACTGAACGATATTAAATGAGGAAGGGATGGTCTCTTAAACAAATGGTATTGGAAAAGTTGGACTTCCATTTGTAGGAAAATGAAACATAAATAATACCTCATCCATGTACAAAAACTAACTCAAGATAAAGACCCAAATGTTAATACTCGAACCATAAACATTATCAATGAAAAATATAGGGACAAACATATGAGCCCTAAGACATGGTATAAACATAGTACCGAAGCAATGAAAAGCACCCATACAGCAGAAGACAAAATAGATGACTGGACCTTCCTACCGATAAGCACTTACTTCCGCTGACGTCATCGAAAGAGTAGCGAGTCCACGGGCTTGGAAAGGAGGGGGTAGGAATTGGCAACAATATATGGGACAAGGAACTCATTTCTAGAATGTATAGAAAACTGCATAAGAAAAAGACAATCCAATTTAAACATGGGCAGAGGACATGAGTAAACAATTCATTTGGGAAAACATACAGGCAGCCAACAAGCAGATGAAGAAATGCTCCAGATATGAGAGATGCAAATCAAACAGCGATGAGCTACCACCTTGTCCCAGCATTGATAGCAACGTTTAAAGCGAAGAACAAATGCTGGAGAGGGTGTGGTGAGTTAAAGACCTCATCCACTGTCAGTATATAAACCAGGAATTCTTCTCCTAAGTATATGCCCTCTAGGGAGACAGGGAACCAAATATGAGCAGATACATGCACACCTGTGTTCATTGTGGAGCCCTGATGGCATAGTGGTTAGGTGTTTGGCTGTGATTTGCAAGGTCATCAGTTTGAAACCACCAGCCCCTAAAAGGGATAAAGATGGGACTTTCTACTCCTGTAAACAGTTCCGGTCTCAGAAACTCACAGAGGCCCTGTCCTATTGGGTCGCTGTGCATCAGCATCAACTCAATGCAGTGACCTTAGAGCTTGGTGTTCATTGCTGCACTATTCACAGTAGCAGGAAGATGGAAACAAGCAAATTCTATCAGTGGACAAATGCATTTTGGAACATCTACACAATGAATAATACCCATCGCTAAGGAATAATGATGGAACTGTGAACCGCCTCATGACATGGATGGATTTGGAGGAGATTTTGCTGATAAATGTGGTCAAATTCAAAAGGACAAGTGTACAAGAACATCTATATATATGTAAAGGTTATCATACCAAAAGAAACAGACTTTAAATGTTTACCAGGAATGGGAGGGGAAGGGAGGAGTGGGGAAAGATTAGGTAGACAGTGGACAATGTTGACTTGGTAAAGGCTGGGAGGGTATCTGACAAAGGGGAGATGGAGATGGGGAGGGCCTGGCTGTTGGGAGGGTTTATGGGTTTGGGGAGTTATAGAGTACACAAATGATGATGTATAGACCCCTGCCTAATTCACAGTAAGCCCGTTTGAAAAGCGAGAGTGGGGAAAGAAAGTAAGGAGTCAAGCTCAGAAAGGAAAAAGAGGAGCTTTCTGCAAAGTGGCCTCCTTTGTCGGGAAGCTCTAGCCCCCTCCTTATGGGGCTGCCTTACTCTTGGAAGGCAAATAATAAACTACGTGGACAAACAGACCTGAACCCAAATCAAGAGAACTTATGCTGGGTCGGGTTTCTATTTCCCATCCCAAATTAACTTGCTGCAAAGTACTAAACCAAAGGCCATTATCTCAACATCATAAACCTTATTTCTAATTAAAATGATCTATGCCTCTTTCAGAATTACACATTCCAATTAGCAAAGAATAAGGTTATTTCTATTGTGCACTGGCATGCTAAAATGATCATGCTAACTGTAAAAAAGTACTTCAATTACAAGAAAGTATTAGTCTTTTGTCAGACTTATTCTGAATTATGGGTTCTTCATAGTTCCATTTAATGGAATTACAGTTTCATTAAGTATATTTGCTTGTAAAAATGTATTCTTCAATATTTTAACAAAATGCCCTTTGATGTTTTTAAATAGCAGTATGTATGTATTTCTGCTGTGAGTCTCACAATCTCCCATATCCCAAGTGCAGGTTATTTGCATCTAAAAATTTCTCCCGAACTTATGACAGAAAATAACTTTACTCTCAGGAAATAGGAGCAATCTGGCTTCAGATTTCCCTTCATGTTTCCCTGCCATGTTACTGCTGCCTGTTTTGTTTTTGTTCTGTTTTGTTTCAACTACTATGCTTTCTATGAGGATCCCTATGCAGCAGTGCAGTGGTTAAGTATACAGCTGCTAGCAAAAAGGCTCGTGATTTGAACCTACCAGCGCAACAGGAGAAAACAGGAAGCAGTCATTCTGCTTCCATGGAGATTTACAGCTTTGGAAACTTTATGGTTTTTGGTTGTGCTCTGTCCTGTCAGGTCGCTGTGCGTCAGAATTGGTTTAGTTTGGGTTTTATAAGGAAATGGAGTGGTGTTGTGGTTATGCATTTGGCTGCTAACCATCAGGTTAACCGTTCAAAACTACCATCCACTCTGCGGGAGAAAGATGAGGCTTTCTATGCCTGCAGAGTTACAATGTTAGAAGCCCACAGAGACAGTTCTACACGGTCCTATCAGGTCACTATGAGTCAGGGTTTGGGTTTGGGGACAGGGGTTGGGGGTGGCAGAAGACATGCTGTTTAAAAGACGGTCCTGTCTTTTTTGCTTTAAGTGTAAAGATTATAAATGAATACGTATAATGTAGTCCTTAATCTTTTGGATAGTTAGCTTATCTTTTAAAAGTTTAACATCTTTTTATTTCACTGATGTTTCCAGAGAACCCATGATGTATTTAATCATGACAGTGCTCAGTAAATTACAAAGATTTCTTTACTAAATGTCCAGTTTATGACAGTGGTCAAATAAATGTTCATTTGATTAATTGAAAACTAGACTCCTAAAAATGTTTCCACTGGTCAAGAAAATTGAAATAAGTGTGGTTTCCCCTCCTACCTTGGTTACCATTCCAGGTTGCTTCCATATGTGGCAGTGTCAGGTAAGCATTGGACTGCTAATTGTAAGGTTGGCAGTTCAAACCCACTGGCAGCTCTGAGGGGGAAAAATGAGGCTAGCCGTTTCCGCAAAGATTTACAAAGCCTTGATAATCATATAGAAGGGCACTCTGAGCCAGAATAGCCTCAATATCAGTGGAGTTTGTGTGTTTTGGTCCAAAACTCAAAAACTCACTGTCATTGAGTCAACTGTGACTCGTCATACAAAGGCTCCCCAAAATATCCTACCATTAATTGAGGTGCTTTATAAACTCTCAAAAGCCTTAGATTCTGTGCAAAGAAATATAGACAAATTAATTCTTATTTGGCAATGACTATCTAACCTGCCCCAAGGTATTTCCATTTTAAAAAGAAGCCCAAGATGATCCTGGTTAGAATGGAAGGAAAATGCAAAGCAGAAATCAATGAGGGGAGATGATAGACTTAGGATCGAACCAAATAACTCAAACCAGCTGCCAGTAGCTCCCAATACAGAGTGACCTCATGTCTGTGTGCCCTCTGGGGTGTTCAGTGGCTGGTGTTCGGAAGCAGATTGGTAGCCATTTCTTCTGAAACACTTCTGGGTGGACTTAAACTGCCAACCTTTCAGTTAGCACATTTCAGCCAAGCACTCTGGAGATGTAGACGAAGATCCCCTAAGTGCGGCTGCTCATCAAGTCTCTACGGCATCATGGGCCACGGGGCTGCTCCATACTCTGACTTCAGTTCTAGGGAGAAAGATTTTTACACTTGGGAGCCTTTTTTTTCTGGAGCCCTCTGACTGCAATTTTTACTCCTCCAGCAACATCACTCTGACCCCAAGAAATAGCACAGTCCAAAATGCCAAATCAACCCTTGATCTCAGACATGTTTTGGGATTTTTGTTCAGTGAGAATGACTAAGAAAATCACGTTTTTATGTTTGAGCCCACTGTGGTAGCCACGATGTCAATTTATCTCCTTTACACTGCCTTCTACTCTACCAAGTGTGATGTCCTCTAAGAACTGGTCTATCCTGATAACATGACCCAAATGCATGAGATCAAGTCTCGCCAGTCTCGCTTCTAAGAAACATTCTTTCTGTACTTCTTCCAAAACAGATGCATTTGTTCTCCTGGCAGTCCCCGGTGCTTTCACCATTCTTCTCCCCAGCACCATAGTTCAAATTCATCCATTCTTCTTGATCGTCCTTATTCAATGTCCAACTTTCACACTGGTGATTGAAAATACCACGGCTTGGCTCAGGCACACCTTAGTCTCGAAAGTGACATCCTTTCAGACAACTTGCCCAATGTAATTCATCATTCGATTTTCACAATCAATACTCATGGAAGCTGCAGTCAAGAAATCAATCAACACATTATTTATTGATTGAAAATAAGACAGGCAGAGAATGGTGAAATTCACGCAGATTTTAATCCCTAGATTTTACCTTTTACCATCTGCTTCAATTTGACCCACTGCAAGGATTTGATTACAGATGTTACTAAGCAACCAGTTAATAAGCAACAAATCTAGCCCACCCTAGGTATTTGATCAAAGATAGTAATCAGCAACAAATAGCAGAAAATAATACAACCCACGGGAAGATCTGGGAAGATCTGTTAGGTAGCTAGAGGCCAGAAACCAGGGGTTGTCCCTCTACAGGCCAACGCCTCCCTCCTCCCACCCGACAGGAAGTTGGAAGCCAATCAAGGCAGCCAGTACACTTGGGAGAACCCTGATCTAGGCCAGGTGAGCTTAATTTAGCCAATGGGGTCAATCAGTACCATCGACCATGCCTCCTAGAGGAGGGCCCTGAAAACCCAGAATCTGAAGCCTACCTCCCTCTTTTTTCAGCTGCTCCTGGCCAACTGGGCTGCGGTTTCTCTGGCCCCACGCTTCCTCGTGTGGGTGTGAAGTGCCCTGGGGGTACCTGTGTAAAACCTGAACTTCTATCCTTTATAAAAACTCACTTGGATCAGAAACCACACTTAGGAGTGAATTCTTTCTCTGTGAAGCCAAGGACCAAGGTATTTCCACCTGAGGAATCTAACAGATCTTTCAAAGAAAGGGGATGGGTGAGAATGAGAAGTGCATGTAGAGAAAGGAAGAAGTCGAGATGACCTATGAACTGAATGTTCCGAAATAATTTACCATCATTTACCATTTCCCCCTAAAATATGTTTAATTTTGGTTTGCTGTATTAGCTGTTCTCATTTCTGACTGATCAATACAGAAAATAAAATGGAGAGTTTCACACAAAAACGAAGGGAAAAATATGACTCCTACTTATTTTTTCTTTAGATGAAGCTAGGTGAAGATACCAGGAACATGAAAGCCTTTGTTATATTACAACATTTCTTCTTGAAATATCACTCCCAGAAAATCAACATTAACTCCCCTCAAGCTGGCTGAGTGTTCGTCAACTCTCCTCACACCGCACCTCAATTACTGCCTCCCTGATGCCCTCTGGGTGTGAGTGTTTTACAGGAAAGCAACTTGTCAACATCACAGTGTGCCTCCATGAAAGCTGGTGCCAGACTCTCTGGGTGCTTTGAATGGCAAGCTGGGCCTAGCTGAGACTTTGGTCTCTGGGAGATGAGAATAAACACAGCTGGTTGTCCTTCACACTTGAGATAAGGTTTACAGGAGAGAGGAGTCCTGATCCTCACCACCCTGGGGTGGAGCAACACCTAGGCAGGCGGCCAGAGCCATCCCACAACTAAACAAGCGACACAGCCTCTCCAAGACCTCCATGGCTCCTTGGCTTCAGTTCCCTAGGTTCCTCTATGTTTCTACAACCACCCAGATTTCACATAAGCTGCTCATCCAGGCAACCTTCAACTCATCCGACCCCATGCACAAGAGAACCAAATGATGCCCTGTGCCACAGCATCCTTATACCCCGCTCTAAGTAGGACCTTTGTGATCCATGGGGTTTTCATTGGCTGGTTTTCAGAAGTAGAATACCAGGCCTTAATGACTAGTCTGTTCTAGTCTGGATGCTCTGGTGAAACACATTCAGTACCATAGCAACTGTAATCCTCCAATAACACAAATGTGCCTGCACATAAGGTTCAATATTCGAACCAGGGTCTACAGGAGAAACTGCGAGAACACTAGTTCAAGTCAGACCATGCATTCACCAAGAACTCAGTACAAGTCAGACCTAGCATTGACTTGGCTTTTTAGAAAGCTCCTTTAATTCTTAAACACCTCCATTTGCTTTTCTTGGCCTCTGAGCTTCTGGTTTCCCACTTCCCCTTCCTATGTCATCAACGTACAGCTATTCGAGTTTAAAGAGGGACTTATGGATAGGATTCGGATGCCTTCTTGATATGCATATACTTCTTGATATAAAGCTCTTTCTTAAACATATATGAGTGTCACAGGATTCGTTTCTCTAAACCACCCAGCCTAGCACATCACCCTAGCATCCTTCCACTTTTGGGGGACATGCAGCCAGGACTTCCAAAAGCTATATTCGTAGAAGAGGGCCACGATCACGGATTTCATTGTGTTCTCTCACGCTGATGTTACCAGAGTTTAGCTTCTTGTCTTCCCTAAAGAAAGATTGACTTGGGGGAGTCATAGAATATCACAAGATAATCTCATTAAGAAACTCTTCCAGACGAAGAAAAACCTTCCGGGCCAGTCTGGCTCTCTTGGTATTTCTTATTTTCCATATGCATATACAGTCTTTTAAGCATTCATGTTCAAGAGGTTCTTGGGACAAGTCCTCCAGGGGTGGGGGGAGAAAGCTTCCAGAGGGGATAGCAAGGGTTTCTGAAAAATATAGTCCCAAAATATTGCATGGCCTCCACACATGCTCTGTTCAACTCTCTACCTGCACTCCCTTGCCCTGTCTCATTCCCCCCCACCCCGAGAGATTTCACACACAATGGAGCACAGTATTTCCACCCTCTCTGTGAGTAGAAATCTCTAATCTGCTCTATATTAAAGGGAGCATGCTCTTTTAGGTGGAGATGCTGGATTTTAGGTGGTGAGTCATTCATAGGCACTGATCAGCTGCCTAGGATTCTTCAGGATCTATGGCACCTGTTCTTTCCGAAAATTACACCAACAGTCACACACAAAGGTTGTCCTAAGGGGAAATTCTTAATTATAATGAGACCGAAGAAAGAGAGGTGAGGAACAGATTGGCACCCATCACTGATATATCTGTCTAAGAACAATATTAAGAGCAGATATTACTATACAGTTCTCTCTTCTAGCCCTGGGTTAATTTTCCATAAAGTAATGAGAATCCTTTTCTACCCACTGTGGAAGTTCCTCTGCTGGAGGAAGTTTCCCAAGAATCCCCGGCACATGTGTATGCAGGTCAGAAATAAGAAAAAACAAAATTGGCCATGCTGGCTGGGAAAATTGTTCTTCCTCCTTAGTAGTTTCTTCATAAAATTCTCTGTGGCACCCTATGTCTCCCAAAAGTGAATCTTCCTTTTGGGAATACAAGAAACTAAACTCCAGGAATATTTCTGGCAAGTCCAGCCAGGAGAATGGGTGTGCTGGACCAGGCCGAGCTGTTCTTCACCATGACAGGGTTGAACCACAGTCTTACCAGGCCAGACCATGAGAAGCCGCCAGAATTCCTTGCAGTTCTGCGTCTTCTGGGCCACCACAGCAAGAGCCTGGCCGTGTCCCAGGGGTGAGCGAACCTCACTAAAGAATTTATGTATCTCTCTTTGAGCTTGGAAGTCTATCTGTTTATGTCTAGGGTGTGAAATATTTCTCTAGCCGGCATCTGTAAGCTTTCCTTAGGATGGACCTGTTCTCTTGTGTGCATGTGTGACTGGCTTTCTTCAATGTTTTCTCTTTGACCTTGAAAACTAGGTTGTTTCCTTCAGCTTGATTTGAAGTTTAAAAGTCTTTTTGTTCTTTTGCTTACATTGAGAATGTTGTGACTGTGAAGTAGAGAAGAGAACATTGGATTTGACGATTTTAAAGCATATTGAGTTGACTGTATCCTTGGGTGTAGAGAAAAGCGGGGGTTGGGTATATTCCACTTAGTTTCCAAAAAAAAAAACCCACTGGCTTGCACCTTACCCAAGAGGGCGACCACCAGAATGCAACAGGTGTATCCTCTACAAGACGGTCCTTTACAAGGATATCACATGACTTCCTTCTCCCTGGGGTAGACAAGGCCCCATTTTGAAGATCCCTTCAGCCTTTAAACATTTTCCAGGCTCATCCTTTCTCTGTTAACAAATGGCTTTATCTGTTTTTAATAGGACAGTCTCCTGAAGAGTGCACTATTTATTTTCATTGGTATTATAAGGTCTTCCAAAGCAAAATGTGGGTCAAAATATGTTTTACTTCTGGAGGATAATTAGATGAACTGTGTATGGATATGTTTACTGCAAGAGCTCAGCTTTAATGTATAATATGCACACACTTGTGAGTAAAGCTGTTTGAATATTATCAGGATAATATATATATATATACTTTAGGATCAAGATACTTAAGTTATTTTCTAATGTTAAATTGAGTTAACTAACAAAATGTTTGCTGAAATTGGGAGTTCACATATCTTTTTAAACAAAAAAAATGTATCTATGTTCAAGTCTGCTAAATTGTATGTTCATCTTTTTGTGGTCAAAAGGTTACAATAAGAGTTGTTTAAAACAATAAAAATTTCGAAAACTCTACAACATTAGATAAGTTTTGGTGATTTATACCTAAAATAGAAAAAAGCTTGGTGGAGAAAGACAGAAACTTCAAACTACCCAATGATTGACTAGACTCTTGGGTTTGGGTCTAGAGACAAGGGCTTAGCATGAAATCTGGGATGCTGGAGTGCAGGGATGCACATAAATGGAAAGAGGAGGTACACTGCAGAAGAATAGCCAATAGCAAAAGACCTGCCAGAAATCCAGCCTATGGTGGTAAGTAGGCCGCTAGCAGAATATAAAGGACAGTTCTATGTTCTACTAGACCTTTTTGGCTAGCTAGCCTTAGTGACATAGTGGATACCCATTGGACTGCTAATCATGAGATCAGCTTTCAAAACCACCAATTACGCCAAGGTTTTCTACTCTCGTAAAGGATCATGAGGTCCCAAAGGGATCAGTTATCAGGC
>NW_022103898.1:65523525-65538265 GCF_000313985.2 Echinops telfairi
AGGGCAATGAATGTACAAATGTGCTTTACACAATTGATGTATGTATGGATTGTGATAAGAATTGTATGAGCCCTAATAAAATGATTTTTTTTAAAAAGTATCCCAACCCAGTGCTGCCCAAGCCCATAAGTCCAACATGAGTCCATATGTCTGACACCAATCTACAAAGTTCTCAATCTCACAAAACGTAAGCAATGATGCCGACTGCAGGAGGAAAGCCGAATCAGTGAAGGTGTAAGCATCTCAGCATTGTCAGGGGTCTCCACGGGGTTGCTCCAGCACCCAGGGCTGCATCAGGGTAGGTTCATGTGGCTTCTCCTCAGGGATGTCTTGCAGGAAGTGAACCTTGCCAGCTGAAGCAAGGAACTGGCCAAGGCAGCTGCACCATGGTCCAACCATCAGAAAGCAAGAGACCCGAGAACTAGAAATGCGAGGCTCACCAAGCCACTTAATGATCCACCCTTCAATTACTCCCACATGTGTTTATCCACCAGGTTGGCACAATAAACCTTAACTATCTCAAGTACACAGCTGATTTTGAAAACTTGCTATGAAAAAGAATGTAGTCTACCTCAAATAATTTTTATACTGATTGCATGTTGAATTGATAATCATTTTGGATGTATTAGGCTTAAAAGGATTAAAATTAATTCCATCTGCTGTTTACTGTTTAATGTGACTAGATTATTTCCATCTTAAGTTACAATAGAAATTGGCCAGAGCTGCTTTAAATGGCCAGGTTGATGTGATCAACGACCGAGGTTGATTATTGAGCTTTGTATTCATGACTGGCATGAGAGCCTTGGCACTGTGTGGCCATGCCTGCTGCTTCCTGATATTGTCAGTTTGGGTCGGTGCCCTGCCAATCCCAGGTGATTAAACACTCATCTCACGTAATTGTACTCCCCAACGGTAGCAGCGTGCCAGCTCATAGTACTGACTGAGTGAATGAATGAACGCAGAAGCAAATAAATGGAAATATAGGTAACGTTTTTCTCCATCTCTAAAAGGACCTTGCCATGCTTGCAATGATAGCCATAAATTCTGTCCCACAAACCAGGGTTTTATTCTCCAGCTGGTGAGCAGGAAAATAAAGCCGTGGTAAATGTTACATCAAAGTCAAAACACGGGCAACACAAAAGCTTCATGCTCTATTTTTTATGTGGGAGATTTCATTTCCTCTCGCATGTAGTGTCAGACAAGAGGCAAAACATACTAGCACAATCCATGGGAACTTTATTGTTTCTGCTCCCAATTCAAGCTGCAGGGCAGGGGCAACACTAGAGCAACCACTTCCACGGTGTTTTAGCTTCCTCTGACTGGTAATTTGCCACAAATTACCATACAAGTGGTGGCTTGGAGTAACATATTTCCCTCCCGGAGATCCAGTAGCAATCAAGAGTCCCAGTCATCTGATGTGGATATCTTGGGGGTGAGGGGAAGAGAGAATATTCC
This sequence comes from Echinops telfairi, assembly GCF_000313985.2. Taxonomy (NCBI): domain Eukaryota; kingdom Metazoa; phylum Chordata; class Mammalia; order Afrosoricida; family Tenrecidae; genus Echinops; species Echinops telfairi. The sequence goes on from NW_022103898.1 coordinate 65,524,981, forward strand.
AGCCTCTCACACATAGCATAGAGTGTGAAATTCCCCCCAGAAGATAATCCCACCCTAAAACATCTTTCTATCTTTCCTTTCTTAGAGAGATCCTACCTGATCACTCCCTCTATAACAGCCCATGTTTCAATAATACTAGGTTCTAGTCTCTTCCTTTATGCTGCTTAGCAAGCTCATCGATATACCCCCTTCACCCCCTGTGGGCTGTTTGTGTAACATCTGTATCTCTGTGTTCTCCCAGGTCAATGAGACACTGGTGTCTGTTCTGTCCACCTCTGCACCCAAAATATTCAGAAACGAAGAGCCACTCCATCAGTATACTTCAATCCAGCCATTGAGGCAGAAATGCCACTGTGAGCATGTACTATTGGAGGGACAGAGGTCTGATGTCTATGCTGCCTATAAGGACGATCCCCTAGGCTCTCAAAAGCAAGTAAGCACAGGATACCAAGCCATTGACAATTAAGGGAACAAGCAGAAATCAATCTTAGTGGCAACCCTTCACCAAGCACCACCTCAATGCTTTATTTACGTTACTACATTGTATTAAGTCCCCACGACTGACTCACCATCTATGAAACAAGAATCTTGAGAAGAACCATGTCTGCCTTACAGTCACATACCCAAACGTTGGGCTCTGTATTCCCAGGACTCAACACAGGATCCAGCAAATGGAAATGTCCTCAAGGAGAACGAGCACTGGTTGATAACCCATATGCACTGTAGACTGTAACTCTTTAGGGGAGTAGATAGCCACGTCTTTCTCCTGAGGAGCACCTGGTGGTTTCAAACAGCTGATCTTGCAGTTAGCAGCCCAATGCATAACCACTAAGCTACCAGGGCTCCTCCCTATGTGCACTTTAAAAGAAAGAAGTCAATCCATATGAAAGTACTGTGAGGAAGAAAAGGCAAGAGCATCCTTACCAAAGAGCTAAGCTGATTTCGTTTCCATGTTTCCATTGTGAAGTGGGGCTATATTTTGAGGAATCACAAAGCACTCAGGGCTAGGCCCTGGAACGTTCTCATTCCTGGTGCACGGTAGCTCCGCCCTCAATGTCCGGGCTCACGGATCTCTCTCTCCTCACTTCTTAGGGTCTACTCTTGACTTGGTTCTTTTTGCTTATTTTTTCTTCTAATTTTGCTGGAACTCAGTTTCGGTAAGCAGGGTATCATTTAATTTTAGTAAAATCTCCAAGGCTACCAAACACCAGCTATTTTCAAATTAGATCACTGTGGAGGATTGCTAATCCCAGACAGTTAGCTGTTGATGATATAGCTGGTGATAATTCGTCTTCACTTTTAATCAGGAAACCGGAAATCAACTGGCAGGTGGGCAAGCAACATAAACATTCCTGTTGACTATCCAAGATGTACAGGTAGTCTCTTGTTTCTTTACTTCAATTATCCTAAGAGAGGGGAAAACTGCCAAATGCTAACTATGCAAAATGCTAAATACAGAGCAAGGAATACCAGAGAATATTTTGAGGTAATTAAGCTCTGATAGCACCTGCCTTATCTTCATATTTCTAGAAAACACAATGTCTGCTATATTGGTTTACAGCAGAAGTACTCATTCTAGGATCAAAATCCCTGCCCCTCCCAGAGCTAGTCAAACCTGGAGCCTTTCAGCTGGAAGCGACCCTATTGACTGGTTCCTCCAGTCAACAACAAAAACTCGGGAAAGGAGGGAATAAATGTAGGACGAAATGAGCGGCTGCGCTAAAACTAGTGCTACCCTCTCCTCACCTGGGGCAGGGCTTGAATTTGAATATAGCATGAAATGACTCACACGTGGATCAAATCTGGGGAAAGAACCCTCCCTGGTCATTGTCTCTACTGTGGGAAACCATGAGGAGCAAGAGTGGTAGTGTGACTTGACATTTATGATGTTCTATTGCCATCTCCTGGAGAAACGGACCACGAACACTAACAGGGGAGGTAGGCTTCCCAGTTTTACATAAAGATCTTGTCTTTCAATGATCAAAAACAGGTTAGGACCTCCCACCGTCACTAACGACACACACTCACCGCATACCATTCCGGAGGGATTAGCATCATGCAGGGCAGCCAAATGTTCACACGTCCAGCTCAGTTACTCGAGAGCAAGAGAGGACACCACACGGTGAGTAATGAGCCTTTAGAGCTGCCGTACCCCAGAGTCTGAGTTCTCATTAGGAAGGAGATAGGAGGTCCCATATTTCCAAGAGTCAGTAACCCTGCCGGAGCACAGGGTAATACTAAACAAATAATTTTCCACAGTTAGCTTGGAATCCAAGCATCCTTATCTTTGCATTTCAAGTCTCCGAATTTGATAAAAGAGCTCTAAGGATTTTTCAACATTATTAACCAGACTAGGAATTTTCCCAGATTAACTGTTCTCTCCCAGATTAGCTCTTGTGGGAATTATTTACACATAGAACACAAACAGACCCAGACGACATGGAATTTGTGGCTTTCCCGGCTCAAAATCCTACTGACCTTTCTTTCTCCAGGATTGGTTTCCATACCAACTAAAGATCACAGTGCAACACTTTCAAAATGTTATTGTAAAGAGAAGCTGAATGTCTCCATAAATATTTATGGAAAACTCAGTGGTTGTGTTACATTTGAATCAGAAATGTTAGAAACAACATACGGAATACAATATTCTAAAGAGTTAAACTAATGAACATATTTAAAGCAGAAAAATCATGTCAATTCAATAAGGAGGATGTATAAAGAGGAATGCATTATTTAAAATCACATATGTAAAGTACATAAACATATAGGTGACCATCTCAAAATGTTTCATCAAAAGACAGAAATTCTTACAGGATACGCCCACATTGTTAGGTTAAAATAAAGTGCTAAAAATAAATAAGTGAAATAAAATGCTACTTTAAATTGCACTTTTATTTAGCTGAGTGTGAGTCCTTTCTGTTAGCATCCCCAGACAATGAGTGGGGGGGTGGGGTGGAGGAAGATGATAAAACTTTAGGGTGGGAAGCATTTGAGTGCAACCACCTTACAGATAAAAAAAGAAGAAGAAACAAAACTAAAAGCATCGAAAGTTAAATGTCCTCACAGGCTATTCAAGGTAAAACACAAAAGTCTAATCAATTCCCAGCAATCCCCCAGCCCTCTCCTGTCCCACGGCCCTGGCTGTCAGGGCATTCCCTGGTTCATATGAGTTACCCACACTTCAAAGTAGCCTTAACTTGCTGATGTTCTTTCTGAATACTGCTGATGCCCATTCATAAAATACGGAATGTGGAATGGAGGATGTTAGCACTGGGAGGGCCTTTTCATTTATAAGTGATAAAAGTGATTTGCTGTTGGAAGGATGCCCTCATTCCAGAAGATGGCAGGTCTGAACACAGTATTGAAATTTGTCAGGCTTGTACGATCACAAGGTGTTGAAGGGATCAGGTGTAAGGCATCATCAGAACAAAAAATCTTACCATAATGAATGATGGGGGGAGTGCGGAGTGGAGACCCAAAGCCCATTAGTAGGCCACTGGAGATCCCCTTGCAGAGGGGTCTTGGGGAGGAGGCGAGCCAGTCAGGGTGCGATGTAGCAACGATGAAAATTACAACTTTCCTCTAGTTCCTAAATACTTCCTCCCTGCCCCCACTGTCATGATCTGAATTCTACCTTGCAAGTCTGGCTAGACCAGAGGATGTACACTGGTACAGATAGGAACTGGAAACACAGGAATCCAGGGCGGATGATCCCTTCAGGACCAGTGGTGTGAGTGGCAATACTGGGAGGGTAGAGGGAGAGTGGGTTGGAAAGAGGGAACCGATTACAAGTATCTATATGTGACCCCCTCCCTGGGGGATGGATAACAGAAAAGGGGGTGAAGGGAGACGTTGGAGAGGGCTGGATATGACAAAATAAACAATTTATAAATTATCAAGGGCTCATGAGGGAGAAGGGAGCGGGGATGGAGGGGGAAAAATGAGGACCTGATGTCGGGGGCTTAAGTGGAGAGCAAATGTTTTGAGAATGATGAGGGCAATGAATGTACAAATGTGCTTTACACAATTGATGTATATATGGATTGTATGAGCCCCTAATAAAATGATTAAAATAACAAGAAATATGTCAGGCTTTTCCCCCTTCTATTCAGCTTCTCTTAAGGGCCTACGCGGTCAAAAAGTTCTGGGAAGAACATCTAAACAGTGGGTCTCCCTTCCTAATGCCGTGACCCTTTAATACAGTTCCACATGTTGTGGTGACCCCCCAACCATAAAGTTCTTGCTACTTCATAACTGTAATCTTGCTACTGTTATGAATTGGGCGACCCCTGTGAAAGGGTCGTTCAACCCCCAAAGGGGTCGCGACCCACAGGTTGAGAACCACTGATCTAGAAGCTACCATTCCTGTGTCCCAAAGGCCAACTACATGGCTTGAATTTAGCTTACCAAGCTACTCACTAACTGAACGGAAAAGCATGATGGTCACATACTAAAAATTGATGTCCACAATGAAGCCTCCCCCTTCCCTCTGCTCTGCTTGGTGGCAATGTCTCTCATGTGACATTATACTTAGTGAGCTTATTTGATAGAGTCAAGCAACACCCCACAGCCTGAAACCGATGGCCCGGAAGAAAGCTAACCTTTGTCACTGTCCCATATCTTCTGCCACGGTCATGCTGCCCACACAATAATAAACATTTCAGTCTCTCAAGCTCCCACGAAACCCCAGCTGGGGTTAGAGTTCACCTTTTATCAATATCTGGCCCACAAGCAAATTTGTAAGACTCTCTAAAGTCTATCCAGTCTTCCTCTTCTTTCATTGTCTTCTCTCACCTTGAAAGTTTCAGCCGTTTGGGAGACCTTCCATAAATGGCACAAATCATTAGGCCCCTGGCGACTTGCCAAAGAAGGGGCAGTTTGCATCGACCCAGAGGCAGCTTGAAGGAACGATCACAATCATTGAAACCTCACTCTCAAATGAACGAGGTCACCTTCATTGAAATCAACTCATCAGCAAATGGTTTGGTTTGGTTTCTCAAACACTTGATCTAGAAACACAAGGGGTTTTTGTTTTGTTTTGTTTTGTTTTTAATAAATCATTTTATTGGGGGCTCTTACAGCTCTTATAACAATCCATACATCAATTGTATCAAGCACATTTATACATATGTTGCCATCATCATTTCCAAAATATTTTGTTTCTACTTGAGCCCTTGGTATCAGCTCTTTTTTCCCCTCCCTCTCCCATCCTCCCACCCTTGTGAACCCTTGATAATTTATAAATTCTTTTTATTTTCATATTTTACACCTTCCATTGTCTCCCTTCACCCACATTTCTGTTGTTCATCCCCCTAAAGTGTGTGTGTGGAGTTGTATGTAATCATTACAACCGGGTCTCCCTTTCTCTGCCTTTCCCCCCCATGTTCCCCCTACCCTCATGGAGTTGATACTCTCATTATTGGTCGGGGGTGGGGGAGATATCTGTCCTGGATTCCCTGTGTGAACTCTTATCTGTATCAGTGCACATGCTCTGGTCTAGCTGGATTTGTAAGATAGAATGGGGGTCATGTTATTGAGGACAGGAAGCATTAAAACTAGAGGAATGTTGTGTGTTTCATCATGCTATACTGCACCCTGGCTGGCTCTTCCCTTCCAGAAACACAAGGTTTTGATGCTATCGAATAAGTAATTATCTTTCTAGCTCCCAAAGTGTCACATCAAAATGAGATAGCCACGCTGTGACTTGCCAGTCAAAACAAACTGAGTTGTGAGTTTTTGGTTTTGTTTGGTATTTCAAGGCTTCAAACTGGTTCTTCCCAGTTCAGTCATGACCAATGAAGTGAATGAACCTGGGTGTCTTGAATGAGAGTAAAAACAGAGAGCATTGTGGGTCAACAACCCTGTTAGAAATTTAATCTCCATCTTAGGAAACGGTGTGTGTTTCATAGCAACGGAAAACCTTAGGACGCAAGAGTCAGAAACAACACTACCTAGCTCAACGATGGAAGCTGACCGCACAGCTCTGAGTCTGTGTTGCTCTCTACAGACCTGGCAATAATCAAATCTCCCCAATCAGGCTCCTGAAGGAGTTACTAGGCTGCTTCTGAGTCTCCCATGCCAGGTATTCCACTGTGATCTTTTCTGTGGATTACTATTCCAGGCATCCGCATCTTGCAAACCCTGGTTCATCCTGCTTTGATGTCATCTGTCATCATCGAATTGGCCCTAACTGGTTCCAAGCCACGGGGACTTTGTTTTGTTTTGGAAGGGGCAAGGGTATTTCATCTTGTTTCGTTCTTTTTATAAAATAAATCTTATGTTTCCTGAGTGAAACCTTGGAGGACCTGGAGTACAGACTTTACACAACAAACTCTACTGTTTGATGATGTGAATTGCTATTGTTACCCCCACATCCCAAGCCCAAAGAAAACAGGAGTTCGATGCTGCAGTGAAAGAGGAAAATCAAATGGGATTTGACCAGAGTAAATGAGCTGGTAGGTCCCTGAGGGAGGGTCCAGGAACCCCTCCCATAATCCGATTCATGGGTGGAAGAAGATGCCAGAACGAGGTAATCCCGGTGCAGAAGGGACAGTGCCTGACTTCTCAGGGAATTGTCCAGAAGAGTGAAGGTCTTGTAGAGAAGCCACACTTGTACCTGACAATGACAGTGGGGGAGGGGCCGAGGATGTTGCGCCTGGTATTGCTGGGACTTATGTAGGGTGACTCAATGTTTGAATTTGCCTGAATCACTCACAGTTCACACTCTGTCCTTGCCGGCCCATTTATTTCTGGATTCTTCTTAACCAAGAAGGCCTTAGCAAACTTCTACTCTGTACCTCTAGCTCTGCCAACTTCAGCGTGTATGAGGGGCATGTGCGCTGAGTAGAGTTTTCACTCTAGCACATGAAGGAAAAACAGCAGAAGCCCATCCGTCTCTTCCTGACACTTTTCTGACACAGAGGAGCCCTGGTGGTGTCCTGGTCACCTGGTGGGCTGTTAACTGCAAGGTCACAGTTGAAACCAACACCCCAGCTGCTGCTCAGGAGAAAGATGGGGCTTTCTACTCCCATAAAGGGTTGCATCTCAGAAGCTCACAGGAGCAGTTCTACCCTGTCCTGCAGGGTTGCTCGCATAGGGTTGGAATCGACTCCGTGGCACAGGATTTCATTTTTCTGTTCTTTTCTGTCCCAGAGTAAGCAGTGCCTTCCCCTGGAGGACTCTCAAATTACACAAACAGCCAGGAGCACATACTGGTGGGGGCGGGGGGGCGGGGTGAGAGCGTAGTCTACATTGCGGAGCCACCTGGCCATCCCGTCTATCTGTCAAGTGTGCCTTGGTTTACAGTGCCCTCTTCCAGACACATGCCCCCTGCTGGCAGAGTAACAAAGCAGAACCTGTGATCAAGTTCAGGTGAGGTGGACAGGAAATATAGGCGGAAAGTGGCACAGGCATTCTTTCCAAAGACCCCTTTGTGCAGTGATGTTATCTTTACTTGCACGCTTGCTCATTTTCACTTTCCTGTGCACAAGTATGAAAAGTTCATCCTTAGCTGCTAATGGGTGTCTCCCTTCTACCGTCATCTCAGTCATCGGAAACGTCTAATAGAAAATCCATTAAGTTAATTTCAGTAATGCATCCATTGTTTATATATATATGCAGGTTCTTTATTTTATTTGGAGAGAGAGAGAGAGAGAGTGTGTGTGTGTGTGTGTGTGTGATGTTCAATGGAGAGTCAAATACTAAATGTTCTTTTTTCAAGAACATTGATGTTGAACACGTGGCTTGCACAAAACATGTGCTGGCATTGACCAGGGACAGTGGGAACCATCAGAAGCTACGTCTCTGCGGATGAACTGTCAGCAGGGTACCCTTCAGCAGTGGACCGACGTAAGGCTGTGCTGGGCAGGGGCAGTGGCGCACACACTGCCCGAGAAGACGCTGTGACGGTGTACTCCGTGCACTCGATACTTGGTAAACAAGTACAAGCAAGGAGGGTTGACCCAAAAAGGGACATTTTCTCATTTTCACTTTCCTGTGCCACCTGTAAAAAGTTACACATTAGCTGCTAAGGTGTGTGCTCCCTCTACCAGCATCTGTCATCAGAGACTTCAAATAGAAAATCCATTAGGTTAATTTCAGTAATGCATGTTTTTTGTTTTTGTTTTTTGAAGCAATTCAGGGAATTAAGGAAAATCATTCTGAGGTTCATTTTGTCCAATAGCAAATATTTGACCTTATTTTGAATGTGAGTATAAATTTAGTGATAAGATTCAACACAGAAAATAATTTTTACACTAAAATTGCAACTACAAATAACAAACAATGTGATAAAAACAATATTCTGTTTTTACTGTGGAGCAGCAAAAATAATTCACATGTAGCATAAAATCCACCCCAAATAAGCTTAAATATGCTACCAGTCATAATAGAGTCATATTTACAGGTCAAAAGGTAGATACATACACACATACATATATATAAATTAAAGTAAGGGGATAAAAAAGATATTTTAGCATAACACTGGAATTTCTTTGATTCCTACTTATCAATTAAATTTAAGAAATATTTTATTTTTTAAATAATTTTTTAGGTCATCTTGCTGTTAATAATGAAAATGCTAGGATAAATTTTTAAGTAAAATAATGTATGTGTAGAAATGCTGACTAAAAAATATGAATAGTCAACACTTTTTCTTATTTTCAAAAATATGCCAAAAGTAAGACAACAGTCCTTTTCCTGGTATTTAATTTTGAATTATTTGTATTTTATCAAAAAGTACATCTAGCAATTAGATGTGGTCTTATGATGTATTGAATTGTGTCCCTCAAAGAATATGTTGTAAATCTTTACCTCTCTCCCTGAGGTTATAATTCCATTTGGGAGTGGATTGCCTTTGTTATGCTAATGACAGGAAGGGGGTAGGATGTGTCCTGAGTCCATTTCTTTTGAGATATAAAACAATTGAACAAACAGGTGAAAGACACGGATATGGGGACAAGAGATGCTAAGCCCTACAGCGCTCCCCTTGGAGCCTAAGCTTAAAAGAGACAAACAAGAACCTTTCTCCAAAACCAGCCCAGAGGGGACGCCTTCTCTGAAAGCCAGGACCTTGGATTCAGGCATCCAGCCTCCCCAATGGAGAAAATAAATTTTTGTGTTAAAGCAAAATAAATAAATAAAATGTTAAATCAACTTAACTGACTGACAATGACATTGGACTTCTTTCCAAACAAATTCTCCACCTTGGTTGCACTTTATTAACAATCATTGAAAGTTTTAATTAAGGCTTTCAACAAAAGAAGGACCAAAGATTTTTGATTTTTTGAAGCTTTCAAGTGAATGACAGCTACTGGAAACAAAGCTTACAGAGAGGTAATAAATTTGTTGCTACAAAAGGAGGGAGGAGGTGCACACATTTATCAATAAAATTAAAGCCATATATGAGAAATTTTATATTTGAAGTTCTATATTTGAACCTTCAAATACCTTAATGTTGGGAAAAGTCTTCTCATAGAGCTAATTTTAATCAGGGGGCCTGGTGACATAATGGTTTATGTGTTGGGCTGCTAACTGTAAGGTCAGCAGTTCAAACCACCCGATGACGTTTTCTACTCCAGTCAAGAGTTATAGAGTTATACAGTCTCAGAAACCCACAGGGCCAGTTCTAGCTTGTCCTACAGGGTTGCTCTGAGTTGCTCAGGGTTGCTCACTCCATGCAGTGAATTATTTGGGGGGTTTATTTCATTTTGTTTTTTAATGAAATAAATTGACACTGGAAAAGAATTGGAAAATCTACCCTTCTGTAGCATCTAAATTTGGTGAAACATTTCAAACTATCATAAAAAGACAATTTTGGGGACAAGCATTATAAAACTACTTGTCCAAAAAAAGGCATTCTAGACTGAAGCTAAATAAAATCCTTATCTGTCTTAACATAACAACAAATGTAATTAAGAATATCCTTAACTAAGTATCCTGGCATCTGAATAAAAAATATATCTCACTGAAATCATATGGTCTTTAGACAAAATTCAACGGAAGGCTATTGAAGGTGTCAAAAATTTTAATTTATTTAAAATAAAATAGAATTTTGAAGAAGATTGCAAGCAGTTGTAAGTAACACTCTAGAGTTATATTGAAAATAAAATTCTTTACTGAAAAGGAAAAGAAAAATAAAAAACAAAGTGTCACTTAGAAACAGATTCAGCCAAGAAATTACAGTAACATATTTAATGAATAGTTATCGTATATAATTTTTCTAATATTGAGTTACTCGACATGCCTGCTTTAAAAGCATTTTAGGACTTTTTAACATCATTTTAATATAACTAGTTAATAGATCCAATAATAATATAGAAACCATCGGTCAATAACAAAATAATTCAAAATTCAAGAGTTACTGTTTTTTGAACAACCTTTCTTATTCTCAAAAATATCCCAATTTGGTTAATAAATGGATTCTCACTTAAGTTAAATGTAAAGTCAGATTGTGTGGCAGCATCTGCTGTGGACACAGATAAGGCTACGTATATAATGACATCTGATAACAGTTTGGAGGATAGGCAGGGTAGGAGGGGATGGAAGTATGTGAAGTCAGACTTGGCAGGGTGTCAAAGCCATAACCCCGCTTCATCCAGAGCAGCACAGCTTGTGTCCATTAACATATTGGATTTTGCATTAGATTTCATTTGAAGAAATGGTTCTGTGGCTAAAAATAAGCTTGAAAACATTGGTGTGAGCAATGGAGAGATAGGGAAAGATTTTAAGCAGGGGAGTATCATGATCAGGTTTGCGTTTTGAAAAGTCAACAGGAGATAGATAAAATGGAAGAGAAATGTAGAACAGCATTCAAATTCCTAAGAGAAGCCAGCCTTACTGGGCAAACAGAGACTAGAGGAACCTCTAATACTATCTCCTTAAGATGCCCTATGAACTTGAATGAGGTTACTTTTGGAGTAACCTCCTGGAGGTTACTTTTCAGCCAAATAATAGATTGACTCATAAAACAAATACTATCATACAAAAGTCATATTCTCCTTCAACTACATAAGAGCAAGTGGTCAACATCCATCCAAAATCAAAGATGAGAAGGCAAGGGTGGAGAGGGAAGCTGGACTGGTGGAAACAGAGCAACCTGAATGGAATTATTGAGAATGCTGACAAATTGAAAGTTGTAACCAATATGATAGAATAGTTTTTAATTAAAAAAATTAAAAGGGGACTTAGTTTACTGTTTAATCTTTAACCTAAAACACAAAAAGATATTTTTAAAGAAACAATATATAGAACTTAAAATATAAAATGAGCATTAGCGTTAAACTAATCAAACCCCAAAGAGTTTAGTTAATAAGAGTAACAATAATACAACACTGAGTTTTGTGAAATAATAGGTGAGTTGAGTCAACCGGGGCAAGAGTGGACTCACAGGAAAAACAGACACCTTGATTCTGTGGTGTGTTAGGCTGGGTTTTCTAGAGAAGTAAAAACAGTGACACTTACATGTATAGATTCAGAAAGAAATTTCTGTCAAGAAAACAGCTCATACAGTTGTAAAAGCAGAGCAGACCAGACCAGTTTAGCTCAAGTCTATGGATCAGATGTTAAGCAGGCGGCTTCTCCTGACTTGTGTGACTGTGGGGCCTGAAGAACTGGCAAGGAAAAGACAAACAGGAAGACCACAGGCTGATGACTTCAAAGTCAAATGAATGGCTCCATTGATGGGCACGGATGGCTCCTGGGATCACCAGGCAATATGGCAGGAAGCTGACAAACCAGATGCAGGATCCAGACACAACATCAGTGACACGTTTCCCCACAGAACTTGCTTGAAAGGAACAGGCCACAGCCTCAAGGACTAGTTCTTCCAATTAGGGCTGTGACCTGATCAAGAGGACTTCTTTCCACAAGTGATGACTGCTCATAGAGTTGATTATGTCATGTTAGACCTCATCATGGGTTAATTACATTGTATCAAATCATGTCATGAGAGTTTATTAGACCAGCTACTGAGAACCCTGGCCCAGTCAAGTTGACACAAAATCTAACTATCATATGTGGGTTTAGGATATGCAAAGAACTTTATTTCACTGGGATTTTATACCATCATGTCTACTGCCTTCTACAAACGATTTTTAAAAAAGGTTTACAAGGCCACTTGTGTAGGGATCTAGACAATGATTTCTAATTACATTTCTGTTAAAAGTCCTACTTCTTTCTAAAACTCACTACCATCAAGTTGACTCCAACTCACGGTGACCCTACAGAACAGAGTAGAACTGCCCCTTTGAGTTTCTGAGACCCCAATTCTTTACAGGAATTGAAAGCCTCCTCATTATCCCTTATAGTTAGCAGCCCAGCATGTAGCCCATTATATCACCAACTACAAATGAACAAGAAGTATTATGTATTTCCTTTTTTACACAGCTGCTTGATGTTCAGAACTAAATTAAATATTAGACTTTAGCAATTACTTGATTCTAGGTACTTGCAATACAAAATTTCCCTCTAATTTGTTTGTCTCTGTAATGTTTTAATTGCCATTTCAATTATTTTTCAAATTGCTGAAAATACATCATCAATAATGACAGCTACTATTATGTAGGGCTTACATGTGCCTGGCAATATTCTACACTCTTTACATATATTAATTCATTTAATCCTCACCAAAATAAAATATGGAGCTACTTCTGCCCTTAGGATCAGTACACTTATTTATAAAACATAGATGACATCTGTTTCCCTTCAGCAAAGCTCAGCTAGTAATTTCTGTGCTTCAAACCCATCAAATCACTGAGCAAAGCCTTTTCAAAAATAACATGGCTCTAATGAACTCAGAATCAAAGCAGTAGAACAAGTCCCCTCTCTGATCCTCAACTCTCTTGCATAAAATAAGTCACAGGTTTGTAAGGGGAACAATGCAAAAATGAATGTAAAACCATGAGAAAAAAAAATAATGTGCAATACAAATGTTATTGTTTTTCTGAAAAGGAGACCGTGAAAATATCTTGATTATTAGCTCACTCCTCTCATGCAGTCCATTGGTAAGTTGACCTTTATTATCAAAACACCCAAACCAGTTGCCACTCCCATTAAATAGGACCAATCACGACCTCATGTGTGCTACAGTAGGTTTCCAATGACTGATTGTGTTAGTCTGGGTACTTTAAAGAAACAAATCCACAGCAACTCATGTATAAGAGAGAGTTTTATATAAAGGTTAAGTGCGCATCAAGAAAACATCCCAACCCAGTACTGTCCAAGCCCACAAGTCCAACATTCACCCATTAACCCATATGTCCAACACCAATCCACAAAGTCCTCCCCA
>NW_022103898.1:65538659-65540965 GCF_000313985.2 Echinops telfairi
CGAATCCTCAAGCTTTCTGTCAGCAGCCAGGTGGTATATTAACCTTTGCACCATCAGGGTCTCCCCAGTCAACCAAGCTTAACATCTCCACCAGGACTACAGTATTCCAGGCCACCATCATCTCTCACTAGCCGCTGCTACAGTCTCTTCATGAATGACTCTCCCACCTCAAATCCTTCTCCTCCTCCATACACCAGACAGAGTGATTCTTTTAAAATACTCCCTAGGTCAGTACCCTCTTCTCAAAACCTTCCACCAGAGGCAAACTGATGGTCCCCCCACCCCAAGATGTTCACACTCTGCTACCCAAAACCAGTGCAGATGCTGCCTTGTCTGCCAAAAGAGACTTTGTCGCTCTGGCTTGGAGGTGTGGTTTTGTTGGGAATGTTGTTCCTGGGTTGCAGGGTGTGGTTTAAACGCAGGCGGCAGAACAGTCAGTGGCCATAAGACGGCACACCAGCCGTCCGAGTGATACCGCTGACAGCCACGGCACGTGGGCAGTCGCTAAGAGCTGGAGATGCAAGAGGCTCCTCTCCCTGAGAGTCCGCAGAAGGAGAACAGCCTGGCCAGTCAGTGCCTTGACGTTAGCCCTTTATGGCTGATTTTGGATTTGTGACCTCCAGAACAATAGTGTTTCTCCAAGGCTCTAAATATGAGGGGATTTCTTATAATAACCAAAAGGGAGAAATACAGCCCCCAACGTCTTCACAACTCACTCAGAATGAATGCTGAGTCCTTTACACAGCCTCCAATCTTCCTGTCTGACCTTATCGCCACCATTCTCTCCCGCACTTCCTTAGGGCCTTTGCACTTGCTGCTTCCTCTGCCTGGAATGCCTTTCCTCTTCCGGTGCCCCCTCCCTTCACTGAGAGCTCTGTGCACAGGTCACTTTGTCGAGAGGCCTTCCCTGCACATCCTGTAGAAATTAACACCGGCTACCTACTTCCCCTGCTGAACTTTTCTTCTTAACGCTGTCACCACCTGCCACATGAGACCACTGTCAACTGGTGATGCTCTTTGCAGAGGACAAGCTAGCGAAGAACAGGGAGTTGTTCGGTTCCGCCCATCTCCTTGCTGTCTATAACAATGCCTGGCGCAGAGGAAGCCCTCAATAAATATTTGTCACATGAATGAATTATTCAAAGCTGCTGTTAGAGCCCACCTTAAACTATTTTTAGTGTCACTTGCTCACAAACTATGAATTCAGTAGGCTTGCTGCGCAGCCAACCCCATGTAACCCTCATCAAAGATAAACGAGAAATAACTGAGCCTGTGAGGGAGAACGAATTTCCTTCGAAACTTCAAACATGCTCCAGCCAGATGGTCAAGAACACAGAGCAATAGTTCAGACGCAGGTGGCTCCTGAGCAGAGGACCTGTCAGATGGTAATGACAGCTCTGAATGTATAATTAATCTCAAAAGGCTGGCTGGACAATAAGGCCTGAGTTTGGAACTAGATATTAAAATATTTTTAATGCACTATCACTTAGAAGTAGGAAAAGGGAGAGCAGGCTTTGGCTGTTTATAAGGAATACAAAATGAATCACAGTTTTCTAAAGCGCTCTCCTTTCTCACGTTAAATTTGACTAATAGTGGATGGCGGTGGGCAGGCAGAGTTGAAATGAAACGTTGAAATGAGACAGGTGAGAGAAAACAGCCTGAAAGAACACTGCTATTTTGATTGCTTCCCCTTTCATCGGGAAGTCAGATCACATTCCACATCTGAAGGCAAGGGGAGATCAAGGGTTTTGTGCTTTACCAGAAAACCATTAGATAGCTAGACAGACAGATAGATAACGCGCCCTTGAGTCAACTCCAATACATGGCAACCTTATGTACAAAAGAAGAGCATGGTGCCCAACTCTGCCTTATCCTCACAACGCAGCAGGTCCAAGACCGTCAATACAGCTCTTGTTCCTATCCATTTAAATGAAGGTCACAGTCCCCCTCACTTCACCAAGCATCATGCTGTACTCTAGCAATGACCTTTTCTGCTAATAAGTCCAATGCAAGGGAGTTGGATAATTTTCTGGCATAATACATAGAGGTTTCATTGGCTAACTTTCAAGGCAATTTTAAAAAATCATTTTATTGGGGGTTCGTACAACTCATCACAATCCATCCATCCATCGTGTCAAGCACATTTGTTGCCATCACCATTTTCAAAACATTTTCTTTCTACTTGAGCCCTTTGTATCAGCTCCTCATTTCCCCCCCTCCTTCCCTCATGAACCCTTGATAATTTATAAATTATTTTTCCATGTCTTGCACTGTCTGATGTCTCCCTTTACCCCCTTGTCTGTTGT
>NW_022103898.1:65541325-65542616 GCF_000313985.2 Echinops telfairi
GGGTCTCCACTCCGCACTCCCCTTCATTCACAATGATATGATTTTTTTGTTCTTTGATGCCTAACAGGCGATTTCCGTAGTCTTTCTTAGTCTGGAAGCTCTGCAGAAAACCATCTACCGTATGTGTGTAACCTGGCTGGTATTTGAAACACCAGTGACTTAGCTTCACAGCAGCACACAAGTCATCAAAATAGGATGAGTGGGTGTGAAAGTCAGTAACCTGTGCACATGTGTATCTCCATGCCCATAGGCTTAGGAGGCATAAAGTGAAACAGGAGCAAAGGAAAGGAGTGTGCCTGCAGTGTAAACCAATTGTCTCCAGCCATCAAGCATTGTCTGATTGGAAGTCTGGAACAGATTTATTTCACATCTTGACAGATACGTCCAGGGATCTCAAATTCCAAATCTGTCGTTGCCACGGGAAAGGGATGAATGTTTACGCCTTTTCTAGACACCTACCCCTCAGAGGAGAGGAATAGCTAATCTGATTGGTCAGAATTTAAAATAATCCATTAAAGCTGCTTGTGAGTGGTGCCCTTAAGCAGTCATTTGTCCTATGTAAGTCTTTCACTCCTGTTCATTGTCCACAGCAGGGCTCTTGACTGAGTCCAGGCTGCCCCTAGGGCTCAGCAGTCTCACTCTTTCTGGACACGTGCCTGCACCTGTCGGCACTGCTGAGAGCCCCTCGGTGGATGAGGCAAAACAATGACAAACTTCAAATTCAGGCTGGAGGTGTCAGATGGCATCGAGGCTATTTTGACTCGGGCTACTCCAGGTGAGGAGAAAGGCCCCATCATGCTTTCTGGGCTGTGAGCCTTATGTAGGCAGGTGGGCAGGCCTTTCCCTGCGGAGCTGCTAGTTAGGTTCAAAGTCAACCTAGTTAGGTTCAAACTCAACCTGATTGCTTCACTGCTGCATCACCAGGCTCCTGAAGAGGAGTTAGAAGGTTTCGCTTACACTTCAAGCCTAACCCGAGTTCCTCCATTTCTAATATAAATAGAAGACTATATTATCGGATGCCACTGGGTCTCCCCAGGAAATGAAGTGACCCTTTGCTTCTCATCTGCTGTGGGAAACAGAAAGATTTCTCCCAAGTGGTGTCCTCCAAATATATGCCAAATGTAGATGCTTGCTACACATGGCAAATGACTATACACTTCGAGGTCAACAGAAGTAGGTCAGGGGTTATTCTCCCTAAGGGTTATCAGCCATCTAGAGCAAGCAGACGCCACTGTTTATCCCACAAGTAGGACCCACTCCCTTCTGATAAGGATAGTAGTTGTCTGTTTCC
>NW_022103898.1:65543106-65544455 GCF_000313985.2 Echinops telfairi
CCCACAATCTGCTATTGTTCCTGATGGTTATCTTCCTTGGACTTTCCTGGGTACCTATTGAAAATATACTAAAATCCTGGTTTTTTTACATCATGAAACCATATATTTCCCCCAGCAGTGGAAGAAAATACAGAGGTAAACCGTTTGATCCCTTGCATTCCCTAATGGGCATCAGTGGATTGGTTGAGAACAATCTCCCTCATTGAGCTCCCTCCCCAGCTATCCTGTTGTTGTTGTTGTTGTTGTTGCTAAGTGCCATCCAGTCAGTTACAACTCACAGCCACCCCAAGGGTAACAAAACGAAACACCACCCTGTCCTGTCCAGCCTCACAAGTGTTGTTATGTTTGAGTCCGTTGTTGCAGCTAGCTACGTTGTCGATCCAACGTGTTGCGGGCCTCCTCTTTTTTGCTGCCCTCCACTTTACCAAGCATGATGCCCTGCTCCAAGGACTGGTCTCTCCTGATAACATGTCCAAAGTACGAGAGAAGGAATCTCCCCATCCTTGCCCCTAAGAAGCGCTGGAGCTGTACTTCTTCCAAGACATACCTTGTTGTTCTTTTGGCAGGCCATGGCACTTTGAATATCCTTCTCCTACACTCTTAGTTCATATGCATCTACTCTCCCCAACTTAAATTACATGAATTTATGTTACAGGGAAATTACATGAACAAGCAAGGCTGCTTGTGAATAGTCAAAAGTGTACACTTGAAGTGTAAACAGTCAAGAGGACTTGATGGCAGGGAACAACAGTAGGGCAATTGTGCCTATAAAAATCTGCAGGGGGCGGGTGAGGCCGTTAAAAAAAACACCTGCAGGATGGCAGCATTACTGAAAATATAATTTCCAGATTTGCTTATCTTTGATAGCATGTAAGTAACATTCTTTTAAAATGAAGGTAGCAATTAAGAAAAGTCATACTAGATTTCAGGATAAAGATAATAGTTTGAACCCATTTGTTCATCATCCCTCTTCCCAAAACACACTCAAATGACAGGAAAATGGTTTTCTTTAAGGCTTTCAGGACAAAGGAAACAGGAGCATAGACAAGAAATATTAACAACTACTTTGAAAATGGAAAGAGATGTGATGATTGGACTAATGAAAGAAAGAAAGTTGAGCCTATGTCCTGGCTGAGGAGACACCAACAAACAGCAGAACGCAAAGAGTTCCAGGGGTCCAGTGAGCTGGGAAAGCATGTGCAGAGGGTGGGCTGGACGGTAGAAAAGTAGTGTCCTATGTAAGCATGAAGAAGACTCAGCAGTCTCACTCTTTCTGGACACGTGCCTGCACCTGTCGGCACTGCTGAGAGCCCCTCGGTGGATGAGGCAAAACAATGACAAACTTCAAA
>NW_022103898.1:65544555-65587605 GCF_000313985.2 Echinops telfairi
GGGTCCAGTGAGCTGGGAAAGCATGTGCAGAGGGTGGGCTGGACGGTAGAAAAGTAGCTGCACATATTTGCACGAAGAAGAGCTACACTCCTGGATCTTGATCAAAGGGCAGTACAATGCAGAGAATTACAAATAAGCATGGAATCCAGACTTTCTGTAGCCATTGAGATTAAATGAACTTTCAGATTATTACAGAGATCATCTGTAAATCCTAAACCTTATGCCAAAAAAATTCTCTGAAGTGTTCTTCAAACCAAGCTATATGTTGTTACTTAGTAAAGAATGTTTGCCTCACATGTATATATGTAGATATATGTATATATGATGATAGGGAAATAGATCTATGTACATATATTTATAGGTTTAGTATTAAGGTAGCAGATGGACATTGGGCCTCTACTCAAGCACTCTTTCGATGCAAGAACACTTTATTCTAATAACTTGGCATTCCATGATGCTCACCTTCCTAACACGATCGCTGAAGACAAAATGGGTGCATAAACAAATGTGGTGAAGAAAGCTGATGGTGCCTGGCTATCAAAAGTTATAGCATTTGGGTCTTAAAGCCTTGAAAATAAAAAAGCAGCCATATAGCTGAGAAGCAACAAAGTCTGCATGGAAGAAACACACCAGCCTGTGTGAACATGAGGTGTTGATAGAATCAGCTATCAGGCATCAAAGACACATAATAAAGAAATCATATCATTGTGAATGAGGGAGAGTGTGGAGTGGAGACCCAAAGCCCTTCTGTAGGCAACTGGACATCCTCTTACAGAGGGTCGTGGGGAGGAAACGAGCCAGTCAGGGTGCAGTATAGCATTGTTGAAACATACAGCTTCCCTCTAGTTCTTTAATGCTTCCTTCTCCCCACTACCGTGACCCCAATTTTGCCTTAAAAATCTGGCTACACCAAAGCATGAATACAGGTACAGATAAGAACTGGCAACACAGGGAATCCAGGACAGATAAATCCCTGAGGACTAAAATTGAGAGTAGCGATACCAGGACGGTAAGTGGAAGGTGGGGGGACAAAAGGGGAACCGATCACAATGACCTACATTAACCCCCTTCCAGGACAGAAAATTGGGTGAAGGGAGACATTGGTCAGTGTAAGAAATGAAAAAATAATAATTTATAAATTATCAAGGGTTCATAAGGGAAGGAGAGTCAGGGAGGGGAGGAGGGGAAATGAGGAGCTGATACCAAGGTCTCAAGTAGAAAGAAAATGTTTTGAAAATGGTGATGGCCACAAATGTACAAATGTGCTTGACACAATGGATGGATAGATGGATTGTGATAAGACTTGAATGAGTCCGCAGTAAAATGCCTATGCCTTAAACATAGGGCTCCTTTGAAGAACTATCTCCAAACTGACCGGAGCACCTGGAAGCGTGACATAAGAAGCTTAGGGGGCAGTGAGTTCTTGTCAATGAACGAGGAACAATTCAGAAAAGGAGGGCAGGAATGCCTTCACAACTTGAAGAGTAAAATAATTTTCAATAACTTGTACATATGTTGTTGTTAAGGACTGTCTAGTTAGTTCTGACTCATATTAATGCCAAGTGCAACTGAACAAAACACACCCAGTCCCGCACCATCCTCATAATCGTTAGGCACAAGCTGATTGCTGCAGATGCTGTATCAACCCATTTTGTGGAGGTCTTCTTTTATTCACTGCCCCTCTCTTTTACCAAGCATGGTGTCCTTCTCAAGGAACCACAGAGATATTGTTAAATTAGTGTGTGTTACATGGTGCATAAGAAAATCAAAACAAATTCATGAGAGCCAAAATAGAACCTTGAGTTTATCCCACCTGAATTTTAAGAACATCTCAAAAATAGATTTGATACACTGAACATGGACAGAAGACTTGATAAGCTATGAGACGACATCAAGAACATGGTACATGAAGAAAACAAAAAACAGTCAAAAGACAAGAGAGAAAAACAAGACAAAGTGGATGACAGATGAGATGCTCTTGATCATAGAGTAAATCAAGTAAATGGAAGAAATGATGAACTGAAAGAGCTAAACAAAACATTTCAAAGAGCAGTTCAAGAAAACAAAGTAGATTCTTCTATTGAATGTGCAAAGACCCAGAATTACAAAGTCACGAGGGAAACACACTCAGCGCCTCTCAAGGGAAAAGAATGAAAGAAAAAGAATGCAAGCCTCAAGTTGACGTAGTGAAGGATTCCATGGGCAAAATGTCGAATGATGCAGGAAACATTAAAAGAAGATGGAAGAAATATAGAATTACTGTACCAAAAAGAAGTGGTTTGACCATCAACTATTTCAAGAGGTCACATAGGATTAAAAACCAGTGGTATTGATGGAAGTAGTTCAAGCTGCACTAAAGGCATTAGCAAAAGGCAAAGCTCCAGGAATGTATGAAATACCAATAAAAATGTTTCAACAAGAAAGCGCAGCACCACAAGCACTCACTCAACACTCATCTGTGTCAAGAAATTTGGAGGACAGCTACCTGCCAACTGACTGAAAGATCCATTTTTGTACCCATTACAAAGAAAGGTGACCCAACGGAATGTGAAAATTATAGAACAATATAATTAATGTCACCCGCAAGTAAAACTTTACTGAAGACAATTCAAAAACAGTTGCAGCAATACACTGGCCGGTAGCTGCCAGAAATTTAAGCCAGGTTCAGAAAAGGACATGGCATAAGAGATATTGTGGCTGATGTCAGATGGATCGTGGCTGAAAACAAAGAATAGCAGAAATATATGTATTGACTATCCAAAAGCGTTTGACTGTATGACATTGAGAAGGATAGGAATTTCAGAACACTTCGCTGTACTCATGCAGATCCTGTGCATAGACCAAGAGGCAGTTGTTCCAAGAGAACAAGGGAATAATGAAGGGTTTAAAGTCAAGAAAGGTGTGTGGCAGGGTTATAGATTTTCAGCATGATTATTCAATCTGTATACTGAGGAAATAATCCAAGAAAGGCTAAATGCAGAAGAATGTGGCATCAGGATTGCAAGAAGGCTAATTAACCACCAGCAATATGCAGGTGACACAAGCGTGCTTGCTCAAAGTGAGGCAGACGTAAGCACGTGCTGAGGAAGACCAAAGGCCGCAGCCTTCAGTGTGGACTGCAACTCAACATAAAGAAAACCCATACCCACCACTGGACCAGCAGACAGCATCACGGTCAATGGAGAAAAGATGGAAGTTTTTAAGGATTTCATCTTGCTTGAATCACAATCACTACTCATGTAAGCAGCAGTCAAGAAATCAAAGGAAGTGTTGCACTGGGCAAATTTGCTGCATATCTTCAAAGTTTTTAAGAACAAGGGTAGTACTTTCAAGGATCGAGGTACACCCAGCCCAAGCCAGCATATGTTCAATTGTCTCATAGACATGTGGATGTTGAGAAAACAAATAAGGAAAGCCACAGAAGAATGGATGCATTCGAATTATGGTGCTGGCAAAGAATATGGAAAGTCCCATGGACTGCCCAAACAAACAAACAAATCAGTCTTGGAAGGGGTCCAGCCAGGGTGCACTTAGAGGCGAGGGTGGCAAGACTTCATCTCCTGTATGTCGGAAATATTAGCAGGAGAGACAAGTCCCTGGAAAAGACATCATGCTGGGCAGCTGAGAGGGGAAGGCCCTCTACAAGACGGAGTGAGCTCCATCGACAAGATGGGTGGCCTCAAATGTAAGGACAATTGGGAGAAGAGCATGGGATCAGAGGGGGTTCATTCTGTTGAGAGGCCATAGGGTCTCTGTGAGTTGGAATTGACTCGCTATCACCTAACAATAACAGATTTCTTAATCTTGAAACTATTTTTCACCTTAGACTTTTACATGTCAGCATCACCTCTTATTACTTACTGTTAACATTTCATTGTCATTTTTATGAAAATCCAATCCATGCCCAGAATTTAATATCTTGTGAATGGCATAAATGATTTCTAATATTTATTCCTAGGGAAAATGCTTTTCTTTCTCCATGAACCCTTTAATTTCCTTCATAGTTAACTAAACCTACCCAGTTATTTGATCTTACATTCCATGTGTAGGCTATTATTATAGTCACCAAAATAAACTGATGACAAGTTCCTTTTTAAAATTTATTCATTTGTGCCTTCTGATTCAGGAATTTTATAGCCAATACTTTACTGGGTTTCAAATACTCATTATTCTTTTCTAGCAAGGACCATGCCCCACGGGGTTAAAAAAATCAAAAGGAAAACCAAAGTACACAGACTAATTTCTGCTGCCACCCTTCAGCAGAATATGTAGTAATATCCAAGTAAGTCTAAAATCCTATTTTGAGCTTTCCAATCCGTGAATGTGGTGTGCCTTTGCAAGGATTTGGGTCTTCTTTAATTTCTCTCATCTCTATTTTGTAATTTTCATCATAGGCATCCTGCGTATACCAAACTGTCAAAAAGTATTACTATAAAATCATAGAAGCCTTTAACAAAAATATCAAAATGTGAAGCTATTGTTTTTCCACATGTCCTCCACCTTGGCTTATACACTTCTGAAGGCAATGATTCGATCTCACTAACCTCTCCCCCAAAGAATTCCACTCTTCTATTTGCCCCATGTCAAAAGGGCAGTTTGAGCATCTATAAGGGGCTCAAGTCATGTTCCTTTGAAATGTTCTTTGAATTTGGGGAACAAAAAGAAGTCTGAAGGAGTCAGATCAGGACTCCTGAGCGGATGGATAGGGCTTTCCAAGGACATTCTCCTGGGAGGGTCTTTGTCACAATCACTGTAACTGTGTAACTGTCCCGGCTTTTTTTTCATCAAAGCAGTTTTCAATGTTCCTAAGATTTCTTCCTAATAATTATCTATGGTCGTCTTGTGTCCTTGGAAAAATCTATCAAGATTACCTACTGCTTTGAAATGCCCCCAAAGAGTTACCATAAACTTGTGCACTAACCTCTCTACCTTGAAATGAACTGGCCTAGCAGATCTCCTCAGAAGCCCCTGAGTGGATTGGACCTTTTTCTGCTTTTTTGAGGCACCCTACGGAAATTAAGATAAGTATATTACTGAAAGAACTTGTCCACAGCCATCCACTGATCAGAGGCATGCTTTATTATTTTTATTCGGAATAAATGCATGTATCTGTGACTGGAAACCTAGTAGCCATCATATATCCTATTTTGTTAGAATTATATTTCATAATTCCATTATATTTAGAAAAATTATAAATAGGAATATATATTTAATTTCAGTGTACATGTGCTGATTATTCTGAATACAAAGAGGTAATTGATTTTTGTGTGTTGATCTTGTATCAGGCAACCTTTCACAACACTTTCTAGGCATTTTATTTTTCTCTTGTGTGTGTGGTTTACTGTTTGTTTTTTGAAGATTCATTAGGATTTTCTAGATGGAGAATCATGCCATTTTCAATGTTTTATTTCTTCCTTTCCAATATATATACGTTTTACCTCTTTTGCTTATCTTATTAAAGTAAGTAGAATTCCTAGTACTGTGTTGAATAGGTGTGATGAGAAGACATACCCTTATTTCCTGATCTTAGAGGCAAAGCATTCAGTCTTTCACCATTCAGTGTATTGTTAACTGTAGGCTCCTTTATTATGTTCTTTAGAGACTGAGGTAATTTTCCTTTATTCACGATTTACTGATAATTTTTCTCATGAAGGCTTTTGGGATATGTGAAATAGCTATTGTACACCTATTAATATGACTTTTTCTTCTTTAACTTGCTGAAATTAGCCCCACATACCTGAAAAAAAAATCCGAGTTGATCATGACATATACGTGTCATTTTACATTTTACATAGTGTTAGATTCAATTTGCTATTTTGCTGAGGATTTTGCACCTTACTTCATGAGAGATGTTGGGCTCTAGGTTTGTTTGGGGGGTTTGTATGGTTTTGCACTATCTTCACCTGGTATCAGGGTGACACTGATCTTATAAAACTAGTTGAGAAGTGTTTTCTGCAACAGATTGTGTTAAATGGATGCTATTATTGTTATTATAATGCTTAGAATTCTTCAATAAAACTATGTGAACCTGGTGATATCTATGATCAGAGCTTTTAAATTATGAGTTCAATCTCTTTCATAGCTATAGGACAATGCAGAAATTATCTATTTCATCTTGGTTATGTTATTATTTTTAACAGCTTTATTGAGATTTAATTAATAAACCATATAAATCACCTGATTTAAAAATCATATTTTACCATGGAATTTTAGTGCATTCAGCTCTATATGCAACCATCACAATTCAATAACATTTTTATTACCTCAAAAAGAAACTCCATGCCCTTGAGCCATCATCCTTATCCCACCAATGTCCCCAGCCTGAACAGCCACTAATTTATGCTATCGCTATTGACCTGCCTAGTATGGATTTCCATATAAATGGAATCATGTAACATGTGGCATTTTGTTACTGGCTTGTTTCACTTAGGATAACATATCCATCCATTTTTTTAGTATGTATTAATACTTGGCTCCATTTTATGGTCAAATAATGTTCCATTTGGTCATGAAACCACATTTTATTTATCTATTTATCAGTTGATGGACTTTTGAGCTGTTTCTGCTTTTTTACTATGATGAATAAGCTGCTATAAACATTGAAGTCCAGGTTTTTGAGTATACATGTACATAGGTTTCCATTATCTTGGATATACATCAAGGAAGAATTGCTAGGTCACGTCGTAACTCCGTGTTTAATCTTCGAAGGAGCTGACAGACTGCTTTCTCAAGTGGCTGTACAATTTCACGTTAGTAGCTGCCATTTCCAAGTGTTCGAATTTCTCCATATCCTTGCCAACACTTGTTAGTGTTGGACTTTTTTTGTGTGTGTAAAAATATAGACCTCAAATCATGCACTCATTCAACAATTTTTACATGTACAATTCAGTAGCACTGATATATTCTTCATGTTGTGCTATAATTTTCACTATCTCTTCCCAAGTTATTTTAACATCATTAACTTAGATACATTACCCTCTAACCTTTTCGCTTGTGCTTTAGAATTACTGTCATCAATTTGATCTCATACAGGTAATTCTTTAGAGAGTGCAGTTCTCAAGCCAAATATTCTCTACTAAGTGGTGCAAAACCATTCTTTGGTTTAAAGATGACATCAGGGGATATTTTTGATTCAAAGTTTAAAGATGATCTCGGCACACTACGTATGGAAGTTCTTCTGGTTTCAATGGATCCATTTAGTCTGGATGCCATAAGAATGTGAAAATCTGTCCCATTGGTCTCTTGACTTTGATCAAAATGTTCAAATATGGTAACCAGGCATCATTAAGTTCTTCTGGCCTCGTGGCAAAATAGTTCATGAAAGCATGAGACTGGCAATGCAGTGTGTGAACGCTGATGTAAGGGTGGCATCTGCCCTCCTCCAACCTCACAAAGAGGAAGGAGAAACCACCAGCAGCAGCAGCAGCAGCAGCAGCTGCGGAGGTCAGACATGGCCCAGCCCCAACCTTCCTATCAATTCTGACACCAGTCGTCTCACCTGCAGCACTCTCCGCTTCTCAGATAGGTTCAGCAATTCACTGCAATGGCCAAACAGGACTCACAGAACATTCTTGTGATTACGGTGCTTACTGCGGAAACGAACAGTTTACAATTTAAGTGAGAAATGCTCAGGATGCACGGGTTCATTCAGGACAGAATCTTCTCTGCTGTACCTGCAGACAGAGCTCGCTCTGGTTTTCATTCTCCTGGCCTCGGCCATGCTCAGGCAATGTTTCAAAACTCTTTTAAAGCTGCCAATAAATGCCCAAGGGGCACACCACTCTTTCATAAGCCTCAGCTCCAGGGCGCTCAGCTCTAGTTCTGTGTGTCAACAAACCCAGCTTCCCCAATGCAGTGCCTGGAGGCATACTCCACGAGGCACGCTCCTGCCCCCAAACCCACAGTTGACTTGTTCCATTGGCTGGGAAGTCCACAGTGTCCCATGCGCTGCCTCTTGGTACTGCTCTACTTCTCTGCCACCTTTTGTTCCTCTGATATTACAACTGTCTCCTGGATCGAGGAGGTTCGGTGCACAGTGATCTTGGAGTCCAAAGGATGCACTTTTCTCTTGGTATTACTGAAACTCCTCTCTCTGCTTCTGAGATAACCTTTAAGATCTAGCAAAATGGCCAAATTGATGAATCCCTGCACTCAATTTCCATATTTGTACAATCACAATTAACCCTGTTAACAATCATTCACTACTGAATTATATAATCCTATCAGCATCTTCCCCTAACTGCTCTTACCCAATCCCACTATGAAAAAAAAAACCCCAAAACATTTGATGGTTGTTAGAAAGACTAAAAGAACTGTAACAAGTAAATCACTGCATTATGTAGTTCAACCTCTAACTTCTAGGCCTCCTTCCTCTGATGTTGCAAACAAATAAGGACTAATTGTTTTAGATGGAATAGACACAGCTTTTAATGTTCCAGGCACTACTCAACAAACTAGAAGGTAGAACAAAACCTTTAAAAACAATATTCGGTCAATTGACTTGGACTCTCACAAAACTACTACCCTAAAATCTTTGAACTAAAAGGAAAGTATAAAAAATTTAATCCCATGAAGTGTTTGTGCCCAAATAGTACCAGCAGCTGTTTTTTGGCTTTCATTGTTGTGTTTGATTAACTATCCTAAAGGTTTTGAAGTTGATTTCCTCTTTTTGATTTGCATTTACTTGATGATTAATGATGTTAAACATATTTTACTGTGCATATTATCTTATTTACATGTTTTCTTAGAAGAAATGTTTATTCATTAATTGTGTTATCTTTTTATTATTGAGTTGTAAGACTTGTCTTAGACAAAGTGGGTGAATAAGCAAATGTGGTGAAGAAAGCTGATGGTGCCTGGCTATCAAACGATATAGCATCTGGGGTCTTAAAAGCTTAAAGGTAATCAAGCAGCCATCTAGCTCAGAAGCAACAAAGCCCACATGGAAGAAGTACACCAGCCTATGTGATCACCATGTGTCGAAGGGATCAGGTATAAGGCATCATCAAAACAAAAAATCTTTCCATAGTGAATGATGAGTGTGGAGTGGAGACCCAAAGCCCATTAGTAGGCCACTGGACATCCGCTTACAGAAGGGTACCGGGGAGGAGGAGAAATAGTCAGGGTGCGATGTAGCAACCATGAAAAATACAACTTTCCTCCCCTGACACTCCCCCGCCCCCCATTATCATGATCCCAATTCTACCTTGCAAGTCTGGCTAGACCAGAGGATGTTCACTGGTACAGATAGGAACTAGAAACACAGGGAATCCAGGGCGGACGATCCCTTCAGGACCAGGGGTGTGAGTGGCGATACTGGAAGGGTAGAGGGAGAGTGGGTTGGAAAGAGGGAACCTATTATAAGGAACTACATGTGACCCCCTCCCTGGGGGACGGACAACAGAAAAATGGGTGAAGGGAGACGTCAGACAGGGCAAGATATGACAAAATAATAATTTATAAATTATCAAGGGCTCATAAGGGAGGGGGGAGCAGGGAGGGAGGGGAAAAATGAGGACCTAATGCCTGGGGGCTTAAGTGGAGAGGAAATGTTTTGAGAATGATGAGGGCAATGAATGTACAAATGTGCATTACACAATTGATGTATGGATTGTGATGAGTTGTATGAGCCCCTAATAAAACAATTAAAAAAAAGAATTGGATACAAGTTGCTTATCAAATATGATTTGTACATACTTTCTGCCATTCTGTTAATGTTCTTTGTATTTCTTTTAATATTAATCTTTGAAGAGATTTGCATTTTAGTCAAATCAAAGTTATCCATTTTTTTGTTTGTTAACAGTTTGTGCTCTGCATGTCATTATTGCTATACAATCTCTCGAGTTTAAGGACTTACATGTGGGCCTATGAATCATTTGGAGATCATTTTTGTTTATGATGTGGCCTAAGATCCCCTCCTTTGTATGTGGCCTTACTGTTGTCTCAACACCACTGGTTGAGAAGACCATTCTCTCCCCAGCTTCTGGTACCCTTGATAACCAAGAGGTGATCCTAGACAAAGAGTGTCTTCCGCGACTCTTCTGTTTAATCTGTTGATCTATATATTCATCCTTTTACCATTTCCATACTAATTATTCTGGGTAACAGTAAAATTTTGAAATTAAAAAAAGTGAGTCCTTGAACTTTGATCTTCTTTTCCAAAATGCTTTTGCCACTTTGGGTTCCATGTAATGGTGTGTGGATTTTCGAATCAGATTGTCAATGTCTACAAAGAAGGTAACTGGGGGGCTTCTGGGGACTACTGACTGCAGACCAGTTTGGAGGGTATTTTCATTTTAACCACAATCAATTCTGTGGGTATGAAGTCAACTTTTTCTTTTAAAGTTTAATAGGACTTAAGAGAATAACTTTTGCAGTTATTTTGCCAAATTCTCAACATTTTTCTTGTGAGGCCATTGCAATCGGAATTATCTTAATTTGATTTCACTGTAAGTTCATGAATGTCACTGTTGAAGCAGTAGAGTAGAGCGGCGGTTCTCAACCTGAGTCGCAGCCCCTTTGGGGGTTGAACGGCCCTTTCACAGGGGTCCCCTGATTCATAAGAGTAGCAAAATTACAGTTACAAAGTAGCAATGAAAATAATTTTATGGTTGGGGGGGGTCACCACAATATAAGAAACTGTATTAAAGGGTTGCGGCATTAGGAAGGTTGAGAACCATTGGAGTAGAGGGAGGCAGGTGTTGACTTGGGTGAATGGGAAGAGAAGTATTCTACAAGAGAAGAAAAGCAAAAGGGGCAGGGGTAGGGCAAAAAGTTTCCTACGTAGTTTTAAGCTGTTGAATACAATATTAGTTGAAATGTAAACTCCCACCTAATTCATAGTTTTTTAAAAATGAAATGCTATCCTGTGTCCTGCAACCGTGCTAAAATGTATTAGGTCTAATAGTTTTTAGTGGATTCCTTAAGATTTTCTTGGACAAAACTATGTCATCTATGAGTATAAATAGCTTTAATTCTTCCTTTCCAGTATAGCCTTCTCTCTTTGGGCCTAATTGCCGTGGCTAATATTGTTTGGCACTCTTGTGTGTTTTGAGGTATTGTTCAGTTTCTTCTCATCAAATTTATGAGTTAATGTGATTGAACTATGGGATGATAGGACATATATATTAAATGCAATTTAAAAGGGTGGGGGGGAGCATAGATCCAGGAATGGGATCTGGGCTTGCACTAACTCAGCTCCAACTTAAGAACAATCACTTCCTACATCATGGCCCTGCTCGATACTCACCCTCGGGTACAATAGCAAAATGTGGTGAATAATTTAGATGGTGCCCGGCTACCAGATAAAACAATGTCTGGAGTTTTAAAGGCTGATATCCAAACAAACAGCCATCTCAGTGAAGTGTCAACTAAGTCCACGTGGACGAAGCTCACACGGAAGGGTCAGTATCCGAGGCTACACTGTGAGAGTCCAGTGTGCAGCAGGTGATGGATGACAGAGGGAGCTCAAGACTCAGTGGTGGAGCGACACAGGAAACAGGGCTCTGGAGAACCCCCGTCTAAAACTGACGGAGGGGAGCAGAGTGGTCACTGAAGACAGTGCTTGGGAGAGGAGTCCAGATCAAAGGCATAAATCTGCCTTGAACACCTAAAACAGTAAAAACTTGTCAGTAGATCACCTCTATGATGCAGGCTAGACCTGGTCTGGTTTCCAAAATTTTCTGTATTTTTGTTTTGTACTGTTTTGTTTTTTGTGGGTTCATATTAGTGTATCTTAGAGGTGTTATGTCACTATAGGTTACCCTCTTGAAGCTGTTATAAGCTTCTCTGTGTTTTGGTCTATGAAACCCAGGGTTGACGAACCTATAGGGAGAGCGAGTAGAATAGGGGGTTCTGAGGTAGTGTGTGTGTGTGTGGGAGGGGGTGTAGGGACCGCGGTGTAAAGGGAGATGATGTCAGAGGCCATGTAGAAAAAGCATGTTTGGAACTGATTGGTAGTAAGTATCCACTTCTACTTTACGTGACTGAAATATGGAACGAGCTGCAGCAAGAGCACGTGGAGACTAGGGCAGCTCATGTCAGCCAAGCATCTGCAGCTGCCACTCGCCTTTCCTCTAACATTCTCCAGGATCTGGACAAGGAAGCCTCCTACTTAAGTCCGGTTTTCCGTCAGCTTCCATGTAGGTCCGTGCCTAGTAAAACAGCCTTGACGTGCGATGAAGCCCAACTGATCTAGAGTTTTGAGCATTGAAGCACTATGGGAAGAACTTCAAGCAGGCCATTTTGTAAACAGCAAAAAAAAATTTTTAATGTACCTGGTTTAATACATCCAGCACTCACCTAAGCTCTGTCCATTCTACCCTGGAGAGGACCCCTCCTTGTCATAGAGGGGCTTCCCTGAAGAAGTCTTATTACTATACATAGGGCATACCCAATACTTCAGCTCCACCAGCACTCTCCTTCCCAAACCCTCTGGGATTATGAAGCATGTCATACACCATTGACTACAGTAGCATGTATCATGAGCTATTTTTTTGAAGGAGCCCTGATGGCACCGTGGGATAAGCAGTGGGATGCAAAGTAGATGGTTCAAATGCACTAGCTACACAGTGGGAAGATAAGGCATTTACAGCCTCAGAAACCCTATATAGATTATCAGCTCAGTGGCAGTATTGTGTTGTAGTCCTAGAAGGGTTAGGAATACTTGCTATGTGATGAAAGAAGGATGGATTGTAAAGCCTTGGAAGGAATGGGTTATCCAGCAGAACTTGATGTCTTGTGTACAAGCAAATAATAAAGAACACTGACTGCTAAAAGGGCAAACTAATCTGTGTTTGAAGAAATACAGCCAGAAGGCTCCTTAGAAGCATGGATAGCAAGATTTACAGTGCTTTGGACTTAGGGTCAGGAGAGACCAAGTCTCCGCAGAAGGACATCAGGTTTGGTAAAGTAGGACAGAGAAAGAGGGAGGCCCTCAATGCGATGGACAGTGGCTGCATCAAGGGCTTAGGCATAGAAACAACTGTGAGCACGGCGCAGGCCCGTGCAGTGTTCTGCTGTACACAGGGTTGCTATGGGTCAAGGCACCTTACAACAAAATCTTTAAAATCACCTTAATGTCAGTCAATTCCATCAGAGCGACCCTGACAAAGTAAAACTGTTCTTGTGGCTTCCAAGCCTGAAAATCTTTGTGGGAGCAGACAGCTCTTTCTCCCATTGAACAGCTAAGGAGTTTGAACCACCATGCCACCAGAGCTCCATTAAAATGTTTAATGGGACATTTCATAATCCTGTAGGGGTTTCCACGTGTAGTCCTATCTCCTTTCATATCCTTATACCTATCCACACTTCAATCATATTAAGTGCTTGTAGTTACTCAAATCTTTCAGGCCATTATTTAATTCCCGGGCAAGGAAACAGCTCCTTTTATGTAAGGATCCTTTCCTCATAGTTGCCTGGTGACCTTCCAATTCAACATTTTAAAGACAACTCTATAAAGTATATGCAATACTATTTTTATAAGCAAAATAAAATTTGTCAACAGATGCTAAAAACATAAAATGTGGGATTTGGGGCTACATTAATGTTGGCAAATTCTCTCTCCCCACCACCATCTACCCCAAATTATACAATTTTAATTTTTTTTAAAGGACAAAATTGTTTTAAAAACAATTTTTTAAACTCTTCCAGGACCTTCGAAATCAGTTAAAGATAAATCATAGAAGAAAGCATTTATTCATTTTTTTTTTTTTTTGGTATAGAAAGTGTTGAACTTTATGTAAGAAAAACGCAAACCCATTGCCTGGGGTGTTGCTTCCAAAACTCCCTTCAACTGTCATTTTCATATTTCAACCAAGGGAGCACTGGCCTTCAAAAAGCAGCTTCCCTTCAGGATTTTTTTTTTAATTGAAGGGTCAAAAGCTCACACTGAGGCATTATTAATGTACATGGCAAGTCTGAGAGGAAATGAGCAGGGGCAGATCTTAGATTTCCTAGCCTGAGTTTGGCTTCCTACTGGAGACAAACAACAGAATGACGGTAGCCAGAAACTAAACATAGTTCTGGAAAACAGAGCCAGAGAACTATACAAGCTCTCCACACAACTCTCCCTGAGTAGGAGATAAAAGGGAACCAGTGGAAAGTGAAAAAGCGGGTAATATGAGAACTGTTCTCACTCTGAAAGGGTTCCCACGCATACACCATTCAATAGACGGACAGCCTAACTCGCATGAGATGTTTAGGCACAGCATCTACACAATCACTGCAAACAATGATCCCCAGGAAGCAAGTGATTATAAAAATAATACACATGCAAGAGCCACAGCAGCATTATTCACAATACCCAAAAACGGAGGGTAGAGACTGAAATAAAAGGGGGCTTCAAAAAGCTCATGGAAAATTTCCATTATCTTTTAACCCAACATCCCCACAAACTTTTTGAAGTTCCTTCAGACTCACAAACTAGTCAGTGTTCAAACAAAAAAAAAGCCCGGTAT
This sequence comes from Echinops telfairi, assembly GCF_000313985.2. Lineage (NCBI taxonomy): Eukaryota > Metazoa > Chordata > Mammalia > Afrosoricida > Tenrecidae > Echinops > Echinops telfairi. The sequence goes on from NW_022103898.1 coordinate 65,559,012, forward strand.
GTTCATGTAAAAGAATATTATTCAGTGGTGAAAATGAAGTACTAATAGAGATGAAACCCAAAACATGCTCAGTGAAAAGACAAGAACATTTACTGCACTTCACTGAAGCGCAGTGTCCAGAAAGAGCAAATCTATGGAGGCAAGGTCGGTTCGTGTTGGCTTAGTGGTGGAGGGTGGAGGGGGACTGACTGTAAGTGGGCATGCAGTTTCCTTTTGGAGAGATGGCAATGTTCAAAGTTACACTGTGGTGATAAGTAAATGCCCAACTCTGTAAACAAAGTTGAATTTTGCACTTAAATTATTTTACAGACGAGCTACAATTTTTTAAAAATAGATATAAAAAATGTTAAAGTCCTAAAACAATAACAAAAGCAACAACCTTCTGGGGGAAGAAACAGAATCCAAGTCTGCTATATTATTTTTAAAGTCCAGTTTGCAACAAACCATTAGGAGAATGTTAAGAAACAGCCATGTGTGTGACCTATGTTGAGTAGTAATGGAAGCCTCAACTGTTTCTAAATGGGCAAAGATGTTGCCTTCCAGCATAAGTAAATATACTACTACAAGTAAAAACTTGATAGCAATGACGCAACAAATAATCTCACTACAGAAATAAACTGTAGAAAATTAATGGAATTTCTACAATACATAACAAAACTAGTATTTTTGAGTTGAGCTAGATAAAAGCTGAAATGCTTTGGCTTTTGGGCACGCAGCAGGTGGAACTTGGAGGTGGTGGTGAGGAACCGGCAAGTGGAGGAACCGTATTCCAGAGGAGCTGATCTCTAGGGCAGCTCCTGACCTGAGAACGGTTTCTGAAGTGAAGTGTGGGCTTGAGCTCAGGAAGTTCTAGATGAACAGGAACTGTACTAAGGAAAGGGGATAACAGCGACCTGCAGTTTATAGAGGAGAGGACAAGCATAAAAGGGATACCTTCCCCCAAACTATGCTGGGCAGAGCGGAGCTTTCATAGTATGCATTTTTCCACTAGGCGAGCATCAAGCAACTAGCTCAGAGTTAGTGCACCCAGTGGTGTTGCCTGGGAAGGTTCTCTCTGGTTACAGTAAGTTTTTCGTAAAAGCAATTTTGCTGGAACCTCAATTTTTGTAATGGCTGACTTAAGAGAAAAATGTGCAACTGCGAAATTTTGTTTCTTGCTCTGGGGAAAAAAAGTTGTGATGTTGAACACAGCTTAGGGCCGCGCTATTGGAAAAACTCAAGTGCTATGAGTGGTGTTGTTTCCAAAAAAGTTGAAATGTCAATTGATGACAAACCTTGTTCTGGATGTCTATCCACTTCCTGAATTGACAAAAAAAGTCAACTTGTAGTGCATTTGTAGTTAGTTCCTTCCACCAGGTTGAGCTTCCTAGTTAGAGGTTCTGAAGTATTGTGTAAGTGTACCCAAAAAAAGGCCTGGTTTGCAGCAGATGTATGACTAGTTTTGCCACAATGCCCCTGCTCACAGAGCCGTGTTAGTTTTGGGCAAAAAAACCCCGCATGCCTGTTACCCCACCCACCTTACTCACCAGAGCACTCTGCAACTTTGTTTCCATGAATGGACAGCTATGTGAAGAAGAAAAAAATAAAGCGAGAGGTGCTGTCAGCCATCCAAACAGGAGTTTAAAAATGTTTCCAAGAATGGAATCACAGATCTGACAAATGTATTATGTGTAATGGAGAGTACTTTGAAGATGATAAGCTTGTTTTGTTAAAAAAATTTCGATACACAGCTTTGAAAGGTAAATTCCATTTTTAGGGGGGTACGCCTGCGACCAAGGAAGACGTTGGGAAAAAGACAAGCATGTAAAATGCACCATACATCAACTGTCTGAATAAATACTTATATGAGGTTTCAAGATGGGATTCTGGGAAAGAAAAAGGTGAGAATTACAGATTACAGGTCTCTATCAGGTCAAAGATCAGGTTTGAGGAGAGGATGTGACAAAACTAAGTGGATAGGATGTGAAGTTATTGGTGCTTTAACTCTGCCTCAAAATATCCAAGCTGTTGCCATTGGAGTGGTTACCTGAAATCGTGAAGGTGACATTTAGTGACTTACCACGGGGACAGAACGGTAAATGAAGGCATCCACATTAGAAAACATTTAAACAGCTAACAAAATCCTTAGAATGTTAGTTTTGTTTGGAAAAATTCACATAAAAATTTGCTAAAGATAAAAAACGAGGTAGATGATAGGTTCCCCACATCACTGGGTGTCACGGCTTAAAACAGAAACAGTCGGATCTTTTAAGGAACAGGGCAGCTGGTTGAACAGGACCATCTGAGTCAGTTTGTGATGGTGCGCAAGACCTGGTGGTGTAGTGGGTAACGCTACAAGTGGCTGCTAACAAGGTCAATGGTTTTAAGCACGCAGCCATTCCACTGAAGACGAGGGGACTTTCTACACTGGTGAAATGTCAGAAACCCATAGGAGCAGCTCCACTCCTACAGATCACTGAGTCAGAATTGACGGGACAAGATTGTTTTGTGTGTACTGGTGTACAATTTAACATCTCTTCCACTTCACCCATCCCCACTCAAAGTCTCTCTCTAGTTCAACTGCACTCACAGTTCTAACCAGTATCTTATGAGTTAAGTTCTTGAGCCTGACTATGGTCTTGGCCACCATGATGTTCTCAGAAATGGTGTTAGTCATTGTCAAAGCACGGAGAGAGGGGCTTTCACTCGTCTCTGCCATAGCAAATAGCAGCACTCCAAATGGTGACTTGTTCATCCTGGGCTCAGTGTGAGAACAGCGGACAGATACCCTATACTACCTACAGTGGGCATGGCACTGTTACCATGCAAACCATGTATTTTCACAATGGTTTCTGTTGCAGTACAATTGGATGTACTTCCAATATCCAGTCAATTGCCAGGTCTGGTCAATTCTCTCACCTATACTTAGCCCCATAATATCCTGGCTTCTTAGCAGTGTCTCTAACCCCGATCACTGCACTCCTTGGTTTTTGAGCCTTTCTAACCCTTTGGGGGAGTTCTGAGTAGAATCAGCTCAACACAGCTCACTAGGACCCTGAAAGTACATCCAAGTGCTTTACGCGGCCTCCTTATACAAGGCCCTTCTCAGTTCTCACTGAGCTAGGCATGGAGCACAGGTGCTGACTTCTTTGGGGTTGCCAGTATTCTTTCCTTGGTAGAGTACACATCTTCCTCAACTCAGGCTTGTCCTGATCTGCAGACCAAACTGTCTACCATAAACCACCTAACCTATATTTCTAGTATAAGGCTAACATTAGTTATCAAGTATGTTTTCCCCTCACAGCAAAAAACGAGAGGTGGTGGTAACCAGGAGAGAAAATGCAATTAGCGTTGCCTTTGATGACCCATATGCATGGCAATTGAAATTCAAGAAATAAAATTCTTTTGGTACAGGTTCTGCCAGAATTTCACGGTGAAAGTCTTGACATGCAGATCTCTGTGATCAAGAGCCAAGGCATCACGTTCAGCAATGGGCTTACTTCTAGGTACCCAAGCACGGTCTGCTAACTTCTGCAGTTCCCTGCAGAGGGCAATTGATGCAGAAACCATCGTTTAGAGAGATTATATAAGACAATGCTTTACAGTGACAAAGAAAATGTTTAAATAAATCCTGATTGACATGCACAAATAACCAAACTCAATATTCCAGGTTTTCCCAACTTCCTGATAAAGTTTCTTATCGGCAGGTACTCTATGAGCCCCTTCCAACTACATGGAGTCCACGACGAGAAAAAAATGCTGCCAGATCTTGTCCCAACCTCACACAGTTTACTGTCTGAGTCCACTGTTGCCATCTTTTCATTGAGGGTCTTATTTTTCTCACTGACCCGCTACCAAGCATGAAGTCCTCACCAGAGACCGGGCTCTCCTGAAAACAAACATGGCCACGAGATCAAGCTTCACTATCCTTGCTCTAAGGGGCTGTAAGCCAAGTATTTCAGTCACTTTTCTCTTTTTCTTGTTTTCTCCCAAGTGAAACAGAAAAGGGTTCAATGGTGACAAACACATCGGCTATCTATGGTTGTTTTCCTGCCATTTGCTAACTACAAGAACCAGAAACCCTGACTTCCAAAGTAATCCTAGAAAAGCTACAGAACGCAACTAGTTAAATAATGGGGATTCACAAACTGCTCTCATGAAGAGACTATAAACTGGTTTTGAAAATCCATTCACTTAGTCTTCTCTAGAATTCAAGTAAAATGTACTAACTATTCATGGCAACTTTTTAAATCTCTGTATATAGTATGCATCAATTCCAAAGGGCTCAAATGGCTTCATACATTTCTAGACTGTCCATTTAAACCAGTAGAGGCAATATTTATATAGAGGAGAAACCTATTTCCATTAAAGCATAGTTATAATTGGTAGGGGGGGAAAATTAGCTGAAAACTTGGTTTTATCTTTTTTTCTCCAAAAACATATAATCTGTTGAGTTAAAGGGGCTAGAATCAAGAGACATTTCTTTTAAAATGGCTCACAACTGGGGCAATTTTGTCGACACCTCGCCCTCCTGCATCCCAAACTATCTGGAGCCAGGTTGGGTTGTCACAACTGGGAGGGGGTCTTGTGGGTATGAGTCACTGATAACCTCCAATGCAAGAATCACCCCTGAAAACAAATAACTGTCCAGTCTCAATGTCAATGACACTGAGGTAGATAAAGCCTTATCTAAACAAGTGAACATGCTTTTTTCCCTCGTAAAGTCCACATTTTGGAGAAAAGCCTGGATCTTCTAAAACATGGAACCAGGAGTTTATTTCCATGCCTTTTACAAGATTCTTGGTTTATGAGCAAGTAGTGATTCCAAACACGTTTGCATAACTATTAAGTATTTAGACTACAATTATAGTAAACAAACACACTGCTGTGCTTGCCTCAGTAAACTGTTGTGTTTTATCAAGTTTAAAAGAATAGGGCTGGGAAACCGTCAATAGCTTTCCATATCCTGGGACTATTGGAGACTCACGAAACACAGGGCTACCATGCTGGACCAGTGCTGGAGAACTGCGGGGCACCCGCCCGCCCGCCGTCTACAGTAACACCGCATAAGGCACATCAACCTTTCTGACAATCACCAAGTAATTCCACAACCCCCTAAACCCAGGACGTATTTCAATTCAAAGAATATAAAGGCTTTTCTCTTCTAAGAACCTAGTATAATTCAATTTGCCAAACTCACCATGAATTAAAGAGGTGACGTTAGTAAGACACGAATGGAAATCCAACTACTAAGAATAAATTCGAAATCTGACGGGCACACCGATACTAGAAGGGAGAATCAAATCAAATCAAATCATGTGCATTCCCACTCAGTAATTTTACTTCAAGTTGGCTCTTCCGCCAGCTTTTATCTTTAAGGGAATACAATCCCATTTGGATTTAAAGTTAACTTTATAAATGAAAAAGACCAAAACATATTGCTGAAAAAAATTAAAGTACATAAAGTACAGGTGTTCACAAAGTCTTGTGTTTCAATTACTAATCAGAAAATAAGAAACTTACTGTTTTGAAAAGGAGAAATGCAATTTCAGTTCGTATTTTCTTAAGAAAATTACCATCAGGTGAACTTCTGGCATCCATTACCAAACACTTTATCAGTGTTTCATTTTTGCAACCGAAAATTATCAAAGTAATTTAGCTGGAGAAATCAGTTAAAAACAGAATTTTTTTCAAACAGTAAGTAAACTTACTGTACTGTCAACGTTTCATTAAAGATTAAGCAAGATTTTCAATGAGGTATATATCTGAACATTTTAAAAATTAAGATTCAATTTCAGACAGATATAGAACCCAAATTATTACTTGCTGAACATATTAAGCTTTTAAATAAATATCAAAACATTTATTAACCATAGGTTCTATAGATCAGTAATTTTAGTAATTTATATCTTTATTAAAATTTCACTTGGGAAGAAAATATCACTTCTAATTCTTCATGGGTTAAGTGTTGCTATATACTGTCATATGGTCACATACTGCTTAAAAGGTTTAATAAACTCATTAATTTCAGTTAACTCAATTTTTCACTGGCAGAGGATTTTGCCTATTTCATCTTTTCAACAGTAATCATACTCAAATGAAGTCTGAGATTGGTCTAGTTATAAAGATATGAGAACATTTCCTAGAACCAGCTAATTAGACATGCCTTTGTGTTATATATTTTTTTTTTTTTACCATTGGCCTGGTAAAAGACTAGAAAAAAAATATTTACTGTCACATAAAATCATTTTGACAGCCAAATTGTGGTGAAGTCACCATATGCCATTTTTTAAGAGTTCTCTTATTCCCACAGGTCAAGTACCTTGCAAATTCAATATGCAAGCAGCATATCAAAAATGTACTACTGATACCTCGACAAGTCATTTTTTAGATTAGGTCCTGCCTTACCAATTTTCTTTCTGCTGTAATTTCATTTCATACATCAACCTAACCTCAAAACACAACTGTATCTTAAACTTTCCTTTAAAAGATATCACGGAAGGCACATCTAGCTATTAAACTCTCCTTATGAAAGACAGGGAACAGTAGCTTCCTACTATTAACTTAGTGGTAAATCACTGAGCAGAACGTCAGTGAAGCAGGAGTGACAGTCCACGGCTGGATCGCATACCACCACTTCCAGCCCAGTATCTGGATGACAGCCCTGCTAGGGATTAACTAATCAGGAAGATTCAGCATTTAGATTCAGAGCAATCCCTTCTTGTTACTACTTTGACTATATATGTGTATACACAATAAAACCTGATCTACTAGTAGAGAGGGCCGTTTTTATATCAAAAGATAGTATTTTAGTCAGTTGAAAATCGAGCTGGCTTGTAAGACTCAGCAAAACTAAAATAGAAGCACCTTTGTTGTTAAACAAAACAAAACAAAAATCCTATACATGAAAAAAAATTTGGATTTAACTTTGGACAATTAACACAACATTGCATGTCAAGCTTCTATTCGTCCTAGAGCCTGCAGTATTGTAATTTATTGTGAAACAATGTAACCAAATATTTAAATATATCCACAACATCTATTTCCACGGTATATGCATAGTACATTAATACACTAACATCTCAAAATAAATCTCTATTACAGCTGTATGCAAATGATGGCATTAGAGTATCACTGCCATATTTGGAAATGGCACCAACTTAATGTAGGGAGGGGTCCATGTCCATTTACTAGTCAAAAGCCTCAGTGATACCAAATTTCTTATGCATTATCATCTGAACATTTGAAATCAAGCTATTACTCTAATAACCACTGTTACCGATTAAAATCACTGCATATCCAGATGTTAAAGCAGGTAACAGAGCAGGAAAAGTATTTCCAATTCACAGTTTCAAAAATAAGGGTGCAGTTTTTCAATATCTGATTGCCTCAAATTGGTCACTCGATTTAACAGCTGCCTCCTTCAAACATGTAAACTATGTTTGCACAGCATTAGATATCTCTTATTCTCGGAGCGCCACAAATTGGAAGAAGCTACAATGTGAAATGAACTCAGTGAAGGTTATGTTGAAATAAAAACGTAGCTAAAATATTAAAAAGTACTGCAAAGCTTTGATTGCCCCCAGCACAGAGCCTTTACCAGGAAAAGGAGTCAACACCCACCTAATGCAATATGTAAATTAGCTCTACAAGAGAAAGTGGGGAAAATGTGCCTCAACTAAAAGGGCAATGGTCTTAAAAACCAGTAAATAAATTGGTGGTAGCTGACTTTAGAATTCTCCTCAAATTAAAATCCAAACGCACACACAGTATTTGTATCCTCAGATAAGATCCAAAGAGAATGAAAGAAAAACCTGACTTTAAGAATAAAGGTGTATATACACACACACATACACACACACACACAAATGGGTAACTGAGAAAAAACCGAGCACTTAAATATCCCAAGTTTAGATGTGTAAGAAAATTTATAATAGAAAAAAGTGGCAAATTGCTATTGTTACTTGATTTGCTGAAAACATCTGCAAAGTGTCAAAATTTACTCCCTTTTTCTCCAGATATGTGTTTTCTGTGCAAAAATAAATATCTGAAAATTGCACTAATACAATACTTATTTTAACTTTTGTATTATGAATAATCTGCACATGCTGCTTTACAGACAATATATATTTATAAACTTGCTCATGCAAAATTAGTGTGCCCAACAGGGATATTCTTAACCCCATACTTAAAAACTGATACATTATTGTTTTTTTAAACTGCCAACCTCTGAAATGTTTTCTAGTCAGCCAACAATCAACTTATCTTGCCAAAAAACATTATACGAGAAAGAGATGGTTTAAGCATTGCAGGGTTTTTGATTTTTAAAATATAAGATTTATAAAAGAAAGAAATTCGTGGTCACAAAATTTCAACATTTTAATCCTAAATGTTTGTTACAGGGTAAATAGAGAGTGGACCTTATCTCCATAGTCCATAAATCTTAACTTTTAGTTTCCATTTAAAATGTCCTAAACCACTAAAACATTAGTGGTTTTACAACCTCTGGCTTATGGAAATACGTGTTTCTGAAATAAATGCTACAAAAGCAACAATGGAAGAAAGCCAAACTGTCTTCATGAAGGGGGGCAAATGGAACATTTTGAAGTCTTTAGACACTTCTCTTTCCATCTCTTATGATTAACCTGTCAATTCAGTGCATCACAGGGTCAATGTAATGGTCCCCGCATTGAACAAACATTTAACTAGTGTCCATTGACTCCAAATTAGTGGATGACGAATCTTTTTGGATACTTTCAAAGATGGCCGCCAGCTCTGGGTTAGAGCTGATCTGCGATTGGAATTCGCTCATCAAAGGGCTCTTCTCTGCTTCTGGAATGGTCAGCAGTGCTGCTACTGCCCTCATGGCAGACCGCTTTAGTTCATCTTGCTTCTCAAACTCCTGCTTCACCGAGTTGGCCTTAACCTGCAATGTGAAGTCGCTTTAGATGATGTGCCACAGAAAGCTCTGCCACAACAAATGTAAACATATGCAATCTCTCAATAGCGAATAAAGTATAGCAATTCTAGGCTGGCTCCCAAAGCACATTACATTCCAAGCATACTATTTTTTTGAAAAAAATAGTGGCTTTCCTTTTCCTTTCAAGGGAATTTACACAAAGACCCCCTATACAAAAAGAAAATCGAGAGCCAACATGGTTAAAACAAGAGTAGAATCCAGTCTTATCTGCTTAACATACCAGACTCTAGCTCTTGCCAAAAACTTCTCCTTTAGAAACTGTTTATTTAGTGTTCCTCAAAACGACCATTCATTGACACCTGAGGTCTCTGTGTCTAATTATTCTTACACACAAAGCTTTGTTCACCTTTTAAAAGAATAAGCAAATAAATCCACTCCTCCCCAAAAGTCTAATTCACTGTTATCACTCTCACAAAAATTCTGCTAACCGTTAACTAGAATGAAAGACACTTCCTCTTTTGTGACCCAAACATTCTTTACTCTACATCAGTATGTTAAAGCATGTCATATTGTTACAGCAAAAATCAAAAACAGTTCAGAATAGCATTTAACAGTGCTTAGTTTCAGAAAACATTCCTATTACTAGGTCTGAATAACTATAGTACAGAATTAAGTAGGAATCTTGACTATACCATACTCTACCCTAAGTTGATGCTACAGTATCAATGATTACCTTAGTTGTACATGTGGCACGTAGTGGCTCAACAAGTCGGTCCAACCTCTGCAGTACTGCACTTGGACAGAGGGTAGAGAGTCTTACCAACATTAAAAATGTTAGCATCTATTAGGAATATTAAAAACAAAATTAGACTTTGCGTTATTTCCTAAAAACAAGGTGCAAATTCTAACAAACATGGCTAGTATGCACACTGAAGCTTCACTTTAATGGACTCGCCACTCTGAATCACAGAGACGACTCAATGAATCTGAGGTATAAGCACTGGCAAGGCTGCATCTCTAATGCAATCCCTGAGTACAGAGCTAGAAAAGTGCGTCAGTCTTGAATGCACATGAGAATCACCTGGGGAGCTTTAGAAACATCCTCAGATGTTGATTTAGAAATGGATGGGCTCACAGATTCAGTAAGTTTTAGTAACCCCCCTTGGATAATTCTCATGTGTGCCAGAGCTATCTATGAGAAGCACTAGGGGAAGTTTTCACTCAAATTTTCCTGAAAGAAATGGCTGGTTATTCAGATTAACCCACATAAAAAACCAAATTAACTTGTAATCATTGTCCCCTTCAACTGAAAACTCACAGGAGTCCCCTCATTAAATTCTAGAAAGGTCACTATGCAAGGAAACATACAAATTGGAATTTTGGTAGAAGGCCTTAAGTATTGCTCAATTAAAAATTTTGCCCTGCTCAGCCACATGTCCTAAATGTAAAAGTAGATATTTCTTATTTTCAAAATCACTCTTATAATATGCACATTTAAAATACACATAAGCACAAATAAAGCAGCTATGAGAAAAGTTCATGCTCTATGAAGACTGTTCTGCATACCGTATATACTTGCGTATAAGCCAAGTTTTTTATAGCACATTTTTAATGCAGTTTTTGGGGTAAAATTAGGTGCCTCAGTTGATATTCGGGTCGGCTTATACTCAAGTATATACGGTGTATCTGAAGAGTTTTTCATAACTTGCTTTTAGAAAACTCAACATTAAACTCAGTATATTTGCATAAGAAAAGAACACTCATTCATTCCAATAAACAATACACATGAAGTTACTGGTCATTAGAACAGAGACAAGACAGTCCACAAGAATCCTGAACCAAGACAATGAATGCTGACCCACCGAGACACACTTTCAACAGTACTCATTACTAGGATGCTTCAAACGTTCATAGGGAAATGGAATCAATAAAGCAATTTTCATACTACTGGAGAGGCCCTCTGAGATAATCAACTTGAAGACAAATATACCTGGAACAAAAAAATGTTTTCTCCAGGTCATGTGTCATAGAACACTGGAAAACTGAGCCCTGGATCTTCAAGGTGCACAGTATGCTCCAAAGGCCATACCCTGGTGGAACGTGGAAACCCTCTTAGATGAACTGGACTCTACCTCAAACACACCTGTAAACTGAGGACTTAAGACTGAAACTACATGGTGTGTGAACAAGCAGAATACGCTACACCAAGAGTAGTGAACTATCAGTAGACTGACTAACATTTACTTATTACTTCAAGGCCCGACTTGCTATAATTAGCTATGTATTATTCTGGCAGACCATGTCTCACATTAACAGTGAATTGCCTGAAGACCAACTCCCACTGTTTATGTAAAGTGTCCAGTCACGCAAGGATTTATTCTGTACTAGTCAATAATCTATGTATTGCAATTTGCAGTAAGCCTACATTTGTTTATTCTCCCTTTCTTTCTTAAGTGTTTTTTTTTAAATTATTGCCATGGGCTAATCAATGACACTGTAAGGAGCTCCGTATGTTCCAGGGAAATGACCAAGAAGATTCTTCTCTACCATAAAATAACAAAGATGTCTTTAAGGTTAACCAAAGGCAGTTAAACATCAGATTCAGGAATGGATTTGGGGCTCCAACTTCATCCTAGCTAAAATCTAAGAGCAACTAGTTCTTATGACATGGTCCTGCTCAATACTCATCCTCATGAAGGAAACAGGGAAGATAGGGGTGCTAGAGAAAAGTGTAGAGAAGCAATTAAATGGTGCATTAAAGAATAAAAACATTATTAAAGAACAGCATCTGGGGTCTTAAAGGCTTGTTTTCAAACAAGCAACCACCTGGGTGAGATGTCAACGTGTCCACATGGAAGCACAACATCTGAGCTCCAAGGACTAGTATCAGAGACTGCAATGTGAGATTCTGGTGTGCAGGAGGATATGTATTTTGGAAGCCCAAAGTAACATTTGCAGGATCTACACAGGGAATAAGCCTTTGCTGATTCCCCTCTAATCTTAATTGAGGGATGGGAATAACCTGGTTATCAGACAGAGTATTCCATAGATGACTATAGATTAAAACAATAACTTTGACTTGAATGATAAAAACGTCATCTGATCTCCCCTTTGATACACTTTAAGCTTGATCGGGCTTTAAATATTTTTTTGTGGATTTTTTCCATATTGGGGTTTATCTCTGTTGTATATTGACATTGTCGGTAGCCTCCTTGACTGTTATGTGTTTTTCAATGTTTTACAGTAAATGAAACCCAGGATGGGCAAATCTATAGAGACAATCACTGGAATTAGGGCCCCTGGGCAGGGGAAGGGTACAAGAAGGAACTGACTGTGGTAGCAACTGTACAACAATGTCAGATGTAACTGAACTGGGTGGTATTTTGTATGGATTACGCCAAATAAAATGGTCTGAAAGAAAAAAAAAGTCTTCTCCTCCATCCAGTTAAACGTGACTTCTTCCAATGAAAATGTTTTGGGATTTTTTTTTTCTGTAGATCAAGTGTTGCTACACTACTGTACTATTAACTTTTCTATGCTGCCCAGGTAGTATTACAGTGATCTACTTCGGAAAGGTCTTAGGCATTGAACACGCTAGGGAGCAGTTTTCACAGACATCAGGGTTGCCATGAGCTGGCATCAATTCAACAGCCAACTGGTTTATTACCTGTATACATTTTAGCTTACATCACAGTTACCAAAATCATAAGACAACCTAATTTTTCTCACTTATGTGTAAATAAATTATAATTTAGTTATGTGTAAGTAAATTAAAGTCACTACAGAAACGTAAACTCTTCCTTTAAAGCATCGTGTGAAAAGACATATCTTACCTTAATATCATAATGATCCTTCAAACCATCTTCAACATGATTTAGAAATTCAAAGATATCGAGCCTATCAAGACAACTGTCTAGAAGGGTGTACATACACTCAAAAGCGGCCTTCCTGATATCCAGGCCATCATCCACGGTGTGTTTAAATGGACCCATTTCTACCTGTTAAAAAAGAAAGGGTATGTGAGTTTGCATTTTTAAAAGATGCAAACCAAAATGAAGAAAAGAATTAAGAACGATTGTTTAAAGGTTGTAGAATTTTCTAATAATATGAAGTGATGAAAATGCTTTAGAAATAAGATAGTGATTAGTTGCAAAATTATGGATGTAATTAATTTCAATTTGATGGACTATGTGTTTTATTACAACAAAAAAGTTTAAAGGTCAAAGATAAGGTTAAATAAGCTGTGTAATCTAAACCACATACCTCTCTTATAAGTTCCTTTCTAACTTTTGTCTCATTGTAAAGATGTGGAAGAACGGTATCTAAAAGATCTCTTATTAATGATGGTTTGTTATGGGCAGCTGAGTTGAATGTCACCAAGGCAACTCTTCTTACATTCAAATCTGGGTCTTCCAATGTTTTAAGGAAATCACCTGAAAGATTGTCAGAGAAGTAACAGTTATGATAGTTTTAAAATATAATATACGGTACATATTTTTTCTAATAGTTAAGTATTGTTATTGTTCTTCAATGAAAGCCATGGCAAAACTGAAGAAATATTACATGAATCAATGTTATTTCTTGCAGCAGTAATAAAACTATCATTTCTGGAATGGCATAATTATTAATTGATAACCTGCTCTCACTATAATGCAAAGGGGTTGGAACAAAAGTCCACAATGCCTTTTATAGATGATAGTGAGTCAAGCTAATCTTGTTAACGATGGGCCAGTTACTTTAGTCATGAGCCGGTTCGTGGTCTATAAAATGAGGTGATAAACCTTACAGGCATATTTAATAAAACAAACAGTATTGTTGAACAATGTCTAGAACTTGCCTATTACTTACATGGAGCTATTATTTACCATTACGTGGTCTCAACATCACCACCAGCAACACTTTAAAATATATGGGGGAAAAGGGAGAGATGTCAGAAGACTTGGCTTTTTAAAATGATGAAGCTTTAGGTTCCAGGTACCATAAGTTAGTAAACTCCAGGTAGATGCTCAGAAGGTCTACATTAAAGCAATAAAGTTTCGGAGATAATTAAATGTGTCCAGACTCATATCGTCGACCCTACAGGACAGGGTAGAACTGCCCCTGTGAGTTCCTGAGAGTGTAACTTTTTACGAAAGTAAGGAGTCCATCTTTCTCCTTCAGTGGCTGGTGGTTTCAAATTGCTGACCCTGCATTTCACAGGCCAACACATAACCAATATGCCACCAGTGCTACTAGGTTTGTAGTAAAGTGGTTGTTAATTCCTTGACCCCAGAATGCTACCTAACTAGTGGTGAATGTCAGTCACAGACCCTGAATTAGATCAAAATAACTACCTGCTTGATTAACAATAGCAATGATGCACTTTGGTGGACTGATGTCACCCAGGAATGAGGTATCTAAGACCTGGAATAGGCCTTTGTCTCAGTTTAAAGAGAACTAAAAATGTACCTTACTGTACCAAAGCAAAAAACTAGGTGGGGAAAAAGGGGGATCTTCTCCAATACATGTTTGTGTTCTTACATGTTTACGTATTAGTAATTACTTCTGGGTCACTGCAAAAGCCCTCTATTTGGGCCGGCGTGCCCTTTATTGTGAACTGGCAATCCCCTTCCCTCATTCCTTTACATGTGCCACCACCACTCCCCTCCCCTTCCTGAACACTGCAAATAGCACGCACAGTGCCGCTCCTCTGCCAGCCCTCCATTCCTCCCTGCTGACATGCCCTTTCCCCTAGTTGCAACGAGACCGAAAATGGAGTTCTGAGGATTTTTGAGTCTAACTAATGCCAGGATGTACGAAGGGTACCCCCCCAAAACTGGAATTTATCCTATGTATTTAAATTTTTTTTTCCTACAAACAACCTTATCACCTTCAAAGTACTCGCCATTACACTTAATACATTTGTCAAATCTGCAATTCCATTCTTGGAAACATTTTTCAAACTCATCTGTTTGGATGAGTGACAGCACCTTCCTCATGTTTTTTCTTCTTCACCTCTTCTACATCGTCAAATCACGGTCCTTTCATGTACCTCTTCATTCACAGAAACAAAAGCAAGTCGCACAGAATAGGGTCAGGTGAGTAAGGTGCATGGGGCAAGAGAGGCATGCTGGGTTTTGCCCAAAAAACTGGTGCACTGAGATAGCAGCATGAGCAGGTGCATTGTCGCAATTGGTCGCAAAGCCAGTCCCCCGCTTGCCACAAGTCAAGCTTTTTTTTGTCCCACACTGTTACATTATCTTTTCAGAACCTCTAAATAGGAAGCTTGACTAACAGTCTGACCTGGGGAACAAACCCCAAATGCACTACGAGTCGACATTTCATTCATTCATTCATGAAGTTGATGGATGTCCAGAACAAGGTTTGTCATCAATTGACATTTCATGTTTTTTGAAACAAGAAAACCACCTGTACACTTGAGTTTTCCCATAGGGCTGTCAGTTTAAGTTGTGTTCATCATTACAACAGTTTCTGTGGTATTTTTCCCGAGCAGGAAACAAAATTTCATAGTCACATGCTTTTCTCTGAAATCGGTCATCACAAAAAGTTGAGGTTCAAGTGAAACTGCTTTTATGAAAAACTTCACTGTGACAGCGAAAATCTTCCCAGGTGACAGCACTGGGTGCACTAACTCAAGAGAAAAGTTTTTCAATGCTCACCTAGTTGGAAAAACACATACTGTGAAAACTTCGCCCAGCGGATTTTTTGCTGGCTCTTTTGGGGGGTTGGTGGTACCCCCTCACATTTAACCAGTGACGGAAACTCTAAAATACAGGGACGCTATAAAATCTTAGAAACCCTAAAAGCCCATTCTTATCTGTACTGAAACAGTTATTGGTGGTCATTCTGGTCTATCTCCTCTTGGTCCTTCTCAAATTACTCTACCCAACAGTACCTACAAGTTGTTTCCAACTTACAGATGTTCCTGAAGATCCCCTTTGGGAAGTGGAAGATGTTAAGTACAACAATAAAGAATATAATAACAGCTTGAATGAAATTCACTTACATCTAAGAGGAAACTTTAGGCCAGTTTAATGGATCAATCATATTTTCTCTATTTACTAGTTATTTTAGGTCACTCTCAACACACACACATTACCAAATAGAGTTGATTCAAAAGTGAAGACTATTAAACATAGTGAAAGATAACATTTTTAGAGATTTCAAATTTTAAAAAAAGGTGGGGAGGAGGGACCAAAGTCAACAAAATGAATTTCAATTGTGTACATACAGTAGCAAAGAGTCCTGGTAATGATATCATTAAGTGTCGGACTGCTAACAGCAAGATTAGAGATTCACACCAACTACTGGCTCCAGTATAGATTTAAAGTCTCAGAAACTCTTGATTAAGTCCCTATAAATTGATGGCAGTGGGCCTGATTTGGGGGATTATACTTGGAAGCAGCAGTCATGAAATCAAATGTCATATTGTCTTGGGCATATTTGCTTTAAAAGACCACTTTAAACAAAAATAACTTCCAACTCACAGTGACCCTAGAGGACAGGGTAGAACTGCCCCTGTGGGTTTCCAAAACTGCAAATTTTTACTAAAAAGAGAAAGACTCTTGATGAAATGGACGTACACAGCGATGACAACAGCAGATCAAGCATAACAATTGTGAAGATGGTGTAAGACCGGGCAGTGGCTTGTTCTGCTGTACATAGGGTTGTTATGAATCAAAACCCATTTGACAGTACTAATAACAAATCGTTATGTTATTATAGATGTGACAAAGAGCCTCATCTGTCTCTCACGGGTTTGAACTGCTGACCCTGTGGCTGGCAGTCTAATGCATAAACCACTACGCTACCAGGGTTAGAAGGCATTAAAGAGGTATAATGTCATTTTGAGGGCTAAGATCCAACTGATCCAAACCATGGCATTTCCAAACACCTCATATGCCTGGGTATAGTAAGGAAGACTGCAGAAGAATTGATAAATATGAATTATGGTGTTGAGGAAGAATATTAAATATAATTTAATATTAATTATTAATTAATGTTAATATTAATGTTAAACAATTCTGCCTCAGATGTAAAGCCACGATTCTCTTAAGCAGCCAAGATAACAAGACTTTGTCCCATGTACTTTGCACATATTATGAGAGTCCATAAGACTATCACGCTTGATCAAGTAGGTCAGAGAAAAAGAGAAAGTCCCTCAGTGAGACAGACTGACACAAAAGATGCCAACAAGGGGCTTAAATGGCAACAATTATGAGGAGGACCCGTGAGTAGATAGTACTTTGCTCAGCTAGAAGGAAGGTCACTGAGTTGGAACTGACTGTGCTGTACCTAACCACAAATGTAAAGAAGCCCTGGCAGCCCAGTGGTTGAACCAAAAGATCAGTGCTCCAAATCCACCAACTGCTCCCTGGTAGAAAGATTTAGCAGTCTACTGCCATAAAGCTTGAAACTTCAGAAACCTCATGGAGACATTCTACTCTGTCCTACAGTCATGGAGTCAAAATCAATTGGAAGGCAATGGGTGGTATACATGTAAAGACACATTCATACTTTAAGAAAATCTAATACAAAGGCACACGAAGGGGAACGCTTATTTAACAACAGTTTACATGGCAAGTGAAAACTAAAATGGTAGTTATATAATCTGGTGTCAATGAGAGGACTGAGAGTGAAGGGGTGGAGTCTAGTCTGTTAATCAGATCATAGCCAACGAGGTCTCTGTGTGGGCATGGCCCTCTCCTGAGAATTCTGGGAACTCCTGGATTTTCCTGGACATATTCTCTCTCGGCTCACTCCTTGGAAGATGCTCTACTGACAAGATACATGGCACTCACTGATAGAACCCATTCCCTGGGAACTGGTTCCCAAGCCACATGTGGCTCCCATGTCACTGGATCCAAAGACTTTCTACCCACTGGCCTGTGATCATCTTGCATTCGGTGTCATTGCATGTGTTTTGAGAGTCTGAAGGGGACGTTATAAATTGGTATCAGACACGTGGGCTAATACCGGACTTATGGCCTTGGACTGAACTGGATTTGGATGCTCTTTTAATGTACAATTACCCTTTTATAAAACTCTATCTACACGAATCTCCCTGGATTTGTTTCTCTAGTCTACCCAGAGTAACTCATAACATTTATGTAAGGAATCTTTATTTTGTTAAGAGCACATTATTTTCGTCTTCACAAGACCCAGCCTGCTCTTGGTAAACTTCACACTCAGAACAAAGCACAGAGAAATCAGGGTTTATAATAATACATCAGAATGAAGATAGTGAGGGGGAAGGGCTTTGGAAACAATGTTAAATAAAGACTATATGGTGGTAAAACTGAGGGACAGGAGGAGAATATAATGCAGCTAAATCATCCATTCTCATAATTACAGGTCTGGGAAGCTGCCTCTAGTGGGGGAAGATCCTCACGGTGAGGAGCTATAAATAAATCTTAATATACATTCTCATGACTGGACACAGTCCTTCCAATAACCCCCCCATAAAGGAACAATCATAAAGGAGCAACAATACAGATGAATCATTTCTGGGCCTGACTACTTCACTATGTCTGAGGTTATCAAAAGATAAGAGCAACTGGGTTCTATAGCCAAACCACTGTAACTGTAGCAACCCCCTGGTGAAGGCTCCCCGGTGGTGGGTTTGAGGTCAACTAGCACTAGGTCAAGTCAATGACTCATCTCATTGCTTGTTTATTATGCTACCCTTATATTACCCATTGACTATGTACAATGTTAGCTGTATGATGTGTAAACCCCATTATATATACCTATTGGAAAATATTCTTAGTCCTGACATGGGACGAGGAACCCCCGTGGCCTGCTGTCTCTAATATTTTCCACAATCCCAACTCGCTCCTGAGGGCCCATTCAAGTAATGGGGCTCCCACACCCCAACAACATTTGTAAATGAGAAAACCAGAAATACTTACGGTAGGAAAAAAAAAAGACGTATTGAGGCCTAAGATAGAGCTGACTTCTACCTCCAAAAGGACTTATAAAGACCCTTCTATTAAGGGAGACTTGAGACAGTGTCAGACATGACAAAATAATAATAATTTATCAATTATTAAGGGTTTGTGAGGAAGCGGGGTAAGGAGGGGGAAAATGAGGAGCTGATACCAAGGGCTAAAGTAGAAAGAAAATGTTTTGAGAATGATGATGGCAACAAATGTACAAATGCTTGACACATGGATGGACGGATGGATGGATTGTGAGAAGAGTTGTATGAACCCCCAATAAAATGATTTTTTTTAAAAAGACCCTTCTATTAATAGATTCTGTAACTTAAGAGCTTAAAAGGAAGAAATCCACTGCTGATGATTGATTTCAACTCATAAGCAGTTATATAGGACAGAGTAGAGCTGCTCCCTAGGGTTTGCAAGGCTGCAAATCTTCATGGAAGCAGACTGCCACGTTTCTCTCCCATGGAGGAGCTGGTTGGGTTCCAAGCTCTGACTTTTGTTCCCAAACACTGACCTTTCAATTAAGTCAAGAACTTTAAACACTGTACCACTAGGGTACCTCAAATAAGATATAGAATCCAGTCATGATATACTAATGCAGTCACTAGAGTTATTTGCAAAATCACTGAATACATGGGGTGACAGGATATATGCAAAAGTACTCAATCAAACTTATAATTATCAATTGTCTTTGTAATGAAACAATGATCAGATCCTTATAATTACAGTCAGTTTTCAATTGCTGAAAATTTAAAGTTTCTAGACAATAATAACTCTTTCAAAATAGTAGTTAACCAGTACACCTTTCCCCCCCCACTTACCTATGCAATTCTTTAACAGTGGATCAATAGGTTGTGGATGATCAGAAATTGTAAATTTAACAGCTGTAACCACTGAGCTTCGGGCATACGAGGAGCCTAATTAAAAATAAATCACAAGTCTCTTGGTATGTAAACAAACAAACAAAAAGCTTCATTCAAACCCTAAAAATTCTCTTTGGCCATGAAGGGCATTCCTTCTTATTGCTCTTGGGGCACAGAAGAAACAAAGTTGACCAAACTTGGGAAAGAAAGAACTCCATCAGATTTCAAAAGAACTAACGTCCTCCGAGAAGAGAGACAAAAGGAGCAGCAGAGCAGCTACTCCCCACAAGAGGTAAAATGATAATGTGATCACAGAAATTTTGCTAAAACTGAGAGCAAGTGCTAAAACTGAATGTCCATAATTTCCTGCTATTTGATCAAAAGACAGCTAAACATCTGAAGACTCTTCTAGGAACCTGCATTTAAATTAACTTCATTCAACAATTTAAAAATGTAAGGTGTAACAAGCTCCTAATTTAAGAGATATTTATTTTTTAAGACCAAATAGTAACATTAAAATAAGACCTTACAAATTAGAACAGATTTATTTATCAACTTAAACCCAATTCTATTTAACAAATGTCATTTACATAAGGCTCCATATCATAATATAGTAGTAACTTTTCATTATATACCATATATAATCATGTATAAGCCAAGTTTTCATGCACATTTTTAATGTAATTTTTTGTGGTAAAATTAGGTGCATCAGCTGATATTCAGGTCAGTGTATACTTGAGTATATATGGCACTCAGCTTCCACATGTAACAAAATACAGTCATATTCTAATTTCATTAGGCACCAATCAAGGCAATAAACTGTCAGTAAAACAAAATTCTTTACATCAGAAAAGCTGAGTACCCACCTGATATCAAGTAACCCTTAAGCCGTGGCAGGAGTGTTTCTGGATCAATCAGAGTGAGCTTGCCGAGACATTCAGCAACAACATTTCTAGTTCCTTCTTCTGCACATTCACAGTGCTTTAGCAGTAAGGCCCAGATATTTTCGACATAGGGTTTCAGGCCTACCACTGATGCAGAGCTAATGATCTCCTTCAATGAATGAAGCAAAAGATACTGCCTCTTAGGTTGACTGGTTATTTCTTGTAAGACAAATGGCAGATACTCAGGAAGGTTGCCCACACTAATGCTGCCTAATGCATAGGATGCAGCCGATTTAACTTCTTCACTAGGAGATGAGAAAGCTTCTAAGATTACAGATTTCAGTTCCAGTTGCCCACTTAAGTCAATATGATGTCCAACTTCTCCCAGAGAGAGCAGAGCTAAAAGACGAATGGAATCCGTAGACCTCGAGTTCTTGACATCTTGAATAAACTGACCTACTACAGCTGGCCCCTCTTTAGGACAAGCTCGAGTAAGGGCAGCTACACATTTGGCAATGGAATAATACGACTGCTTGTGAGTAAGAGCTGTACTCTGAGAGTAAACTGGACCTGTCAGCATGCGCAGCAAATCCATGTAGCCTAGGTTATTTGTCCCAGTGACAACCAGAGCTTGGAAAAAGTCTAGCATGGCACTAAGAGCTCCTCCCTGCAACAAGGGTGATCTCACGAGTCCAATGAGTTCATTGAGAATGGATCCACTTATCTTTGAAAGGGAAGAGGGATACACTTTTGCCAAGGTGGTAAGAAAACTGATAGCCATCTGAGAAACATGCATATCACTTTCACTGATAAGGGGTGGGAGCTCATCTAGAACCGCATCAATCATGGCAGCTGTCAAGCTGTCGCTGTAGTTTTTAATGAGAATATCAAGGGCAGAAAGGGTACCCAGTTTCAAAGCTCTCTGGTTTTTCCTGAGAAATGAAGCAAGGATAGGAACCCCTTCTCCCAAGACAGGCCTCAAATCTATCTTCAAAGGTGAGCCAGCAATCAGAGTCAATGCTTTTACTGTAGTTAATCGGGTAATCTCATTCTTTAGTCTCTCCAAGAAAATCTGAAGTGTGTTAGGCAAGTCAGAACCCAAATTGTCTCCTAGGTTGCAAATAATTTGTCCCATACAGGAAATAGCCCTTTCCTTGACCTCCTGATCAATGTCAGCTGCTTTTAACCTCTTAATGGTACAGGTAAATAAATCTTTGATGTAAGGAGTTGCTTCAAAGGAGGAAGGCTGATCTAAAGGACGGATGACTTTGACAAGCTGTTGTGTAACAAGAAGTGCTTCTGATGTAATCTTGTAAAATGGGTCTCCAACGCAAGCCACCACCGGAGGGACCACAGCCGGAACGTGAGGGTGGAAGACTTGAGGGGCGTGGTTACAGAGAACTACATGCAGGCAGGACAAAGCATCGATCTTCAAGTTCGATGAGCTTGATTTATCATTCAATGAGAAAATGATTCCTAAAATGCCAAACAAAAGAATCCCAATCACGTCTGTGCATATTCAAAGACAAGCCATCAAATTCTGCTAAGCTTCCACCTTCTAAAAGCCTGCAACAGTAAAAATTCTTCAAATCATAATCACCATCAGAGAAACAATTTTTAAACTTTTACTTGAAAGTGTCTATTTCAGGAGCTCAAGTAGATTAAAAAGTTAATTCCATTAGGGAACTCCCAAAAGTTCTTAGAAAAACGGAATTAAAAGATTAGGAAGATTTCCAGGAACTTTTTAAAGACCCCTTGTATGTGCAGACAGAAATTGCGAACAAACTTTCCTTTTGAAGAAAACAATTATTTCAAACTTAGATAAGGCTTAGTAAAAGAAAAAAAAAATCTATAACCAGCCCCCAAAGGAATTTATTATTACTCTCATACCTGGTACAAGTACAGGAATGTGTTGCGTTAGAGCCCCAGGCAATACATTTACCAGTTCGGTTAACATGTTAAAACAGCACTGTCGGGTCTTCACACTTTTTTCTTTCATCTGCTTGTGAAGAGCTTTAACAATGTTAGGAACCTGCAATTAATTACCACATACTCATTAGTTGGTTGGCACTAGTATTTCCCACAATATATTAAACATGAATTTGGGGGGAGGGGAGAAAGGGAAGAATGTATTTTTATAAATTAACTTCATAACCTCAGCTATGAACTGTTACTGCTAATGAGAACATGTGAACAAAGTTTGCTGTATGTTATTAACTGCTCTCTTATATTTATTTGCTTGATACTGGCAATAGAAATCTAATTAAATAAGATATTATGATATCTAATAATCAATTAGATATTTTTAACTAAAATTGTAGGACATAATTTATAAATGGTACATTGGCAAAAATAGTGCAGAAAACCCTTAAAGAAGGGGAAAAAGACACATTATGGAAAAAGCAACCCTCAATAAGTTTTTTTTAACCCTAGTCTGATGTTTAAGTGAAATCATTCTTACATCTCATAATCTGTCAGTCAATCATACCAAGTAGGTATGCCTCAGATACAGAACTAAAAACTCCAAACCAAACTCACTCCCACTGAGTCGATTCTGAGTCATAATAAAGAGCAGAACTGCCCCTGTGGAGTTCTGAGGCTAGAGCTCTGAACAAGACCGCTTAGCAGTCTCTTCTGTGGAGCAAGCTGGTGGGTTTCAACTAATGGCCTTGCAATTGGCAGCCCCAAGAGTAACCCACTATACCACCAGGGCTCATAGGGTATAAAAAAAGCTTAGAAAATTCTTCAATAGAGCAAAGGCAGAGATTTTTAAAAAATACACAGATTTAAACCACAATTGAACAATGATCTAAAAACTACACACAAAAGCAAACACCTAATTTACCATAAGATCATCAAAACTTCCACACTATTTACTGCTCTAAATGTTATCAGCAGTTTCCATACACTAATTTAATACCTTATGTCATCATATACTCTACCTCACTTCCTCCTACAATTAATGTTAACTGTTATGACTAGGTTTATCACTGCACTACTTAAACAGTATATTATATAGATCAGTGGCTCTCAACCTGTGGGTCCCGACCTTTCACAAAGGTTGCCTAATGCATCCTGCATATTAGATATTGCATTACAATTCATAACAGTAGCACACTTACAGTTATGAAGTAGCAACGGAAATAATTTTATGGTTGGGGGGAGGGATCACCACAACATGAGGAACTGTATTAAAGGGTCATGGCATTAGGAAGGTTGAGAACCACTGCTATAGATGTTCTTGCTCCCATAGTTTAAACACTTAGTCCCTCTCAACTGTTGCATAATCTCTAAAAAGGAATACACAGTATGTAGCCTATAGGAATGCTACAGAAAATACAAATGAAATAAAAAAATCCCAACCACATACAAAATAGTCAACAAACAGGAGTTTTTAAGCTGTTATGTTCAGGAGCTTGGGGAAAGTGTCTTATAATACAATAATTTATTAGTAACAAGAACTGGCACATATCACACATTACCTGTATGGTAGGCACTACACTAAATACTCTCTGCCCACATCCCTTCTGGCCACAGGCAAGGGACTTAAGCAGTTTCACTATTTTAACAAACCTGACTGTGGTGGATCAAACTATGGTATATTAAGATACTTGGTCAGTTGACCATCTTGACCCAACCTAAATTTGATCTAGGCTTAAAAATTTCTTGCATGTTCCATGACAGAAATATCTTCTCTGGCTTTTAAAATTTTGTTGGTGCGCTTTTCTTTTTATAATCTTTATATTATTATTATTATCTTTACATCTTTAAATTACTGACTTTCTTCTTCATACTTCATTTTGTTTTTATTTTTTATTCTTATGTTAGGTTTTCCAGTTTATGAAACACAGAAGGAATGGATGAAAGGGGTGGGGGCGGGGAGGGGGAGGGAAATGGATGGCAAACAATGAATGAAATGGCAAACGATGCCATTTCTATGTAAATTCTTCGGACAAATGAATTTAATGCGGTTTAGGGGGAAAAGTTTCTATAGACTAGGCCATTATGCAAAAGTGGGGGATGATCACCTCAGACCACAAAATAGAGTAGCTGTATCATTTACATAACTGCCAAGCCACTGTCAATCACATTTGTTACTCCCAGATATGTGTTGTCAATGCACGTAATAGACTGGCATAAATTTTTGTTTTTTACTATTTCAGTGTGAAATGTCAGGTGATATAGCTAATAAATGAGTAGAGATGGTCTATCTCTCCAGCTCTATGCTTTCTCCACTAAGGTTATATATCAAAGTATAATTTACAATAAAATCACATTGATTATCTTGACTTTCTAACTATAAATCTAAACAAACCTGACTCTGAAGCATTGTCAAAGGTGTCTCTCCTTGTTCCATGGCATCAGGGTCACAAAGCCAGCTTTGCACAGGACGAGTTTGCTTTAAAAGGGAAAGGTATGCATGGAAAACATCTGCCTTTACGTTCTCTTCCCGCTCTTTAAATCTGGATATTAATGCTGGAGAAACGGTCTTGTAGAATTCTGGAAGCATTTCATGTCTTGTGCTAACGACAGCATCCAAGCACTTAGCAGCTGCACGTCTCACTTTCCAACTCATGTCATCATCATCACTGTATTCATCATCACTCCCTAAAGAAAAGTTTCATTAGTTAACCATAAGGAAAGTATATATTAAGAGAGAGATACTGCATGATTAGTTTTCTAGAAGGAAAAAGAAATCTATTCATTTGATTTATGACTAACGTGTTTCACTGAATTTGTTGAAGGGCTCTTAGGAACAAATATGAAGACTGCATACACTCATGTATAAGCCAAGTTTTTCAGCACATTTTAAATGCCGTTTTTGTGGTAAAATTAGGTGCCTCAGCTGATATTCGAGTCGGCTTATACTCGACTATAAACGGGTTCCAAGATTTTATCTTAATTTTAACAAGTCTTCCCATTTGATAACACAGCAATCTTCTCCAACCTCTTTTATGCTAAACCTTAAGCAATACACCAAGTATACGCAGTTAAGAATTGCATCTCATTTATAATTTAGTAGATAGGTCACTTTTTGGAGTGCGAAATTTGTAGAAATTATCTCCTTCTAATACCATCATCAGTGAAGTAGTTGGGTAGCATAGTCAGGAAGATGGCAAAAATACTAGTGGTTCTCAGGAAAAAACCAACAACTACCGAACACTTTTGTTATTATTAGCTAAGGCTAAAATAAAATCTAGAGAGAACCGGGTGTTGGAGTGACGGCATGGGACAATGTCATCTCTTTACTGGTTTACATGCCAACTGATTTTTCTCCATCTGTCTCCTCACACCCACTTTGCTATGAAGTCATTTCCAACTCATGGTGATCACATGTACTTCAGCAGAGTACTGTACCCAATAGGCTTTTAAATGGTGGCTTTTCCATATTAGATCACCAGGCCTCCTTCCAAACCTC
Organism: Echinops telfairi; assembly: GCF_000313985.2. NCBI lineage: Eukaryota > Metazoa > Chordata > Mammalia > Afrosoricida > Tenrecidae > Echinops > Echinops telfairi. The sequence goes on from NW_022103898.1 coordinate 65,585,021, forward strand.
TAGTACAGTGGTTCTCAACCTTCCTAATGCCGTGACCCTTTAATACAGTTCCTCATGTTGTGGTGACCCCAACCATCAAATTATTTATGTTGCTACTTCATAACTAATTTTACTACTGTTATGAGGTGACCTGTGAAAGGACCCCCTTTGGGGGTTGCAACCCACAGGTTGAGAACCGCTGCTCTAGGTGAACTTGAATCATTCTAATATTTCAGTTTAATCAACCATAGTAACCATATGGACCACTCAGACTTCCTCCGTTAGCTTAGCAAGAATAAAACATAGCCAGTCAATATCAGCCTAATAAAATTCAATGTTTTAATCTCCAAAAGATTTACTTAATTTTGACTAAGTCCATCATAGGAAAACCCAAGCAAATACTACTCAACCGAAGACATAAGATTCATTTACAAAAACCCACTTTCAATAGAAGTTGGGAAGTACAGTCAAAGCAGGCCATCTTAAAAAAAAAAAGCCATCTACTTAAAAGGAAATCAAAGTTTTAATGTAACAATAAACTAAGATATTGGATTCTAGAAGTGCAGGTCCTAAACACTGAAAATAGCTCATTAAAGGATTTGTGTTAACACCATAGACAGAAATAATATAATCAGTATAAGCCACATAACTAAGGGCTTACACAATGCTGAGAGTTATGCTAAGAGGATAGCCCCAGGTCGGAAATGTATGAGAGGAAAAGGAACGAGGTAAATCCCTAAAGTTTTTTGGTCCAAGGCAAGTAAGTAGAAGCACACTGCCATATACAGATCGAAATACCTACAGAAACAGGCTGAATGGAGGGGAGAGAACCTCAGAGAACGGATTTTTGACATTTAAGCAGCCACACGATCAGCTGGATAAATCTGGACTAACTCAACCTGAGAATAAGAGTGCTACAGTTAAGCGTCCATTGATTGAACTGTGGGATATATTTAAGTTTAGTGGTCAATGTTATTAATAACTGGACAAAAGACTGCGGAGAAGCAACAATGACAAGGCTAGGAACCAGGACAGTATGGTACCCTAGAAACCAATTAAGAATGAATAATGAAACACACAGGTCACTGGTCACCTTTTTCTATCATTAAACGAGGGGGTTCAAGAAAGAATGAGAAAATAAGCTGGAGTCTGCTCTTTTAAGGAGTTCTATTGCAGAGGAGAGAAACTAGACAGTAGCTACTATGGGGTCAGCAGAGGTTATCTTAGAGTTGTTTTCAGTCATTCTCATCGCTCTAACGGTGCAGATGCCATAGATAAATCTCTTCATTTAGAGAATCAAACCAACCACTTCCGTGAACCATCCCATTTGCCACAAGACAAGATTTATATGGTGCCTAGCTATGACCATCGAGGAGCCCTGGTAGTGCAGGTTACAAGCTGGGCTGTGATCCGCACGTTCAGCAGTTTGAAACTACCAGTGGCTCCACAGGACAAAGCCTGGACGTTCTACTCTTGTAACTGTTACAGTCTCCGAAGTCCACAAAGGGTTGCTTGCTATGAGTCAGCACTGACTCGATGGCAGTGACTGAGCGACTACCATTACTAAACACTTAGATGAAAGATTCTCTATGAGAATCCTATCAAAAGGAAGAAATGAAGAAAATCTCAAATATTCATGGAACCTAGACTTTCTGAAGCCAAGGACAGTAAACAGGTAACTAAAACTATTGCCATGAGATAATCTTTAAACCATAAAACAAAAGTATTCCAAGATATTTTCTAAAGCCAAACAAGAGTGTATGTAGCAGCTTTAACTAATAAAGAATGCCTTGGGCATCACATTCTTTTAAAGAACTATATGGGATCAAAGTGAAACATGGGGGTGAGTTTGTTATTAAGGGAGGAAAACCTCAGAAAACCATAGCTGCAGAACCCAAAAAATGTAATCACCACCAAATTAGATAGACAGCTTGTGTCTGTTTTGCAATGCACATTCTAAACAACATAAAGAATCAAACTAAAAAATACTGTCCACAACAGGAAGCCCACGTATGATATACATAGTAACTTACCCATTTAGAATAGATCTATTAAGATACTCCCAGTAAAAGTACAACCAACTAAACTTGTGTAGCCCCCTACTCCTTAAAGCACTGTTCCTTTTCCAGAAGAAAACACAAGCCACTGAATTATGACATCAATCTTAGCTTCACAAATAATGTAAAAGATACTCATAAAATGAACATCTATTTATAAGAGCAAGCTATTCGCTTTTTAAAATCAACAAACTGCTCTGTGTTATTTCACAGGTACAAATGGTTTTCATAGAACCATTCTGAGAAAATTTTAAGAACAAAATACATGTGCTGATCAAGAAAGAAATAGTGGCGTAATTTTTTCCTGTATAGTAAAAAGAAAAAAAGTAAATTGTATTGCCCACTTTTAATAAAAAAGGCATTTTCCACATCCTTAACTTTTGTTCCTAACATGTAGTTTTGAAAAGTGTTGTGCATAAAGCAAGACACTAGAGGGTAGACAAATATTAACTTCAGTGAAGGGCAAGATGAAGTTGTTGAATACAGCACTTATAATCATTTTTCTCTTTTTAAATAATTTTATTGGAGGCTCTTACAGCTCTTATATCC
>NW_022103898.1:65589034-65601957 GCF_000313985.2 Echinops telfairi
GTAGGGTCTAGAACCGATTAACCGCGATAAACGAGGGTTCACTGTATATGTACATAGATCTATTTCCCCATCATATATATATTTACATATGTGCATGCCTGTATTTAGACCTCTATAAAAGTCCTTTGCCTCCTAGTTATTTCCTTTATCTTTCCTCTTGTGCCACTATCATGTTCAGTCTTCATTTGGGTTTTGGTAATTCATCTCAGCTACACTGTCCTGGTGATTAAGCCCCACAAGGCATCCTATGCCCTCCTCACCATTAATTTTAGCTCACTTGTTGTTCCCTTCTCCATGGGTTGGTTTACAGTCCCCCTTCCATTCCATCTCTCCCATATATCCCCGTCGCCACCACCACCAAAGGAACTGTGGGTCCCACTGTTTCCTCCTCGGGATTGTTTATCTCACCTATCTTATCTAGATAGACATGTAGAGACAATAATAAGCAAAAAAGACAGAGCAAAACAAAGCAACAATAACACAAACAATGACAAGAAAAGCCTATAAACAGTTCCAGGTCTGTTTATTGATCTTTAGAAGTGCTTACCGGTCGAGTCTGATGGCTTGCCACTCCCTGCCCCAAAGTCTATTTTTGGTATTTCCCGGGGAATTCATTGCTTTGCTCCCCTTGCTGCTCTGTTGCATGCCCTTAAGTGTTTCAGCCCATTGTGGTCGGATCAAATTGAGCACAATTCCCACACTGTGTCTCCAGTATTGTCCCCCATAGCGCTATTAGTGAGGGGCAGTGTGTCTCGTGGTGGGCCGGCCCTAGGGTCCTTTCAGTGCATTGGCTACTTTGAACGAGAATATTGGCTTTGGGGCTTGGTGGTCCAGGATGTGTTCCATTCTCTCCCCTTCCCTTTTAGTTAGCTTTCAGTGTGCTTTGATCAAACCTGCCTCCCTCCCGGAGCTGTAGCTTCAGTCCTGTTCTCTGAAGTGCATTCTTCTGGGATGATAATCTTTCTTATGTTTGCTGATGAAGAAAGTAAAATTTCTAAAGAAATGTTTACATAGATGCACTAGAATTTAAAATGTGTTATTAATATTGACACCATTTCCATTTTAATTACAATGAATAGCAATAGTAGGGGTAAAAACCAGCTTCCCTCCGGTATCACTCTATCACAAAAATTTAGCAAGTATATTGCTTCTATTTAATTTGAAATACCTTGGTCATCATCCTCACCACCATCAGCATCCATAGCATTTTCATCTTCATCTTCATCATCATAATTATAATTTGGGTCATAGGTAAGATATTTGAGACAAATATTTATAATGGTAGAAACATGAGGATACACTTCCTTAGGACATCTAAGGGGAAAAAAACGGAATTACTGTACGTACTTTCCCCCCTTAATTTCCTATCTGCCACATTTTGCTTTAACCAGATTTTCTTTGCTTTAACACAATGTCAAGCTTAACCTCTCCCACACTCATAGACTTTATGTTTTTAAATTTATCTTTCAAATTATGTTTCATCAACTTTTTCATATTAACATCTCTGATATTTAGGACAATTTTTAAATCAAATGAGGAATTTCACAGTTAATGAGGGATATCTAGTTCTTCAATGTGTGAATAACAGCTCAAGCCCAGATGAACTTGTTTTTCAGCAACTGGGATCATTTGTGACAATGAATGCAAAGTGTGCATTCATCTGGGTTTGTCGTCTAGTTACATACTGAGAAAATAGAAGATACAAACGCCCAATTGGCAAGCAAATCAATAATTTCCGGTTTAACAAGTTGATGTGATGATTGTAAGGCCATGTCTAAAAGATAAGAGTGATGAGACTGCTGCAGGTTAATAGCCAGAGAGCTCTCAAGACCCTGTGTTAGCATATACTGTCAATTCTGGCCAAAGACAAAATATCTGGCCTTCTGGTGTGTAAATGTGCAATTTTTATTTAGCTTTTCAAAAAGTATTAGAACCAAGATTTCCAAGTAAAGAACGACTGTCTTAGCCATCTGAATGACTCAGTAAAGCAAACCTGTAATCTAGTGAAAAGAATTAAATTCACCGTGTGTTTCTGGACAATTTACCCTGCCTCTCTCTTAGAACAGAGACTATATTATTATACTGGCATCTCTTCTAATAAAGCTAAATAAATCAAACCAAAGATAATTCTAAATATTTCCCTTAGGTTCTTTAATAATGTCTTAAGAATGAGAAGAAAACACGTTCAAAATAAACCTTAGGACTGCTTTTTAAAAAGACAGTACTCACACTTAGTCTACTACATTGGTTTTATCAGTCACTGTGTTGCTTGAGAAACAAATTAAAACAAATGTTTAAAGATTAAAACACCGGTAGAATATCTCATTTCTCCTCACAAACTTAACAAGATCTGAATTATTTTTCTATTCTTCAGGAAAAAATTAAACAGAAATCTTAAAAACTTACCTTCTCACAAATGATTCAAAGGCTTGAATACAGTACTCTCTTAATTCATCATCATCTACATTACAAAATTTTACCACCAAAGGAATTATCTTCTCAAGGTATTCACCTAAGAAAAGCATATTGATTCTCAAATTCAAACAGTAATGGTGTTTTAAATTAAGAAAACTTTAAAACATTTTAAACATTTCTTACCTATTCTATGACCGGCTTGCCTACTAATAGCAGCTATACATTGAATGTAGGTTCTTGTTGTTGACATGGAATCATTTTTGGACAGCTCTGACAATAGATGTTCAATGAGATCTACAAAAACTATATTTCCACAGCTCATAACTAGGTGGCCAAGAGCAATAATGGTTCTTTTCCTCACTGCAAGTCGCGGACTGGTCAACTGGGGGAGTAGACAGGTCAAAATTGAAGGATGGAAATTAACAAGAAGTCCTCCTTGCCTTGAAAGAAAGAAAACAACAAATGAATTCAAGATGTCGGAGCACTATTGAAACACCTGGCCTCTGATGCAACTGATGTGAATATTCAGCATTATAACTTTAGATTAGAGTAGACCAAATTCAGAACGAAACACTGAACTTTCGCTGGCTCTAAAAATGCAACTACCAGCATGAGCTAAGTAAAGCAGCTTCTAAATTTCTATCCCCTAAATACCTGCTGGATTTAGACTGACAGTCCCAATTGTATGGTAATTTCCAACAAATGGCTTGGGCCTATATTGCAAACATACTATTATCAGATTTTTCCCTTCCCAGATCTGAAATTGTTTTTATTGATTATATGTATATAGGGAAGGTCACAACTCAAAATATTATTAGCATCTTGACTCTTCCCTGTCCCTCTCTATATACCATTTCACTATGACTGCTGGCCTAATGCCCCTCTCTTCCAATAATCCCATGTTCTACAATGGTGTTAGTGATAAAATCGTCCATCAAAGTCTTGCTGGATTTTCACTACTAACTTAAGCATAAATTCATAGCCCAGTCCAACATGACCCTAATCGGGGTGTTTTCCTACTATTCTATTTATACTATGTTCTGGAAAACAAGAATACAAAATTACTTAAGCTATGTATTCTATGCCTGCACATAGCTACATACAGCATTCAATTCAAAGACTATACTTCCCATCAAAACGTCCCTGATTCGTAACATTAAGATTCACCATCTTAAAATGCAAAATGCACTATATTCCTCACAATCCCAGTCAGTTCTGACTCAGTGACCCCAGAGGACAAAGTGTAACTGTCCCTGTGGGCTTCCAAGACGAAATCTTTACAGGAGTGGAGAGGCTCCTCTTTCTCCCAAGGAGCAGCTGGTAGTTAGTCCAACACGCCAACTATTCCAGGGCATTCTGTCTTTTACTCCAGCAATTGTGTCTTCTTATGTCTTATACTAAATTATAAACTCATTGTATGCCAGATAGCTTCTCCTTTATTTTGTGAGGTGGCTTTCAGAAAGTTTATGAAAAAATGAAAAGAAAATAGACTTTCCCCATGAACTTTTCAACACTCCCTTGTATGTCACATCAAAGTATTTGATAATTTTCAACTTGAACTGGGTAGCTAAAAGAAACAAACAACACATGTATAAACCAAGCTCCTTCCTCCCCAGATCCTAGTTACCAGCATGGGTTTGACCGAAAGATTTGCTGCTCTCACTAGGTATTTAATTAGATCATCACACTAAAATATGAGTAATAATTCAAAGCATGGCAATTGTGGAGCACTATACAAACATATTTGCTATGCAGTATTACAAGATAATTAATGATTTTCTTACCCCCCACCCCCAACCACACACATTTATAAAAGTCACAATTTAAAATATAATTTATCATACATACAGACTTGTAATAAATACACATACTTATTACTAATAATGCAAACAGTAAGTACACCTACCTGCTCAACATATCAGCCATAATATCCAAGGCTTCCAGCTGAACAGAAACATCTTCCTGCTTGGCTATTGCACTGGTAAGACGTCCAGTAATCTTTTTACATACATTAGCAGCTAATGCAGAGCCTGTGCAAATACAAAATCAAGTCATAGTTTCAAGTAAGCATATTCTATACTTTATATTAACGGGAGTTACCAAATATTCAACAATTCTAAGTCTGGCAGATCTGTGCCAAAATAATATCAAAAGGTCACTTTTAATAATATAACCAGATATGAACAAGAACTAGAGATAATATAGCAACAAAACAAGCATACGACACATACTTAATAGGTTCTACTGAACTTTTTTTTTAATGTACTGCCATGATTACTAGCCAAAGAGCCAGCAGTTAACTATTTGGATTTGCACCTCAAGCTCAAATATCAGTAACAAATTTTTTCCCCTACTAGTCCTCTATTTTAATATTTGAAGTTAATCTGACTCAAGGCAACTGCGTGTGTTTCAGAGAACTGCTGCACAGATTTTTCAGTGGTTGTCATCTTTCAGAAACAGACCAACTTCCAGACCTTTCTTCCGGGTAGATGCAACCACTAACCTTTGTTAGCGGTCACCCACTGTCTGTCACAGAGACTTTCGTTTTAAGTTTTATTAGCACATAATCCACACATGATACAATTCATAGCTCCATCATATAAAGTACAGTTGTACATTCACCACCATAATCAATTTCAGAACATTTCGCTTTCTTGTACTCACTGTTAATAGCTCCCTACCCCTTTCCCATACCCCCAAGAAGCTATTAATCCAGTTACTGTCTCTATAGATTTCATATACAGGAAAACATAGAAAACACTAACAGCAATAACAAAGTAAAATAAAGGAAAAGCCTCAATTGAAAAGAAAGCAGAAAATGTTTAAAAACTTGAACAAATTTAAAATGGGTCGAAAGGGAGATCAAATGTTAGTGTTAAATTTAAACCTAACTCCATGTTACACTGCTGTCTGCTAATAAAGCTATTCACATCCTTCTACTAAGAGGGGATTCACCAAAGGCTTGATCCAAGCAAAGCAGGGAGCCTGCACATGGATTCTGGCCTCCCAATTGTCATCCATAGTCATTCACAAGCTGATATGATACCACCCTTCTCCTTTTGTTTTGGATTTTATTTACAATCCTTGGGTCACAGAGAGGTTGGTATGCGTCTTCAGAATAGACTTAGTTGATACCTTAACTTAGATGGATACTTGTTAGAAGATAAACCATTAAGACCCCAGGTACAATGATTTTTGATGGTCGGGCACCATCTAGTTTCTTTGCCATATTGTGCTACTGTACTATATTCAGTGGTCTCTTGATTAGGGCAAGTGTCAAGAAAGGCCGTGTCAAAAGAACTAATTGTTCATAGATTAGGGCTAGAATTAACTATGAACCCAAAATCCATTTACATATGAGACTTCTTTATATATTACTTAGAACACACAACCACAAACAATTCAAGTTCCAGTGCTTAATTTTACAATATGATTATATCTAACCATGATTTACAACACAACATGACTTCATTTATACATATTCTGCTTTTAAGTTTAGTTCTGGCTTGAAATAACCAACTGCTTACCAGATTTTATAAAGATGAAAAGCTGAATATGTAGTCCCAATAAACTCTAAAAAGGCTCTTTTCAACCCAAAGATTTCATAAACTCATTAAAAGACAGAACTGTTATTTCAAACGATTCACAAATCACGGTTATTGCGATAGATAGGCTACGCATTACAATATACTAAAGTTACAAGAACCGTTCTTTTATGGAGTTATGCCTTATGCTTAGTTATGTACTAAATACAAGTGTTAAGGTATAATTTGTTGATGTCATGATTTGTCTTTTTTGGGTAGAAACATTACATATGAACTTACAAATCAGTTTTATAGACACATAATAAAAGGAAAAAAATGAAAGCTTAAAAAAAAAAAAGGAGGCATTCAGTGCACATCAGAATCGATTGGTAACAGCACTGCCAGAAGGTATCCCCACAGTGAGTTGTGGACCACCTGTATTGTAAAGTGACAAAGAAATGCTGAGAATAAGTCTGAATGGTTAAAAGAAGTTTTAGAAACAAAATCCACCTACTAAATGTAAACAGATTTCAATGAGAGGAAAATAAGGAGCTATAAATATAACTAAATCAAACCATACTTTGCCAAAATACTTTTTAAACTTCTTACTGTGGTTTGAAAAATTTACTAAGCAAACTGGTTTTTTATTCAAGAATTCATACATATTTTGTTTCATGACCCTGATTGCAATCCCCAAATAATTATTTACTAAATATAAAACAACAATGCTTTGATAGTATGGAAAAAGCACAAAAATTTAACTTAAAAAATTATGTCAATAAAAATGTTAAAAATAGTTATAAAGGATTAAAGTTTCACCCAACTAGGCACCTAAAATTTAGAGTGAATTATCTAACCTCTCAAACTGGAGATTCCTCATCTATAAACCAGTTACCTCTCATATAGTTGACGCTCAGGCAAAATAAAATAATATACATAAAGCAACTAAAATAATAATTGGCATTGAAAAAACACTATGAAGCATCATTACTCATACTGACCCCATGGGACAAGGTGGCCTTACGAATTCCAAGGCAATAAACATTACAGGAGCAGACTGCCACATCTTTTATCCATGGCAATGGACTGGTGGTTTGAACCCTCAACCTTTAAGTGAGTAGGCAAGAGCTTTGCTACGCCCGAGCCACTAGGCCTCCTTATAATCAGCATAAAAAACAAGAAACCAATCGCACTGACATTAAGACAGTGTGGACTCACAGCAACCCTGGGTACCCTACAGAGCAGAGAGAGCGGCTCCTGTGAGTTTCTGCGTTTCTAACTTTGTATCGGAGTAGAAAGAACCTGTAGAGGGGCTGTTGGCTTTGAACTGCTGACACGGCAATTAGCAGCCCAGTAAGTAACCACTATGCCAACAGGGCTCAGGAACTACTAGATACCTGTTAATAAAATAAATGAATTCAAGCAATATACCTCTATTACACTATTACCAATCTAAATTTCCCACCCAGAAGAAAGATAATTTCACCTCATTTTCAGATGAGGCAGTATCTTTTACTGAGACATCTTTTAGCCAATAAGCTTAGTAGTCAAGACCAATTCTAAAATTTACCACATAAACTAAAGACATTTCTGTAAATGGCCAAATGCTAATTAACTGACAAATTCATTAATTATAGTTTGTTTTGTTTTTTAATTACAGAGTTTAACAGCAAAAGGCTCACTCTTATTCAAAACTACCAGTAAATTGAATTATCCAGAATCAGAATTCTGGTTCTACTATGTTAAGTTTTATAGAATAAATTCTGATACAAAAGAAAATAGAAAAAACTGAAAACAGATAATCTGACACAACTGGTGGTTTTGTTTATTCATTATCTGGGTAGATGACTGCAATTTTAGGCTGTAGTCATGGTACATAAAACAACATAAAAAAGCTCCAACACAGAACAATTCTTACGAGCCTTATACTTAAATTCAATCAAATTAATACTTATCAAATACTGAAAACTAAATTACTTCGGAAGCAAAAATGAAACACAAGACTTTAATATTTCTTCATTATTAAAAGGGAATGCATACAAAGATCTTTTCTGAAGTCATGCCCCGCCCTCCTCAGGCAGGCAGGAAGAGATGTGGAGGAGAAACGCCTCCATGTGAGGATGAGAGAGAAAACAAGCTCGTGCTTACCACTGGAAGCTGGAGGAAGTTCTCCAATGACTGTTTTAAGGCCAATACTCGAAATATCCCGAAGCTGTTCTTTATCAGAGAGCATGTTAGTGCACAAGGTATCTACAATTGTTTCTACTTGGTACTCCTTCACTTTACTCACGAGAGGGCCAAGACTGCAAAAATACAAAATGAAACAAGGTATAAATAAAGAAAAATACGCAGAAACATTAACTTTTCACCCCCAGAAAGGGCCTGTGTGAAAATAAGTCTGTATCACAAACACTGAATCAATAAACAATATAAGCAAAATGTTCAATTGGTGCATATCCTTGCATTTGGTTTCCAGTGTTTTCCCACTGACTTCCAGTAGAACAAGCTAGAGGTACTGAGATGCCCTTCCTTTGTATTCTTCCCTATAATTTAGCAGGGTACGTACTATATGCTGTGTGGATAGTCATTCAGGAACCATGCTATTCAAGACTCCACTGAATAGAGTTATACTTATACCTATTGCTGGTGGGAATGCAGTGGCACAATTACACTGGGAAAGATTTGGCAGTTCCTCCAAAAGTTGAACATAGAACATATATTAATCTCAAACCTTGGTATATTCAGAAATGCAAACAGATCTGTAAATCAACATTCACTGTAGCACTTTTCATTAATAGCCAAAATATAGAAACAATGGATAAACATGATATTGCATATACCCACAATGGGCTGCTACTCAGCCACAAAGAGAAATGGTGTCCTGATGAATGCCACTAAATAAATGGACATGCCTTGAAAACATGTCAAATGAAATACATTGGAAAAAAAGAAAATCACAAATACTGTACAATCTCACTTATATAAATGACCTTTTCACAAGGGTCGCCCGATTCATAACAGTAGCAAAATTACAGTTATGAAGTAGCAAGAAAAATAATTTTATGGTTGGGGGGGGTCACAACGTGAGGAACTGTATTCAAGGGTCGCGGCATTAGGAAGGCTGAGAGCCACTGTCTTAGAGGGTGCTGAGTTTGTTAACGGTTTGAAATAATTTGTAAAAGGATAGGGAGAATGGTTGCAAAGCTTAAAGAATGTGATCACTGAAGTATGCAAGTAGAATTTGTTGGGATGGCATACAATCTGTTATGTCTTCACAATACAAAACTTAAGACAACATGGCTCTTCTACCCAAGTCTTTAACTCCCACCAGGTAATTGGTGGGAGTATGCAAATAGGGCATGTGTAATACTGAGACGGGGGGATTGCACAATTTTCATCACCCCTCCTGTGACCCTCACCCCTAAAAAGATAAGGCTTTCTTTGAAGCAAGGGTAGAGAAAAGTGAACACCCTCCCCCCCTGTCCCACCCCTACCCCCAGGATGACCTTGGAAGAGCACATTCAAGATCTTCGTCCGTCTGAAGTGGTGGAGAGGACTGTGACCAGATGCATCAGAGACTATAGGGTTCCTGCTCCTTACCTCAAACTACTACGGACTGTGGGACAGTGTGATACATGGGCTGGCTTCCTGGCCCACACAGGAAAAGACCAAGGGATCACTTAGCTGACCCAGTAGCGAAGAGACTTAGCTACCACGTGGGTGAGATCATGAGAATTGGATACAGACTTGGCCGCTGGCTGAGAAGACCAATGACTACATCCTTATCATCTGCTCTTCGCGATCCTGACTTGTGCTAACTTATTAACTCCACTGATAAACCCCTGTAACTCTGACTACTGCCTGTGAGTTCTGTGTGGCCACTTCAACAAATTATCAAATCTAGCATAGAGGCAGAGTGGTGTGGGAGGAATGATTGGTGTCAGAACAGGTAGACAAAGAGGGAGTGTGGAGGCATGTCTGACCCCCGCCGTGTGACACCAGGGAAGCTAGAGAAGGTCTGGCTGGTATGGTCTTCCACTGTCATTCACAGCAGTCAGAAACTCAAACTATAAAGACAGTTTAAATAAAAATTAAAATAAACCTAATGATTGCTTTTAAATAAGATATTGCACATAACAGACTTTAAGGTAGAGCTTTGATGGGATCCTATCAGACAGAAGAGTATTTAAATAGTTAAGACAAATTTTTGGAATTAGAGACTAGAATGAGTGCAATGCACAGTGAAAGAAATGAGTAAAAATAATTGCTTGACTCAAAGGGCAAATTAAAAATACAACAGGGAAGGTAGACTACTAAATTTAAATGTGATGAGGCAAAACTGGTTGGCCTGAGCTTTCTCAAACACTAATAATGCAAAGAAAAAAGTTCAAATTGCTAAATGTTCACAAATCAGTATCTACTAGATAGATGCTTGATTACTAAACAAAAGTTCCCTGACTACTGTTGACAGTGAATTTTAAAAAATTGGAGTAACTCAAGAACCGCCTAACCCAGTGATGACAGCGAAGGTGCAGAAATGGTGTTAGGACACGTGGAGAGACAATGGGAAACTCTGGAAATGGCAACTAAAAATCAGAGATTCCAACAATTGATTTGAAAAGTTCTAGTGCCCAGTAATGGCACAGAAAACTCTGTCTAAACACTAAGTAAATAAAAACCACTTGAATGCCAGAATACAAGAGAACAAAAGTAGATTAAAAAAAAAGCAAGCAGGCATCCAAATGAGATGTCAACTACTTAAGTCCACATGGAAGAAGCACACCATCATCAGTCACTCAAGGATGGGAATACACATAACCCAAAGTTGAAGGAGGGACCAGTATCAGAGCCTAAATTGTGAGAATCTGGAGTGCTGGCAATAGGTGGCAATCGGAGCTCAAGATTCATTTGTGAAACGACATAGCTGAAATAAGTCCCCGGAGAACACCCCTTATCTGAAATTGAGGGAAGGGAGGAAAGTGGTCCCTAGAGTGCTTGGGAGAGAGGAGCCCAGAAGATCAAAGGCATAAATCTGACTTGAAGTTAAAATGTTGTCAGTAAAGCCCCCCCCCCACCCCCCACGATGCAGGCTGGACCTGGTCTGGTTTCCAAAAATTTTTGTATTGTTTTCTTCAGTTTCTGTTTGTTCAGATAAGAGTGTATCTCGAAGGTGTTATGTCAATGGAGGTCACCCTCTTGAAGCCGTGTTACATGCGGTTTTTCAGTATATGAAACCTAGGACTAACGAACCTAGCGTGACAGCAAGGTAGAATAAAGGCTTAGCGGGGTGCAGTGGTGAAGGTGGGGTAAAATGGAGACGATATCAAGGGGCCCATGTACAAAGGGAATGATTGGAAACTGATTGTGGTAGTAATTGAACAATTCTACTTGACAGGATTGAAATTTGGAATGATCTCTGTATTACATCCCAACTTATAATAAAAAAAAATGGGGGGGGGGATCTACCCAGAATTCATGCCCAGAAAATCAACCTTTTAATAATGAAGTCAATTTAATGTTAAAAAAAAAAAAAAAACACGAGAAAATACATCACCACCAGACCTATACTTCAAAAATGCCAAAGAAATTCTTCAGGTTGAAGAAAAAGTTCACCACATAGAAACTCAGATCTATAGAAAGGAATGAAAATCACCACAAATGAGAAGTCTGCTAATAAATAAAATGCTACCTTAAAAGATTGTATTTTTCCTTAAAAATTTATCAATACTACAATGTGGAAACACAAACAAATTCATTACATACCATAACACAAGCAACAAGTATGTAAATGGAACCACACTACTAGCACGGTTTATATAACATAGCAAATGGTAAAGTTAATAAAAACGAAGGTGAAAAATTCAAGGTGCAATTTTTATTTGTCAGTGGAATCTAACAAAACTAAAAAAGCTCATTCATTACATGTGAACAAAGCATTTTTATAATATATTCCCCAATTTATTTTAAAGCAACACTAATAACATTTACATTTGTTGTGACTGTAATGTTTAGGCTTAAAAAGAAAATACCTAGCTTCTTCTCCTATCTGCTTTTGTGTTCTGCCCGCTCTGCTAAATTACATGTCAGATGGCCTCTGGAAAATCCTATTGTATACTTATGAGACTGTACTCGTCAATCGGAAAAAAAAAAATCTCAGTATTATTTGTGAAAGTTTTAGGTCTGACTTCTTGCTAATTTTTAAAGTTCAGTTGTCTTTTTATTATCAAGTTCTAAGAATGAAATAAAAACTCACTGCCATCAAGTTGATTCCAACTCAGTGACCCTCCAGGACAGGGTAGAACTGACCCCGTGGGTTTCTAGGCTAACTTTTTATACCACTGGCTTTACAAGGGGTACCGAAAAGAAGGAATTGCACTGGGCAGAGCACAACTTTCTTTCGTAGGATGCATTTTTCCCCACTAGGCAGGCATCTAGCAACTTGCTGAGTTAAAGCACCCAGTGGTACTGCCTGGGAAGGTTCTTTCTGGTCACAGTGAATTTTTTCATAAAAGCAGTTATGCTCCAATGGTCAATTTAAGAAAACAGTATGCAGCTGTGAAATTTGGTATCCTGCTCAAGGGAAAAATACTGCAGAAGGTGTTGTGATGTTTAACTAAGCTTAAAAGTACAGCGTTATAGGAAAAACTCAGGTGTACACGTGGTTTTCTCGTTTCAAAAAATATGAAATGTTCATTGATGACAAACCTCCTTCTGAACATCCGTCAACTTCTATAACACATGAAAATGTCGACCTGCAGGGTATTTGGAGTCCGTTCCACCAGGTCAGACTGTTAATCAAGCTTTCTATGCAGAGATTCTGAAAAGTTAGTTTCTAACAGTGTGCGACACAAAAGGCCTGATTTGTGGCAGACCAGGACTGGTGTTGCCCCCAGGACAATGCACCTGCTCACACAGCCATCTCAGTGCGCCAGTTTGGGGCAAAAAAACTTGCCCCACACACTTTACTCACCTGACCCTGGCTCT
>NW_022103898.1:65604006-65630653 GCF_000313985.2 Echinops telfairi
ATTCAGCGTCATTGCATGTGTTTCGTGAGTCTGAACAATTTATAGACTGGTATCGAACATAGGTCTAAGATAAGACTTATGGAGTGGGCTAGGATGTTTCCTCAATATACAACTGCCCTTTTATATACAGCTCTTTCATATACACATGAGTGTCTGTGAATTTGTTTTTCTAGTCTACCCAGATTAACACAGCTACCATGGGTGAAGGAGGCAGAGTTTTGCTTAGGGAGCATTGAGTTCATTTTATTGGTAGAACAATTTGGAGAGGATTAACAAAGGTTGTACAACATAACGAATGGCACTGGATTACATGTGTGGAAGTTCTTGAACAGGTGAATGTTCTGCTGTGTAGAGCAATGTTGTGTAGAGAAAATGTTCTATAACTGCAGTGAACAGCGTACAACTCTTCTTGATATGATTAACTACTGAATTGTGTGATTTGTGGATGTGGTAGTTATATAATCGTTTGTCAAGTTGAGGATTAAGAGTGAAGGGGTGGAGTCAGGTCTGTCAATGGGATCATAGCCAATGAGGCCTCCGTGTGGGCATGGTCTTCTCCTGAGAATTCTGGGAGTTCCTGATTTTCCTCCTTGGAGATGGGAAACACCTTTCTCTCTCTGCTCACTTCCTACGAGACATGCCCGAGGAAAAGTCACATGGACCAACTCTGACGCAGCCAAAACCCTGGACCTGGAGAAGCCACAGGGAGACGCTTGTCAGCGCTGAGATGCTTACAATGCCTGGATCCTAAGACTTTCTACCCACTGGCCTGTGATTGTCCTGCATTCGGCATCATTGCATGTGTTTCGTGAGTCTGAAGAGGACTTTATAGTTTGGTTATTGGACATATGGGCTAGGATTGGACATATGGGCTAGGATTGGTCTTATGGGCTTAGACTGGATTGGGTTGGGATGCATTTTCCTTTTATAGAAAACTCTCTCTTATACTCATATGTTTGTTTATGAATTTGTTTCTCTCGTCTACCCAGACTAACACACAGACTAACACCCAAACTAACAGTGGATGAAATACCAATAATACTTTAAAATAATGGCACTTTGGGAATCTCTGATGGACTCAAATCACGTTCCTTTTCACTGTTCTTTGAGTCTGAGGACAAAGATCTGCAGGAGGGAAATTCCAAGTTCCACGGGCTGGGTTACTGTTCCTCCAAGAGCTTCTTGTAAGACAACCTTGCCGCTCTCAAATAGAGCAGCTGGATTGTCAAGACGAGAACAAATTTCTCATGGCACATGTCTTGATCTTTTTTCTCAGCAATGCAGTTTACAATTTTCTTAAAACTTCTTCCTATTCACATGATCATTCTGTGCCCTTCAAGAAAATGTAAGATCACTCCTTAGGAATGCCATGAAAAAAAAAAAATCGACAATGTCCTGAGCGGGCCTCTTTGTTTTGAATTTAACAGGCCTTATGTCCTCCAAAGTCGCTGTTTTGATTGGTTTTCTGAAGGTACCCTAATAAGACTAATGCAAAGTGCATTATTATTACTATTGAGAGACCCTGTCTGCATCATGTTAGCAGAAAAACAAACACAAACCCATTGCTACTGAGTTGGTTGAGTCCTAACAAACCTATAGGATAGAGTAGAAGTGCTCCTCAGGGCTTGTGAGGTTGTAAATCTTTACAAGAACAGAGATGTTTGAACACGTTTTTCCAAATTAGCCCATACATGTACAAACTAGAACCCTAGTAGATTTTATATATATCCTCATATTCCTCAGGAGCCCTGGTGGCACTGTAATTACATGTTGGGCTGCTAACTGCAAGGTCATCAACTTGAAACCATCAGGTATTCATCCAGAGAAAGACAGGTAAAGTTAGTCTTTGAAATTCACAGGGGCAGGCCTAGCCTGTCCAATAGGGTCGCTGTGAGTAGGCACCAACTCAATAGCAATGACTATGTGAGTGAGTTAGTATTAAAGAGCCCTGCTGATAGTGGTTAAACCCTAGGCTACTAATGGAAAGGATAGAGATTCTATGCCAGAAATTGCTCCTTGAAAAAACAAACAAACAAACAAACAAAACACAGCAGCTTGAATCTAAAAAGCTACAGCCGTATATTTTTTACTCTGTCCTACAGGGTTGCAACGAGTCAGAACTGACTCAATAGCAATTATCTATATCTTAATGTTGTTCTTATTTTCTTGAATATATGTTGTTTTTTCGCTGACATTTTAAATAAGTGCAAAATGAAATCAACAAAAAATAAAAAGCTCGCATTCTAATCAGTAAAATTCACACCCAACTAACAGTTATGCAGTACATCTCTTAATTCTTAGTTTAATAATGGAGGATAGAGATAAAAGCTACTTTTATTATCACTTTTAAAAACTGATAAATGCTAAGAACATTCTGAAGAAAGCTAATTTTGCTTACTCGGCATTAAAAGTTAAAAAATAATTAAAGATTGCACATGCATTTGTATTTTTCTATAGCATGCTTTTTGATGATTCATTTTAAACTTAACAAATATCATAAATTAAAGAAATTTATACTGCATCTAAAACTATATACTACCAATGATTTCTCGAGTTTTTGCCTGCTTTTGCAAGTTACGTGAAGTATTCGCTTACAACAAATTATTCTGCAGAAAACCCAACTATTCAATAACAAGAAAACACATACCTCACTCAAAAAATGGCTCAAGGACATCAACAGACATTACACCAATGAAAATAAATGGCCACTAAGATTTTTAGTCACTAAACACAGTCATCAAAAAGTTTTCAACTAACAGTAGTGGCCGGAGAAGGCAGAACAGAATTGCCCACAGGGTTTTAGTTACTTAACCACTGCACTATCAGGGATTTTTAGCAGACAGAAGATGACAATTATCACACAATCATCAATTCCACTACTGGGTATATACCCAACAAGAATATAAAAAGCAAGGACATACTGAAACATACATTTGCACCACTATTCATAAATAACCAGAAAGTAGAAACAACCTAAATGTCCATCAATGGAGGGCTAGATGATCAAAATATGATAAGTACACACACACACACACTAAATTATTTTCCTGCCACAGAGAAATGAGGTTGTGATAAATATATACTATGACATGGATGAATCTTGAAAACATGGTGCTGAGCAAAATAAGTCAGACAGAAAAAGGATTCCTATTGTCTGATCCATTTATATGTAAGTAGCATTAGCAGTGTCCCGGTGGCATTGTGGTTATGCTTTGGGAAGCTAACCACAAACCCAGCAGTTTGAAAGCACCAGACCACCTGTTCTCAAACTGGGGGTTGAATGACCCTTTCACAGGGGTCGCCTAAGACCATCAGCAAACCTGTATTTCCAAAGGTCTTAGGAACCAAGACGCCTCTCCTGTATGTCTCCAGGTGGGTCCACCCACATGCAGATACGCCCACATAAGAGTACCTGGCATGAAGACTGTTACTCATACTACACCATGCTTCAAGACAAAATTTCACTGATTTGTAATTAGAAATAAGTATTTCACAATATATAATTACATATTGTTTTTGTGATTAATCACTATGCTTTAATTATGTTCAATTTGAAACAACCAAAATGCATCCTGCATATCAGTCATTTACATTACGATTCATAACAGTAGCAAAACTACAGTTATAGAAGTAGCAACGGAAATGAATTTATGGTGGAGGTGGGGTCACCACGACATGAGGAACTGTATTAAAGGGTTGTATTAAAGGGTTGTGGCATTAGGAAGGTTGAGAACCACTGCAGCAGACACTCTGTAGGAGAAAGATGAGGCTTTCTGCTCCCGTAAAGTTACAATCTCAGAAATCCACAGGAACAGTTCTACCCTGTCCTATAGGGTTGCCATATATCAGAACCGACTATATGACACTGAGTGTGAATTTTCTTTGAGTATCTAGCATAGCGATCAAAGTTTATTAGTGGTTTCCAGAAGCAGGTAGAGGGAAGAGGGAGGGTAACTGGTAACAGTTGGAGTTCTTGTCATCTAAAAGTGATGACAAAATGTGGAAACAGATCATGGTGACAGATGCACAATGGTGAACATAACTAACATCACTACACTGTTTGTGTAAAAAAAGCTTAAACTGGCAAACAGACACAATGAAAGGGGAAAAAAACCCGTAACAGTAATATTGAGACAAATTTTAATTTAAATTGATATCAAATACAATGATATACAAAATTACATAAATACATAATACATTTTAATGTGAAACTGAAGGCTACCTTTACCAAATGGTATGTAAATTATTAAGGGTTCCTAATATTTGGTAGCCATAAATTAAATCACGTTGTTAATAGAATTTACTAGAATTTACTGAGAACTCAAATGCTGTACCTTACTATCAAGTCCAACTACCAATATTATACTGAAAAGTTCCTAGTAGATTTATACAGTTAGGAAGATACTTTATCATCATTGTATCAGCAGTGCTTTAACAGCTGTTATTCTTGATTATGAGGTTCTAATTACAACTAAATGTATTTCCTTTAATCATTAGGTTTATAATTTTCCTTTCTCCTCAGAGACACACAGAAATGGGACAAAAGCATGTAGACATTTTAACCTTGCTTAAAAATCAAATCAGGTTGTAGCCAACTATAAGAGAGATCCCCTATTTCTGGAGTTTCCTATACACAAGGGAGCTTCAAAAGTCTGTGAAAAATTTTTATTGTCTGTTAATTCCATTTTCCCATGATTTTCTGAAGCTCCCTCATACATTTCATAAAAATGTTTTAAAATTCAATGGAAATCCACATTTAACCTACATACAAGCTGAAGAAATGTATTATACATAGCATGTTCAAGCACTAAAAAACACCAGTGACCTAAAGTCTCTTAATGAAAACCATAGGATAACACAGCATAAGACTAAATTTGGATATTCTATTATTTAATCAAGGAGGGCAAACAAGTAAAATATGACTTACCACTTGACAGCTAAATTCTGGACCTCTCCATTTTTATCTTCCAATAGTTTCAAAATCATTTTCACCACTTTCCTTTCACTATCATCATCCAACTTGATGGAATCTTTCTGCAATTCTGTCATCAAATCATTTGTAGCCATAAACCTATCCAAAAACAGACATCAGTTGGTCATCTGAAAATTTTAAAGCATCAATGAAAGAAGAATTTAAAAATTTAATGTTACCAGTTCATGTAACAGCACACTGTATAAGAAACCACTGTCAAACCAAGTTGGTTTTTTAAGTGACTCCAAATTTAAACGAAAAGCACAAAAAGATATACTTAATTTTTTCAATTTCATAATATTTCCACATTTCCTTCAAAATCACACTATTTTCTTTTAAATAAAGTACCTATCCAAGATCATCTACTCTTTAAGGTCAATCTTGATTTCAATGTCACTGACAAGACCAACAGTAATGCTCTTGTGTGCATTCCACTCCAATGTGGTGTGGAAGCCGTTTTTTCTTTTAAGTCATTTTATCGGGGGCTAGTACAACTGTTTACATGTGATTTGAACTTTATCCAGGAAGCTCTTAACCATAAACATAAACCATACATATACATGTATCCCTGTATAATGGTGCTATGTGTTGGGCTCTGAAGGGTCTAATTTTACAAATTGCCAGGGAACTTCCAAAATATAAATTCCTATCCTCACCCCAAGGTATTCAGTATATCCTTAAATTGGTCAAGAGATGATTCAAGAAAGTTGTTATATATCACATCTATTCCCAACCCCCTTAAGAACCACAGGCAAAGAAGGTTTGCTGCTATTAGCTGCCTTTAAATTGGCCTCTGATTCACAGTGATCTCATGTATTATAGAACAGAAGGGCTTCATAAGGGTTTTCTTGGCTGTAGTCTTTAGGGGAACTATATAGACAGGCTTTTCTTCTGCAGAGCCAGCAGTTGGCTGGGTCTGAATCACCAACCTTTAGATTAACAAGAGCTAGCAAACAGCTGTGCCACCCAGGATACCTTTTAACATTGAGTAGACTGACCCCCAAAATTAAATAAACAACAGTGATCAAACTGTCTAATCTTGTTTTTAAATGAAAAGATAAATAACAAGAGTATCAAATTATGGTAGATTGACTCAAAATCCCCCCCCCCCCAACAGCATTTTAAAAGAATTTTCTCTAAATGGGAGATCATCATTCAAATAAAGTCCTAAATTCGACCATGATTCTTAGTTCCCGCGACCTATGGAAATAATCCAACTGACAAGGGACAATTACTCAGTGACTTTTTCTTTTATTTGAACTAAGAATCAAATATAAATCTAGTATTTTATGTTGTACATAGAAATACCAAAAGCCGTGTTCAAATCAATTAAGCACAACTACTGGATCTGAAATGCTACAGATAGCTTTACAGGATAGTTCCAATAAAGTCTTCCAAAAATGCTGGCATGCAAAAAATTTAAACTCATACAAGCATAATTCTTACCACATTCTGCAAAACTGCTTACTAATAAAAGTTTTTATTGACAATGAGGCAACATAAGAAAAATCAATACACATGCACTTTTTTTTTTACTTTTGTTTGTTTTTTAATCGCTTAAACAAGGCATCCTGTTGCCAAGTGCTGTGTCGGTAGTGGTCCTATTTGAATCTGACATACAGATTCACTCCTTTATTCACCATTTATTTATTTACTACCGATAACCCTCCAGAAGCAAGCCCTAGTAGCACGGTGGTTACACATTGGGCTGCAAACTGCAAGGTCAGCAGTTCGAACCCACCAGTCAATCCGAGGGATAAAGATAAGGCTTTCTATTTCTATAAAAATTTAAAATCTTCAAAATCCAATGGGGGTAATTCTACACCACCTTATGGGGTCGTTATGAGTCAGAACCAACTTACTGGCTGTGAAAGGATAGTGACTATCCTACTCAGTTGGTGCTCAGCTGCTAACTGAAAGGCCAGCAGTTCAAACCCACCAGCCAGTCCATGGGAACAGACTTGCTTCCATAAACATTTGAACCTTGAGAAAACCATGAGCTAGTTCTTCTCAGTCCTACAGGGCCACAATGAGTCATTATCAACTCAATTGCAGTGGGTTGGGTTGGGTTTTAAGAGGGAAATGTTAAGGTACTTATTTTCAGGCTACTAAAGGATTATAAAATGAATATAATCAGTAAGCAGTACTATTCCATTCATTTATTTAACAAGATTCTGGGGAGTGCCAGCATAAGAAATAGTGCCAGGGTCCAGGCACAGCGATGAACAAAAACCAGGTGTAAAAGTCCCAGTAATATTCTGGAACTTAACGCATCTGGCTTATTCTACTATCAGAAAATCTCTTGAAGGAAAGACCATGATTTACTTAAACTTAGTAAACCTAATGTAGATAAAAAGAAATAAGATACCTTACACTTCACACTAATAACTGTCACCATAACCCTTTCCCACGTACATAAAAACACAATTTTACCCTTGGTGGCCTAGTGGTTATCTGTTGGGCTGCTAACCATAAGGTTTGCAGTTCAAAACCGCCAGCTGCTATGCAGGAGAAAAATGAGGCTTTTCTACTCCCATAATAAGTTACCGTCTTGGAAACCCACAGGGGTGGTTCTACTCTGTCCTGTAGTGCCTCTGTGATCTGGCATCGAATGATGGCAAACAGTTTAAAGCAATAAAAGATAAAGTATTTTTAGTTCTTGATTCCTTGGACTACTTTAATTAATTTGATGGTAAAGTACATAAAAATTCAAGTGGAATGTCATTAATTGCCTTAACACACTACATACTCAATATTTCTAATCATAAATTCATAATGGAAACATGGCTTATTTACATTAAAGGGTTCACTCATATCTGCACAGTCATCTCCTTCCTACTCGAAATATATCACTTTACTTTAGGTACTATCCAGGACACTAAATACACAAAGGACTCCTCTCTCTTTCATAGAGGTCCTAGTCTTGACATTTTTCACCTGAATGTGAGGGTGCTTCAAAAGTTAATGGAAAGATAAAATGAAAAGATCACTGAATTTTCCCACAAACTTTTGAATTCTCCTCATATCTTCATTTCTCCTGAACTCTTCTTATGCCAACTTTGAGAAAGGCAGAATTAAACACAAAATAAATGAGAAAGACATTTTTCCAAATAAATTATCTTTATGATCTAAGTCCTACAAAACAGTTTTGTTTTCAATGGTCAATTTAAAAACCTTCAATTGTACACCTATTTCTTTACCTTTCTACATTAATAGACTATAATGCTAGCAAATAGCCTAAAATGTTAGGGATCTTTTTAAAAGCCCTTAAAAGAAAAACACATAATCCCAAATGAGTAACTTGCCCAGTCTCGCAGATATTTCACGGAAAGTCAGGCAGGTCTTCTGTCGGGTGCCACTGACTGACAACCCCTCTATGTCCAACAGCAATCTGTCCAGTTCTCACAACTGCAGTTAGAAGTTTGAGCCCATTACTGCAGCCACCATGGCAATCCATCTCGGTGACAGTCTTCCTTTATTTCGCGGCAGGTCCCTCTACTTTACCAAGTCACCAGGGTCTGGCCCTTCATGATACCAAGGCCAGACTGTCACCTGAAGTCTTACCTTCCTCACTTCTAAGGAACATTCTTGGTGACACTTCCAACAGATTTTTATTCTTCTGGCAGTCCATTTTTCTCGTCTTCCTGTTCGGCTTCTGCATGCACACGACGACAATGAAATCACTATGGCTTGGGTCAATTCCACCTTAATGCTCAAGGTGCTATTTTTGCATAAGAAATCTATTTTTAAAGATGTTTTTTAAAGCAGATCGGCCAGTGCAACACATTGTTTGCTGTCCTGACTGCTACTTCCATGCACTCGTTGATTGTGGATACAATTAAAATGTGAAACCTGACATGTTCCATCTTTTTCTCTACTTATCATGACATCATTGGTCTGGTTACAAGAATTTGGGGACTTTCTTGATACTTGGTGTAATCTTGTAATCTTTGATCTTAAAAAGTGCTTCAAGTCTTTACTTTCGGCCAAGTAAGGTTACGCCATATCACAGACCATCAGTGAGTCTTCCTCCAATCCTGAAGGTGCGTATCTTCCATGTAATCTGGCTCTCGGATGATTTTTCTCTGCTAGCATACTGAAATCAGTCATGATTAAAGGACACAGTCCCAACACACAGCTTTCCTGATTTTGAACCATGCAGTCAGTACCCCTTTTTCTGTTTGTAAGGCTATACCTTGCTCCTTGTGTAAGCTCCACATAAGCACAGTTAAGTGTATTGGAATTCCCATTCTCTTTAAGGTAACCCATAGTTTGCTATGTGCCACATAGTCCAAACTCTGGCATATTCAATAAAATACAAGTAAATATCTTTCTAGTATTTTCTGCTTTTAGTCAAGGTCTATTTGACATCAGCCGTCAAATAGACTCATTTGACTCATTCCCTTTGGTCTTCTGAATCCAGCTTGAATTTCTGGTAATTCTATGCTGAAATACTCCTGTAATCAGTTTTTAATTAGTAGAGCAAATTTTCTTGGATTCTACCTAAAAAAATGTTTCTTTTACGCTGTAATTTCTTCCCTTCCTTTTAGTATCAGGCAGGGTGCTTTCCACATGTTAACCAGCTGCTGTGGAATTGGTAGGTTCTGACTCAGGTGATTCCCTGTGAGTTAGACTCTAAGTGTGCTCCATGGGCTTTTCAATGGCTGATTGATCACCGGGTCTTCCAGGGACCTCTGGGTGGATTAGAACCTTTAACTTTTCAGTTAGCAAACTATATAATGGCACACCACACACTTTAGGTATTCCATAATTAGCAACCCTTGTCATCAAGGTCTTTCTGGCACTAAATATTTTAGCATTTATGAGGAGCAAAATTATGACATGTACACTTCTAAATAAATAAGCTTTAAAAAATCTGTGTATAGTTTTTAATTGCCTGCACTGAAAATACATGGAAGCATCTTCAATGTACTTTAAATGCTCACCATTTACGTACAATCTTAAATGTCTGTTTAATAAGCACTACATTTTAGTCCCAAAGACTTGAAGACTATTAACATGAAAGCACATACTTTGTGTGATCCAAAGATGACAATTACAAAATTCGAATATGGCAAAGGGCAAAGTATCAGAGCTAAAATTATGAACACTCCATTTGTAGAAGGCTATGGAGGACAGTGAGAGCCCCAAACCCAGCTGCAGAGTCTAGTCAGACTAAGGCGCAGGCAAATCCCCTCAAGCAAGAGTCAGTCTTCAACAGCCTTATTACGTATCAGAGACCACTGTAATCTTCATTATGCTGGATTGAACTCTAGTCTTGAGCAGTCGACCTCCCTCCCTCTAGATGGGATAGGAGCAAGTATCTTCTTATTTGTTCGATGACAAAAATTTATTCCCTAACTTTTAAAATATTGATGGGGCCTTTTCTTTCTTCCTCATGATTGTATTTTTATCTTTACGTCATTATTATTTTATCCTTACCACCCTATTTTGATTTTGATTTTGTTGAGCTTCCCAGTTTGTGAATCCCAGGAGTGGATCTATAGAGAAAATAACTGATGCAAGGGTTTATAGGGGATGTAAGGAGTGGGAGAGGGGGAAAAGGGATTTCAGGATTAAATAACTAAGGGGGGGGGGCACTAGGACTGAATGATTTGCACAACTAATTTTAAAGGTGATTTAACCATGGGGGGGGGTGTTCTAAAATTTACGTAGTAATGATTGTACAATTCTTCTCGAAATGATTGAATTGTATGATATGTAAATGTGCCAAAAATAGACTTCTTGGAAAAAAAGACTTGATGGTTACGAGTATATAACGAACACATCTTTAATATTAATAAAAAGCTTCAAGATGCCAAATTATGAAAAATCTTTTCCGTGTTTCTAAATCCATTTCCTATCGTATACAACAACTCTTAGTACTATATTAACACTGTAATTTTATGGGATAAATAATTATCCAAGCATGTTTTGAGTCATCAAAACCCAAGTTGGTAAACAATCCTTAAACTTCCACCATTACTGTCATTTAGCATCAGACTGCTATCGTTTCTTACATAGTTTATAAAAATAAGAATGTGTTTCCTTTACTGTAATAATAAATACATCAAGAAAGTCAATCACAGCAACAAAGTGATTTCTTTGCTCTTTCTAATACTTACACAAAACACATTACTTACAGGACTGAATATTAGAATAAAGCAGTTACCAATCGATATAGGAAAAATACTATCTTCAGACAGTGACATTTAGAAGAATGAAATTTACAAGAGTTGACCCCAGAAACAACTTGGGTTTGAAATGCTCACGTCCACCTAAATGCCCTAAAACATTGTGTGACCACATCAACAGTTTGAAACGCCAGTAAATTGCTTATCACAAGAAAAATGGATCTCTTCAGGGTCATATCAAACTTGTTTACTGCAATATGAAAACCTTGAAGTGCCACTAGTGGTGCTGGAAATGCTCCCAAGGAGCAGAGAGAAGTCATGACATCAGAAGAAAAGTTGGCTGATATGCATTGTGGACTGAGCTCTGTAGCCGCAGGTACCTGCCATTTCAAAATAAATGAATCCAGCTTATGGTCATTTGTTAAAGAAAAAAATCTGCAAAAAAGTTATGCACTTTTTGCAAAATAACTTTTTACCTTGTATTGAAAACATCCTTTTTTATGGCCGGTGTAGTAACTCTTTAAAGGAGCAGTCTTATCTTTCTCCTGCAGAGAGGCTAGTAGTTTGACTAACACACAACCCCAACAGTTTTCCATGTTAATATTTACACAAAATACATGTTAATAAAATGCTTATGTTAGTGGTTAATCAACTGTCTGGTGGGTACTGGTCATGCATTGGTCTGCTAACCATGAGGTCAACAGTTCAAAACCACCAGCTGCTCCTCAGAGAGTTAAAATCTCAGAAACTCAACAGAGGTAGTTCTACCCAGTCCTAAAGGGTCACTGTGAGTCGGCACTGACTCTGTGGCAGTGAATTCGGTGGTGGTTGTTAGTGGTATGGCTTCTGGTCAACATTACACGATTTGGTAGGCTTTAGGGGAAACCAATTATATGGGGATTTTAATGGTGTAGGATATTAACTCCCATGTGAATCAAAAGTAAAAGTGATGGAAAAAAAGGGAGAAGACACACACACCCCTTATACTGGTTAAAATTATTTACAAGGGAACTTCAAAAAGTTCCAGAAAAATTGTGATTATTTTTCCACTAATTTTTTGAAGCGTACTCCATTCTCAAATGTTTATATCAATTTTCAATTAGCTAATAAATTGCAAACAAGCCAAATCCCAAAGAGAATTTGATAACATTCTAATTTTTCATTTTTTAACTTTCATTTCTCCCAATAATCTAATTTGGCCTTAGAACACCACAGATATAATTTCCAAACCCTCCAAAACTCATCACTTCCAAAATGTCACAACACTAAAGTCTGGGGATTTAAAGTAGGTTTTATCCATTTCAATTACATTTCTTACAATTCGTTACATAATCAAACTCTTAAAAATCATATCTGATTTTGCAGTCACAGAACACTCTCTTGACCATTTTAATACATATCTATGTAATTAGGAACACGATCATTCATTTTATTAATCGTTCTCTTGTAACAAACAAATTTCTTGGTCAATAAGGTTTGAAATGTTTTCGATGTACTGTTTACACAAAATAGTACTCTTCAGCCACAATTTTAACTGGCTAATTTCTTTTAAAACGCATACACGACTTAGGACCACTACCATGGCCCCCGAAAATAAAATTTAAATATCAAACCAGTAAAAAGGTTCTTTTAGATTGAGAGTATTTGCGAGGGGTTGGTAGGCAAGTAGGACCGAATGCAGTAACTACATTAATCCAAGTAAGAAACCAGGAGAAAACAGAACAATTCTTCAACATGCATGTTACCAAGAACTTGGAAGCGACGATTCAAAGCTACAGTACAAAAATCTACGATTAACAGCTTCATAGTCACCAGGCCCCATGTTAGAAAACCCCTCTTTCATTAAGAACCCTTTGCTTAGTTTACTTTCCCGTTCCCCTTTCAACAACTCACCCTCCTGGGGGGGATTTTAGATACAAGGACAGGAGACTGGAAACCCAAGAGCAGGGCTAGGAAGACTGACAAGAGATGCTGGCGGGAAAATCATACCAGCCAAATTTCCTCCATCCTGGCTCCCCCTCCCCCTCTTTCCCATCTTCACGATGGGAATAACACAAAGAGAAAGTACACAGCTCGCTGCGAGACGAGCTCCAGAAAAGTTCATTGTCCAGGCTGCACGCAGCCAGGCCCGCTCACACCTCGGGGGCAGAAGGCGGCAGATGCGCCCCGACCGAGCAGCAGGTTCGGCCCCGGGGAACCAGGAGGCCTAGCGCCGCGAGCAGGCCCGCGGATAGGCCCCCGCCGGCCTCCAGGCCTGGAGCAGCCCCCTCCCCCTCCCCGCTAGGTGTTCTCGCCCCTCCGCGCGACCTGGGACACGGCCTCGCGTGTCGCGTCCGGGAGGCAGGGAATGTGAGGGGGGCGCTTGGGGAGCCAGAAAAAAGGGGGGCCGGGGCCAAGGCCAAGGCGGCTCTGGGCCGGGAGAAAGGAGTAGGGGGATTGGGGCCGAAAAGGGGGGAGGCAAGGGGCCTACTGGGATCCAAGAGCCTAGAGGTAGGCTGGAGACCTCGGGGCAGCCAGGAAACGGGTGAAGGCCGAAGGGGTGGGGCAAAACCTACGAGGAGGGCCGACGCCACGGGCGGAGGGGTCCGAGGGAGGCTCAGGGGGGAGGTTTCGGCCTCACCTGAAGTCCTTGTCGCTGGATGTCATTTTCTCCAGCAAATTGGAGATGTGGTACGAGGCGCTCGCCATGTTGACGGCCGCGATCCCGCCCGCTGGCGCTGCCGGAGCTACTGCCCGCCGCTGCTGCTGGGGCTCCTCCTCTCGCTTGCAGCGGCTCCCGCTTCCAGGGTCGCAGAGCGACGCCGACGCTAAACAGGGAGGGGCCTCGACGGGTTGCCCCCTCCCCGGCGAGGCGAGGACCTATCCCGGGGGAAGCAGGGGCTACGGGGCCGGCCTAACGACGGCGCAGCTCGCGGGAGAAAGAGCTCATGGGCGGCGGGCAGGACAGCGGGGCCTCTCCGAGGAGCCTGATACTTCACTCAAGCTAGTCTCACTCCCACTCCCTCCGCACTCGCTCCCTCGGGCAAGTCGCCAAAACCCGCCTCTTCCACTCCGGGGGCGAGGACGGCCGACGCCAGACGCTACGGAAAGCCCAGGTCAAGGTTCACGGCGCTCTCCCGACGCACGCTTTCCAGGCGCTAGCTACAGAGCAATTCTATTGGTTGATGCAGCTGTCAGTCTTCGCGTGCAGGCGCTTTCAGGAGGCTGGACCACGACTCAAAGGAGCAGTTCTCGCGAGAACTTAAAGCGACGGTTAAAGGACTGGAGGAGTAAAAGACAAGCGGACTCCACTCTGAAAATTGCTTTCCATATAATACGAGGAGAATAATATTACAATTTTTAAAGAATACATGACCTCACAATAGTGCTAAGGGGTTAGCCGGGGGCTGAAACGAGAATTATTACAGGAAACTTTCGTATCAGACGCATGGCCTACATGGCCTGCAGGGTGATACGGTGTTGCCACGTGAAAACCACAAATCCCAGAATTCAGTCAGTCTTAAGCAAGGTCAGCTTAGTGATTGGCTGCAGGAACTTGTAGCTTTCTTATTGGTTCCCGAGGGAGAAATGACTGCTGGGATTTGCAAGTCAGCGAGCTGTGTCGTGGATAAAACCATTGAGTCGCCATTTACTCCATTTCTGTTGCAAATCCGGATTTCTAACTAATCATGTACCGCTTGTTCTGAGATGTTTGCAGGTCTCAACTGCTGAGGTTTGGACAGGCTCATTGCGAATCCGTGGATTTGTGCGTTCTTGGCAGAATTCTGTAGTGACTTCCTATCACTAACCCCAGAGTAACAACCTCATCCCTTCTCACCATAGCGTAAAAGCAGACGAATGTTAGAAAATTAAGGGCCCACTACGTACGAATGATTTGTTCAAAGCCTGAGCTACCACACCACTGTAGTCAGTGTTTTGGACATGATAATGCTTGAGCTGGGTTATTTCGTTACTCAGACATACACAAGCATCGCAGGTTATGTAGCAAACCGTGTGTTTTACTATGCATATTTTTGTCCGGATAATCTTCGGAATTTTCACATGAATTTTTTTTCAAAAATTTGTAAGGGTATGAAGTAAGTGGAATTAGAAGGCTAAACTGACGGACCTTTCTAAAAGAAAATAAGCTATTAGCAAGGAATTCATTCCATGAATTCCGTTTAGAAACAAAGCAAAAACTAAATAGTCATGTATATCCGTGTAAATCAAGTTAGTTAAAACCAACCTGATGTTACTTTCCTGATCATTGCTACAGTAACAAAATACTGAGAGCCTGCTATAAGCTTGGCACTTGGAGGCGACGTGAACACAACAGATGAAGCATGATCTGGCCTCAGTCAAAGATGCTTAAATCGCCCCTCATTACACTTCCCTACTGCCATAGACCTTTTTATTTCAATGCTATTCCTCCCCAGCAATGCCCTTTCAGGGCCTTTCATGAAATGTTAACTAAGCAAGTTGCAGCCACAATTAATTCCCTTTAGCGCTGAAAAACCATTCCATCATATATATATATATATATATTACCAACTATGCATGATGCATGCACATACCCATACACAGACTAGCAGATCATTTTCCCCACTTTGTGAGGGCCAATCATGAAATGTTAACTAAGCAAGTTGCAGCCACAATTAATTCCCTTTAGCGCTGAAAAACCATTCCATCATATATATATATATATATATTACCAACTATGCATGATGCATGCACATACCCATACACAGACTAGCAGATCATTTTCCCCACTTTGTGAGCCCCAACCCTTGAAATCTTAGTTACCAAAAATTCTTACAGTCTGAATCCATTCAAACAGTAGATGGTTTCGTCCTGTCTATGTGAGTCTGCTCATCTGCTGTTATTAGGTGCCCTGGAGTCAGTTCTGACCCGCAGTAACCCTATGCACAACAGTACGAAAACACTGCATGGTCCAGCACCATCCTCACAGTTGTTCCCATGCCTGAGCCCATTGTTGCAGCCATTGTGTCAATCCGTCTCGTGGAAGGCCTTCCTCTTTTTCACTGCTCCTCCACTTTACCAAACATGATGTCCTTCTCTAGGGACTGGCGTCTCCTGAAAACATGTCCAATGTATATAAGATGGAATGATCCATCCTCGACTCTAAGGAACATTCTGACAGTACTTCCAAGACAGAACCATTGATTTTTAAGCAGTCCAGGGTACTTTTCAACATTCTTTTCCAGTACCACAATCCAAAGCCATTGATTCTCCTTTGGCCTTCTTAATTCAAGATCCAACTTTCACATGCCTATGAAACAATTGAACATTTCCTAGCTTGGGCCAGGTGCACCTTAGTCCTAAAAGTAACATCCTTGTTCTCTAATATTCTAACAAGATCTTGTGCAGCATATTTACCTAATGCAACACGTCTTTTGATCTCTTGACTGCTGTTTCCATGAGCACTGACTGTGGATCCAAGCTAGACAAAAGCCTGGGAAACTTCAACCTTTTATCCATTTATCATGATGTGCCTATTGTTCCAGTTGTGAAGATTTTAGTATTTTCATAATGAAGGCTACAGTCCTTGATGATCATCAAGTGCTTCAAGCCCTCCTCACTTTCAACAAACAAGGTTTTGTCTTCTGCATATCAAAGGTTGATAAAACTTCCTCCAGTCCTGATGCCACATTTTTCTCATATAAACCAGTTTCTTTGATAATTTGCTCAGTATACAGATTGAATAAATGAAGTGAGAGAATATAACCCTGATGTACATTTTTTCCTGATTTTAAACCATGCAGCATTCGCTTTTTCCATTTGTATAACTTCCTCTTGATCCATGTACAAGTTATGCCTGAGCACAATCAAGAGTTCTGAAATTCCCATTCCTTTCATAGTTTGTTATGATCCACACAGCTAATGGCTTTGCATAGTCAATAAAACAGAAGTAAACATCTGGTATTCTCTGTCTTGAGCCAAGAGCCATCTGACATCAGCAATGATAGCCCTTGTTGCACATCCTTTACTGAATCAGGCCTGAACCTCTGGCAGCTCCCTGTCAATGTACTGCTGCCACCATTGTTGCATTTATTAGGATCCAACCGAACTATAATACTGGAGTCAGTTTAAGTGCAAATCATGTTGCTGCCACTTATTAACTGTATTAGGCCATTTCATTCCTGAGCCTCAGTTTTTCCTTGAGCAAACCAAAGCTTATCATAGGTTCTATAATATATCCCATATAAAGTACTTAGCAAATTGCCAAAGCATGAAAAACAATCGGAAGAGCTGATATTTCCTGCACACTTAATAGGTCCAGGAAACCATCAACAAAAGGTAGCTGTTTGCTCAGTCTTGGATTTGTCCCTTTCCCCAAACCTTTCTACATATGTAGTCAGAGTAAATCCCAGAACAAAATACAAAGAATAGAATACTATTGATTGGATTCCAATACTGGAAATCTTTACCGGAGCAGATAACTGCATCTTTCTCCCACAGAGCTGCTGGTAAGTTGTACATAACCATAATAAACACTCTATGGCCAGCACTGTAATAACTCCGTCAATGTTCATAACAGCCCAAGATCTCGATAAGGCCCACATTTTAAGTATGGCAGATATACAGTCATTAAGTAACTTGCTAACGGTCATTGACGAGGTGCAGTGAGGATTCGAGCCCAATCAGTGTTGCTGCGGAGCGTATGCTTCCCAAACACCTATACTAGAATCACAAACCTTTACTAGGTGCCTACTCTGCCAGAAGCTGGACAGATGCCATACTGGTAATGGGGCACTTTTGTAATGGTTAGTTGCTGGTGAGTTTATTTCAACTGATGACAACCGGTGTGCAGAGAACCATCGTTCCATAGCATTTTCAGGGCTATGACTTCAGAAACAGATGGCCAGACTTATCTTCCAGGAGCCTCTGTTGTTGTTGTTGTTGTTGTTAGGTGCCATCAAGTTGGTTCTGACACAGAGCGACCCTATGTACCACAGAATGAAACATCACCTGGTCTGCACCATCCTCACACTTGTTCCTATGTTTGCGCCTATAGGTGGGTTCAAACTGGCAGTCATTCACCTGTTCAGCTCTTAAGTCTCCAAACTGAGACTCCGAAATGAATAAATCCTAAAATTGTCTCTAAAAATGCTGAAATATGGCACGACTGGGGTAAGTTAAGTATAAGAGAGATCAATAGTTGAGAGCAAAATATATATATAATTAATAAATTGAGTAGTCTGAAGTTGTTGCAATGCCAGCATTACTTGTTTTAGTTTTCAAATCTTTTCTGGAAAATATTTTTGTTGCCTTCAGTAACATCTCGAGCAGACCCAAAAGCTTTCTAGATCATTTAAGAGGTT
The DNA here is from genome assembly GCF_000313985.2 of Echinops telfairi. Taxonomy (NCBI): domain Eukaryota; kingdom Metazoa; phylum Chordata; class Mammalia; order Afrosoricida; family Tenrecidae; genus Echinops; species Echinops telfairi. Next base: position 65,622,435 of record NW_022103898.1, read on the forward strand.
AAGAGGTTAAAAAGTTTAACTCCCTCCCCAGAAGCTACTCACTTTTTATTTCTCTTTTTAAAAAAAATCATTTTATTGGGGCCTCGTACGACTCTTCTCACAATCCATACATCCATACATTGTGTCGAGCACATTTGTACATTTTTTGCCCTCATCATTCTCAAAACATTTGCTTTCTACTTGAGCCCTATTTCTAACCCCACTAGGGCTGAGAAGAATAGCAAAAGAGAAGACAGGAGTAAAGAGTGTATTTTTCTTTGTTTAATTAACACAATCCGAATTCCCTTTTGATGCCCTCAGTTTGGCAACACCTATGAACAACCTTGTAAGCTCTGTGAACTCTCTCACCAATTCCATCCTAGTGCACACTTCCCTGACATAACCCATCATCGTAATCCTCCCGCTGGTGAACAGCACTCCAAGATGGATGACCGCAAGGAAACTCAAGCCCAACTTTATTTTTTCCCCTTCTAATTTTATTAACATCACAAAGGACAAATCCAATGAGATGGATTAACACAGGGTTTGCCACAATGGGCTCAAACATAGCCACGACTGTGAGAATGGTGCAGGAGTGGACAGTGCCTTGTCCTGCACACAGCATTGCTACGAGTCAGAGCCCGCAGGCTGGTGCCCAACAACTACAACAGCCAGTAGCCGAGCCAGGCCTGCACTCAAGGGAGGACGATGAAAGTTCACCTCTGGAAAGGAGGAGTGTCCAAAATGTCATCTTCTATTTGAATCCTTCCTTAATTTTCCTGAGCAGGTAGTCTTGCTCCTCGCTCAGTTTGCACCGCATTTCATCTATTTTTAAATAACAGGGTTTATTTGGCACATAATTGACATATCATACAATTCAATAGTCTAATCATTCAGTCCTATCAAGGAGAAGTGTGTAATCATTACCATATCAATTTTAAAACATTCCCCCCCGCATGGTTAAATCGCCTTTAAAATGAGTTGTGCAAACACAGTTCTACTGCTCCTTCCCCCGTCTGCCTTCATTTACTATTCCTGAAGTCCCCTTTCCCTCCCTATCATGAACCCCCACTCCTGCATCCCCTATCAGCCCTTGGATCAGTTATTATCACTATGCACATCCACCCCTCCTGTGCATCACAGACTGGGAAACCCAACAGAAACAATACAAAACAAAATTGAAGTAAGCTCGTAAGGACAAAACAATAATATAAAGACCAAAATACAAATAATGAGTAAGAAAGAGAAGACCCCTATCAACATACAAGAAGCCAGGGAGGAAATTTATGTCATGGAACAAGTAAGACAGCCTTGCACCCTGAACCAATTCAGGTTGGGTCTGTAGGGAGGTCAACTGGCCAAGTACAGAGTTCAATTCACCATATTCAAGATTACAGTGGCAAGTCCAGCCATCTTTACTCGGTCCGTTTGGTCCCCGAGAACCTTTGCTTCCTTGCCCCGTCATGGAGGGAGTGGGGACAGCTGCACTGCGAATCTTCTTCGCCATCTTGCTTCTTCTCTCCACTTCCCCTTGCGCTCTGCTCACTTGGCATATTTCAGTGAGTGTCCAACCAAAGAGTAAATTACCTGAAGTCACTGAAGCGCCAACATGAAGTATTTCTTTATTGTTGCATTTTTTGAATCACTGCTTTCAAAAACACTTTCAAAATTTTTCTCTCGGTCTGAAAGGCATCTTGAAAAAGACCCCAAAGCTCTCCCTACCTGTGAGGGTCCTCATTTCCCTCAAGTGGTTGCTTGGAACTAGCCTCGATCACGTGAACCCAGTGTCACCAAGTCTGGCTCACAGGGTCCCTGAAGGACACAGTAGAGCTGCCCCCATAGGTTTCCCCAGGGGAACCCCAAAGCAGACCAGCACCCCCTTTCTTCCATGGAGATGCTGTCAACCTCTCCATTAGCCACCTTTAAACTGGGCTCCGGTTCTTCTCCGGTAGAAGAGGGGAAAGACCCAGCACTTTCTTGCCAACTGATTAATCACCACGTTTCTCTTACTCGTCCTCCTTAGACTGTTAAGCACTGATAGCAAAGTCAGTTCTCAAATAGGTGATTTGTGCACGCCCCATTCTTTAACTACACGAGGGTGCTTTATGCTTCATATTAAGCTTTGGAGGTCTAACATGAAGTACAATGTGTCATCCTACACACACGTGGAGTGGAAAGTGAAGAAAGAAACCTTTAGGATTGTGGAAAGACAGGCAAAGAGGGATGGATTCACAAGGACAATGGCTCTTCTCCAGGGAAATAAAAAATCTAAATATACATGAGAAAAATGAAGCTTATATGTCATCGTATGGCTGTTGAGACGATTTGCCCAGACTAATTTGAGAAGAATGTTTATGAGTTCAGGTTATTTTCCCAAACGGATTTACTTCCATTTTCACATTACTGGGCTTCAACAAGGGAGCCCTGGTTTAGGAGTGGGTTAAGCCTTGGGCTGCTAACTGCAGCTTTCCCCTTCAGACCTACCGGCTGTTCCCCAGGAGAAAGGTGAGGCTGTCTGCTCCTGTCAAGATGTACTCTGAGTCACCTGTTGGCTGACAGCCGGGAGGATGGTGCTTGTAGCTGCCAACTTGGTCCTGTCACTGCTAGCTGAGCACGCCGCAGCCTCTGCTGGCAGACCATTGGGTCAGCCTGCAGAACAGGGGACAACTGTAGCCCGTATCAATGCCCAGAATGTCCGAGGGACTCAAACCCTGTGTGTGGGAGCGACATGGCCACAAATCCCAATATGTGTACCCTGTGTATGAAAATCAGGGAAGATGGCAATGATATAAAAATAATGCACAATGGACCATGCTGACAGAGCACCTTACAGAAAGAAGACGAAGAAATCACCGCACACTGGGCACCCTAGGTGGCTCTCAACTTTCTCTCGACATGTCTCTTACTGTGAGATGTGCTCATCTGCATCTCGAGGAGGTGTGGAAGAGAGCCTACAATTTCTTCATTTTGTGCCTCTTGCTCCTGGAGTTATTAAGTTTTTGGCCCAGGTGAATTGTGAGCTGCCTTACTTACTTGGGAATAAAATAAGCACTGTACTGATTAAAAAGCACATAAGATGCCGTGTCAGAAGGAGCAGTTCTATTCTTTCCACAGGACCACTGTGAGTCAGAATGGGTCCTACGGCAGTGGGCTGGATCGCAACAATTGAACTCCACAGGCTGCACATCCTACACACTTTTCTTTTGTTACTTTGAGTGTAATCTTGTTAAGGTCCTCGTGTATGCACACAAATGGAAATTTGGCACTTGGCATCCAGAGCTATCTTAAGAGAAAATAATAGACCTAAATATATATGTTATAGATTATTCAAGCTCTAAATAACTGTTGCTGTTGTTGCTGACGATGGTCGGTGCCATTCCGTCAGTTTCGATGCCTGTGGACAACAGCAAGAAACACAGCCACCATCTGCCCTGGGCCTCCTTTGACTGATGATCCTGAACGTCTCTGCTATCTCTTAGATACGTAGTCGATTTGATTTCTGTGTATTCCATCTGGATCAGCCCATGTGCAGAGTCGCCTTTTGTGTTGGTGATAAAAAGTATTTGTGATGAAGAAGCCATTGGTCTTGTAATGTGATGGGATCTCTAGCTTTGTTTTCTATCACTAAAACCGTATTTTTCAACAGTGTTTCTGTTTCCAGCTTTTGCATTCCAATTGCCAATAATTATCGATATACCTTCAGCATCTTTTTTGGGTCAATTTCACACTGAAAAAGTTTGCTTCAATTCTTCATCACTAGTTTTAGTGGTTGGTAGGTAAATTTGAATAGCAGTTATATTGACTGGACTTCCTTGTATGCTTAGAGAGAGTACCCTATCACAGACAGCACTGTACTTCAAGATAGATCTTGCAATGTCCTTTGGGGTGATGAATACAATAACATTCCTCTTGAATTTGTCATGCTCGACATAGTAAGCCATTATGATTGTCTGATGCTAAATAACTACATTAATCTACTTGTCTGGACCTTCAGCGTTTGATTGGTCATCAGCACCCTTCACTCAAAACTCACCGCCATGGAGTCAATGCCAACTCAAACTGATGCTATAGGATGTGGTAGAGCTGCCTCCCTACGTTTCTGACACAGTAAGTCTTGACGGGGCATAGAAAGCCCTGTTTCCTCCTGCAGAGCAGCCCGTGGTTTCTAACTGTTGACACTGTGAATTGCAGCCCAACACAGAACCACTACAATGCCAGGGCTTCTTCAGCCCCTCTAGTAGAGATATAAAAAATGTGAAATAGAAGGACAGGAAATCAAAACTTCTTAAATTTTCAGTAAAGCAGTTATAACATGGCGAGAGATTAAAAAAAAGTCCAAGCTCTTAGGGGGAACAAGGCATACGAGGGCCTTAAATGGGTTTCCAATCTTCCTGATTGCTCCAAGGAAGTATTTTTACTAATGCAGTATTTCCAAAGATATGTATTGGAGAACACTAGTTCCATAAAATTTGAATGGAAACAGATACTCCTGGAGCATGCGTAGGGTGGAGAACTTTGTGGTTTCAAAAGGTGTTCAGAGAACAATTTTTTAATGGCAAAATATTTCATTATATTCGTGATGCTAGTGTGCATTGTGACTTCACACATACCACGTACAGGGTGCATTTAGTTGCTTGATATATTTGTACATAGCATTTTTGAAATGTGTATTTATCACAATCGTAAGGAATGGGAGCACCAAGGAATAGTTTGAAAATCATTGTTGTATTAGTAATTTTTTTCTTAATGGAATGCTGAATAATGGTGGAAGGAGTGGGAGAATCTTGGTAGAAAACAAATTTATCATTCATCCCCAACAATCTTTTCAAAGTGAATGTAGACTGTGTTCAATTCATACATTTGTTGTAAATTGATTCAAAGGAAATAAAGAACATAGATGTAGTTGTTTATTCCCTTATTGATTCCTGAAATATAATGAAGTCTTTGTTAAATGTCAAAGCTAGCATGCTAATAAAGGAGAAAGGGGGAGCTCTGCCTATGTCTCAGTACAGACAGCTTCACAGTCACACAAACACAAAATGATTCTTTCATATCCTCTGTCATGCTCTATAAGGCTAATCTCAAGGAGATTTATTTCCAATTAATAAGCAGTCAACCGCTAAAGTTTATTTTATGATCTACTCTCATCAAAACACCTCCTAGAAGCAATCGGTTAATATTTAGTGGCAAACTAAGCCAAAATTAATTATTTTATGAAGTGGTGATTCTTTTAGAGTTAGAAATACATCAGCAGCACTTTGGGGAAAAGGCTTGCTTGCACAGTGGGTGTATGTTAGGCTGGGTGGTCTAGAGAAGTAAATTCAGTGACACTCTTCTATGTATAAGAAAGAACTGTACATCAAGAAGCAATTATGTATCAAGAAGGCATCTGTGGTAGTTACATAATCTGTTGTCAATTTGAGACTTATGAGTGAAGAGGTGGAGTACACCCGTCAATCCCGTTGCAGCTCGATGATCTCATTTGGAGACATAAGGAGATAAATAGCTCGCTGGAGGTGGGACACTGACTCACTCCCCTGGAGACTCTCTATGGACAAGGCTCAGTCCCTACGAGAGCCTCGGAGCTGGAAGAGCCATGTGGAGACCCCTGCCAGCACTGAGATACTTTCACTGCCACTTGATCCATAAGACTTCCCACCCACTGGCCTGTGATCATCATCATCCTGCATTTGGCACCGCTGCATGTGTTTTGTGAGTCTGAAGAGGACTTTATAGATGGGCATCAGACATATGGACTAGTATGGGCTAATATGGGACTTAGGGACTTGGTCTGGACTGGGCTGGGATGTTTCCTCAATATTCTTTCTTATACACATATTAATCTCCTTGGATTTGTTTCTCTGGTCTACCCGGACTAACACAGCAGGCCAGCATACCCCAATCCAAGTCGATAAGTCTGATGCCAGTCCACAAGTCTCTCTTCAGACTCATGTCACTACATACCAGTGATGCAGAATGGTGATCTGGGAGGCAGGAAGATCACTGGCCCGTGGGAGCAGAGTCGTGTGGGTGGAAACATAGCAGGGCTCCCAAAGCTCTCAGAGTTGGCAGCAGAGTTTCAGCAAGCCAGAAGACAAAGGGGCAAAGAGACAGGTCGTTTCTGCTCACCTTGCTCTATACAAAAAGTTCATGACATCAAGGAGATGGCTTCAGACTTCAACTTGATTGACAAGTTTGACTTCACCCCTAGCCAGGAGTTTATAGTTGCTACAAAATCATCCAATTACCACAGCACTCCTAGAGGGTCTTCAGGTAACTAAAAATAGAACTTGATAAATGTAAAGCTGTTTATCAATTTTCACCGAAGTACGACGAAGAAAGTAGTAAATTTCAGCAAATGCTGCAATTTGCTTTAGATAAAGATGTTTTGGTGCTGATGTCTTGTCCCATTGCTTAAAAAAGAATCCTGTTACTAATCAAATACAAGTTCTGATTTTTGGACAAAAGGGCTTTCAAAGAATAATTAAAGAAAAACATGAGCCCATAGGATCAGGGATTCAAAAATATTACAGTAGAAAGTTGAAGGAAAATAGCATTTTGGATTGTGATAAGAGTTGTATGAGCCCCTAATAAAATGATTTAAAAAAATAAACAATTGAACTGTTCAATTATATGATATGTGAATTAGGTGCCAATAAAAATTCTGGGGAAAATTTTTAAATTTTGAAAAAGAAACGGGGATCGTGAGTAACTCAACAAATGAGAATTCTTAAAACCCTGACTTAGACCTTTTTAAAATGTTGTATGCCTATTAAAATACATTTAACACTCTGAAAAAAAAATTGATGTTATGCAACTAAGATTCTTTTGGCAATTAATCTTTCATGTAATGATATCACCCCATAATTATTACTTACGTTAACACATGAAGTGGTAAAAACAGAATATTCTAGATACAAGCAGTTTCTGGTTATATAAAATACCGACTGTTGCTCCAGTTCATCATTTGGGGCAAAGCAACCTCACAGAGGCAGAACTGGGTCTTCTAGCAGAGTGGCATAGCTTTGAGCATTTGTGGACAACCCGAAGAGAACATCCTCACCCTTTAGGAGACGTGGCTGAGAGGCCAAAGACCAGAGAGAGGCCTGCCTACAAGCATGGGTGGGAGAGGCTGTCCTGTCTGAATAATTGTCACCTGAGAATTTGTACCCTGCTAACTACTAAATCCCATAATCATGAGTAGTGTCTGTGAGTTCCGTATAGGTATTGCAATGAATGATCGAATCTAGCTGAAAAGTAGAGAGCCCCATGGGAGAGCCAGTTGGTGTAGAAGTGGTAGGAACATTATAGGATGGGGCATGTATGAACTCATCCTCATAGAAATCACCTGGAGAGATGCTAATGTGGTAAGTGAATTTCCTCCCCCCTTCCAAATTAGGAGAGGTCACATGCCACGTCCATACCATTCTTTTTGAAGCTTGGTCTGGCTCTTCAATCCATAGTCTTTGTAAATCCTACTAAATAGGTAGGATCATGTAAATAAGGTGTACAGAATGCTAATGAGGGGATTGAACAGTTTTGCCATTCCCCTGGTATAAAGTGAACCAGATCAGAAACAGGGCGAAGGAATTCCATCATCAGAGGAATCCTGGTCCACTGGGATCCCTGCATAGAGAAGGATCAGCAACAAAGACAGTGAGAGAATGCACACATTCCCCACAACCATCCCCACAACCATCCCCACTCCAAAACAAGTGAAATTGCCAGACTTGAGGCAGGATACTGGTTTTCAGAGTCAAGAGCCCTGTGGGGCACCTTTCAGAGCCAAAGGAACTTTGCCACACTTGCTTGGGCAGGGCAGAGGCCCAGGAGCTGAGAGGCTGAGGGCTGGCAAAAGTCATGCCTGTCTACATGGCTGAAACACAGCAGTGCTGTGAAATAAAGGACTAAATCCTTAATGTTTTCTGATCTTGACTTACTGTGATCTGTTAACTTGCCTAATAAATCCCAATAATCGTGAACAGTTTCAGTGAGTTCTGTGTGATCATTGGAACGGATGACCAAACTCAGCAGGAAGGACTGTGCCGTGGGAGGGACGGTTTATCTCCGAAGAGGATAGCAAGGAACAGAGGGTGGAGGCATGTCTGCTCTCTGCTTCAATAGAATCATCCTTGAACACACATAGAGTTGGATTTTCCTTCCCTCTGCTGTACTCAGAGGAGGTCAGAAATGGCCCCCACTCACCCACATAATTTCCTCACTTGTGTATGTATGCATAT
>NW_022103898.1:65632631-65634441 GCF_000313985.2 Echinops telfairi
CCACGAACTTTTTGAAGCTTCCTTGTAGAATCAAGTAACAAGCTAAATAAAATTAATTAAAATTCAAAACTGCAAGTAACTTTAGTTCTCTTTCATGGATTTCTCCAGAAGAGTGTTTGATCTAAAACATGAAAATAATAACTTAGTTTGGGTACGACCAGAGACCCCTAACCCCCACAAAGTCATGGCCTTGGAACCCATATCGACCCTGTAAGCCGGGTCAGAACCGCCCCTGCAGCTTTCCAAGACTGCAGCTCTTTACGGGACTAGAAAGCCTTGAATTTCTCCTGAGGAGTGGATGGCGGCTTCAAAGTGCCCACCTTGTGGTTAGTAGCCCAAGACATGACCACCACGACCAAGGCGCCTCAGGAGACAATTATTGCAAAGGAAGAACCTATAATTGCATAAAAGAAAGTCTGTATTTCCCATGTATATGCACAGTCTTAGTAACCTGTATAATCTAGTGAAAGCTGTTAATGATGCAAAAATATGTATGTGCTAATGTCCTACTTAGAATTACTTAATAGATATATCTAGAAACGATTAATTATTCAAACATATAATACCATCATTTAGCCTGTCCTCTGGTCCCATAGTTCCAGCTGCCCTGGTACATTTCTGCTTGAATATTGTACTCTAAAACCCAACCCAACCCACTGATGTCGATTTAATTCTAATTCATAGCTAACCTATAGGGTTTCCAAGACTGTAAATCTTTACAGAATTAAACAGCCTTGTCTCTCTCCCTCAGAGTCACTGGTAGGTCACCCATGGCACCACCAGACCTCCTTTGAATATTGCACAGTCACCTTGAACTCAACAGGAAAAGCTCTAGAGCTGGGTGATTCAGAGTGCAGCTTCTGACTCACACAGACCTAGGTTCAAATCTTGGCTATACCACTTCTCTGTCCAGAGCACCTTTGCTAAAATGAGAATAATATTGAATTAAACATTGAACAGAATAGCATAGACATCATAGAATTGTATAAGGTTTCCTGAGATGAAGGTAAAATGCTTGGGACAAGAGGACTACTTCTGAGATATTGCTTATTATTATTAAAAACCAAAATTATTATTATTTTTAAATTATTTTTCTCCAAAAAACTATCTTTTTCCCAATCACCATACTTACTTTCATGGGTCAACAAATATTCTAGTCTCCTAGGCTAGATAATCTTAGGAAAATAAGTTAGATTTTTAATATCCTTTATTGTCAACACATCATTTCATGACCAAGTCTTCATGAAAGGATTATTTAAAAATGAATACGTAAATTAAAAGATAAAAGTTGTAGAAATAAGATAAAGGTAAAGACACAGTATGTGCCATAAGATCCCCTGTTATCAATCCAAAATAAAGCAGAAAATAATCAATACTAGAACAAATTAAATATGGGTCAAAGGGGAAAACAAATGATATGATGTTAAAATTTAACCTAACTTTATCTGCATTAATTTTTGATGCCCTCTCTTCTGAAAGCAAGACTTCACTCCCTGGTCAGTGGTTCAAAGGAATTCAATGGAGGCTTAATCTGCTTGGGGACTCTGCACATCCTTATTGATGAAGCACACCAGCCTGTGTGATGCAAGGATCATAACTAACAAAATCCAAATCTAAAGGAGAATGGTATCAAAGCTTAAGTGGTGAACACCCACTGTGCAGAAGGCTATGGATGAGAGTAGAAGCCCAAAATCCATTTACAGGGTTCTCACCTAGATAAAGCTTCTGGTGAATCCTCTCTGACCATAGGCCAGGGTTGTGAATAGTCTTGCTATCAGACAAAGAGCATGGTAAAGTTGATTATGGCGAA
>NW_022103898.1:65635525-65637352 GCF_000313985.2 Echinops telfairi
TTTTAACCATATAAGCCATCAAAAATTATTTTTATTATATTTGGTTCAGGAGTAATTGTTTAAAAAATGGCAGTACTTTTATCATAATTTTCTATTAATATCTACTACTTAAGATCATTTTCACTTTTTCCGTTCCTACATCTCATTCACTGTTGGCTCACTGAGTTTATAGTTCCCAGAACCCTCCTAATATTTCTGTGTATGAACCAGACTGTTCCCACCTTCTCCTTGATTTTCATAATAAGTGTATTACAAGGGATTCTCAACTCTAACTGAATTTAGAATCATCTGGAATGCTTTTAAAAACTTTTGATGCTGAGCTCCCCACTGCCCAACACTAAGTTAAATAAAAATATTCCCAGATCATTTGGATTTTTGTGTTTTGGTTTGGGTTATAACTGTAGATGTTTGCTTCAGGTAATGAATATCTTTTTGGATCTTGAGTTCTCCAAGGGCAAAAGATTCTAGTCCCATAAAGAGCTACAGTCTGCAGACAATAGAACGTCCCCTCACAGAAGAGTCACAAGGAAGGGAGGAGTCAACCAGGGTGCAGTAGAGCACTGATGAAACACACAATGTTCCTCTGGTTCTTTGAGGCTTCCTCACCCTCCACTGTCATGACCCCAGTCCTGCCTTTCACTTCTGGCTAGACCGGAGCATGTACACTGGTACAGATAAGAGCTCACAACACACAGAATCCAAGTCAGATAAATCCCTCAGGTACAGAAATGGGAGTAGTGATACCAGAAGGGGAAGGGGCAGGAGGGGAGAAAGGGGGAACCAATCACAATGATCGACACATAATGTCCCTCCCCAGAGGGATGGACAACAGAAACATGGGTAAAGGGAGACAGAGGTCCATGTATGATATGAAAACAATAATAATTTATAATTTATCAAGGGGTCACAAGGGTAGGAGAGGGAAGGAGGGAGGGAGGAAAAAAGAGGAGCGGATACCAAGGACTCAAGTAGAAAGAAAATATTTAGAAAATGATGATGGCAACATATGTACAAATATGCTTGATACAAACGAACGTTATAAGAGTTGTAAGAGCTCCTAATAAAATGATATCTATATAAAAAAAGAGTTAGCCACAGAAACCCACAGGGGCAGTTCTTCCCGTCCCATAGGGGCGCTCTGAGTCAGTACTGACTCAATGGCAGTGAGTCGGCCTTTTAGTTTTGACTGTCTTTATCATAAAGCCTTGGAGAAAGGTTTTCCAGAAGGTACCAACCACCACCCACTCTGTAAAAAGAGCAATCCTGTTTGGCTTTTTGGATTCGGTCAGATGTAGCCTTGATGTTTTCTCCTCGCTATTATCGTCTTTTGATGACTTTTTCCCCTAGGACACTATTTTTTGTAAATTTCTGGTTCTTTGGGGCATCGTTCCCATAAACTTCATGTAAAGCATCAATGATTGCATCATTCTACCACCCAAAAGTTGCTTGCTTCCTTTTGAGCAGAATTCATTTACTGGTACCTCCTGCTCAGAATTATTTCCAGACTGCTATCTTACCGTTCTTAGTGCCTCAAACTAGATCTTGTTCACACATGTTTTAACAAGTTAGTGTGACATTCTTTCATTAAAATTTTAAAAAATTAACTCCACATTTTCCATGAGATTTGAAGACATTTTTGTATATTGTGGCTACATGAAAGGTGTTTGTGTCTTCCATGACCTATGGTTGGGGTCAGTTAAGATTTTTTTTTAACTCGCCTGTCCTCTTTGCTCACGTCTAATACCATTGCAGCCACCAATGTGTCGCTTTGTCTTCCCATTTCTGGATGTCCTAGGTTGGCCTGGTATCATTTCTCTTACTTGTTGT
>NW_022103898.1:65638033-65677801 GCF_000313985.2 Echinops telfairi
CTTTCCCGGTCTCCTTTGGTTCCATCCCTCAGCAACAGGAACAATGTTTCTCTCAGAGTTTGGCGCAAGCTTTTTCCTCATCGGATTCTCAACCTTTCTGCTCCATATTCAACATATTAACCTTTGGCTCTAGACCAGCGGTTCTCAACCTGTACCTGTGGGTGGGGACCCCTTTGGGAGTCAAATGACCCTTTCACAGGGGTCGGCCGATTCATAGCAGTAGCACAGTTAGAGTTATGAAATAGCAATGAAAACAATTTTACAGTTGGGGGGCGGGGGTGTCACCACAACATGAGGGACTGTATGTATTAAAGGGTTCGTGGCATTAGGAAGGTTGAGAACCTCTGCATTAGACAAAAAGCCCAAACTAGTGATTTTAAGAAACTCCCCTTTTGTCTTCTCTAGAAAGTCAATCTTAACTTTTCCTGGATCCACCATCAATGCTTACGGAAGCAGTAGTCAAGAGATCAAATGACTCAATGCATTGGGTAAATCTGCTGCACAAGACCTCTTTAACACATTGAAAAGCATGGGTGTTACTTTGAGGGCTAAGGTGTGCCTGATCCATACCATGGTATTTTAAGTTGCGTGTGGAAGTGGGACGTTGAATAAGGGAGCCTGAAGAAGAATGATGCATCTGAATTGTGGTGCTGGAGGGGAATCTTGAACATTCTATGGATTTCAAAGAAAACAAACCAATCTGTCTTGGAAGAAGTACAACCAGATTGCTACTTGGAGATGAGGATGGTGAGACTTTATCTCCCCATGCATATAACATGTACTTTGGACATGGTATCAGTCTCTCCAGATGGACATCAGACTGATGAAGGTAGAGGGGCAGTGAAAAAGAGGAGGAAGACCCTCACCGGGGATGACACAGTGGCTGCCACAATGGGTGCACACATGAGAACAATTGTGAGAGGGGCACGGGGCCAGGCAGTGAAAACATGGGGTCCTGCTGTCAACAAGGTCACGATGACAGGAAGACGCTAACAACAGCACTTCCTCCTCCTGGCAGAAGTCTGCAGAGAGGAGAGATGCATTGCTGCAGGAGGAGATTTGCAGCTGCTAGGATTTCAAATGAATTCTTCTGTTTCAGATCCATGCATTATTTTATTGCCAGAACTTTGTTTTAGGAGGCTTTTCTAACCTGTTGACTTCTGTCACTTTCAAGAATTGTTTTACAGTTTCTTTTTTAAAATTTGGAATTGACTGTAAATGATGTGCATAACCATTTACATGACTAAGAACAGTCTTACTCTCTCAACTGTAGACACCTCTCTAGAGAAAACTCACAACATGTTTTCAAGGGCTGCTGTAGGGAGCATTCAGAAATACCATCCAGGGCTATTCTCAAAAGGGCTCTTTCCTACCCAAAAAAGGGCTCTTTCCATTTGTTTTCTATAATATAACTTCCCCTTCTCTCAAAAGGCATTTTGTGCCTTTCTGAGCAGCTAATATATTATGTTTCTGCATTTCCATCCATCAACAATCCCAATAATACTTTAACATGTTCCTTGATCTTGTCCATGAAAAATGCATTAAGATTACAATCAGATTTGTGGATTTATAAGAAAAATCAAAACAGCGTGGAGCTGTCGGGTCTAGGCCAGGATTGAGCTAAAGGGGGCTGTGCACTCCTGGGATTTCTCAAGATCGTCCACTGGGGTTCAAAAACAAACTACAAGAACTGTTGTTCATATTTATTTATTATTTATTTTATCCCCCCCCCATTTTGCATGTTTTACTGTGTGCATAGCTTATTAGTATAACTTATTATTTATCAATCAATCAATCTCTGTAAGTTGGTGAACAAACCAAAAACGCAATGCTGTTCAGTCAATTTTGCTCCACAGTGATTTTATGGCCCCAAATAGAAATGCCCCATAGTGTTTTCAAGGCTGGAACCTTTACAGACGCAGATCACTGCAGAGTACAGAGTGGGTTCAAACCACCGCCGTGCTGGTATCATGTCCAAGATAGGAAGATTTCCTTATTCTGGGGACTCTGGGCCCCACCCCTTGTACCCTTCTTCAGCCCTACACAAGGAGAATCGGGACCTTTGACTCTTGTGCTCTAGGGCTCGCACCTGCGACAATTAGAAGGCAAAAAGAACCCAAACCCGTAATGCCATTTAGCATACCTTTGATCAGCCAGCAGATGAATCTATGAGCTAGATGAAGACGCTCATGCTTGCTGCACTGTTGTAGATTATTTTAAAAAGAATGCAGGTGCCCTGTATACCTTGGCTCTGAGACTAGTAGGCATATTTATATTACTCAGACTTAGCAGCTTGCCAATGATAATCCTCAGTAACCCACAGTAACGTTATCATGTGCTGCTATCATTTACTGATAAATTCTGGATCCAAATACATGGTGGCTGAGCTCATTTTGCTTGTTATTGGCTCCAGAGGAAAAAGACCCTTTTCTTAAATGTAGAAATTATTTGTGACCATTTCTTATGTGAAATGCTAGACCCGCTTTCTCTCACTTTCTCCCATTTTCCACTCCCAGCCCCCACCCATCCAAAAAGTTTCCTTAAGATCCTGCCTATTGTAGGACTGAAGGATGCTCAGTTTTACTTTTTGTTTGCTTTGGGGTGTTTTGTTTTGTTATTTTCCTTTCCGAGTAAATTCTGGTTAAAATACTCTTTAACCCTAATAATAAAAGTGACCTCAGGATACTTCATTACAGTAAATAAGGATAAGGATGACTAAATCTTGAGTGTGTGTGTGTGTGTGTGTGTGTGTGTGTGTCCTCAAAATTACTATTGTTAAAAACAACTCTCAATCTTCAGAATTGCAGCAGCAGAAGAAGTAACAATCTGGAATGACCTCAAGAAATGTCTGACATTTAAGGATTATTTTCACAACATCCTGAAGTCGACATCATGTCTTGTCATCCATCTTTCTCTCTCTCAAATCAGGGCACGGGCAGACCATTTTAGTTAAATTGCAGGGTCTGGTCAAATGGGAGGGTGGGAGAGGTGGGGGTATCTATTAATATTGCATTTACTTTGCCTACCACTTTGAGTGACCAACGCCTTAAAAAAAAAATCCATCCTTGTCTCTAGGGAAACATTCCATATGCTTTCCAATCCTGTTTTCTAACAGTTTCTGTGGAAATTTAACAATGAGAACTCTGGGAATATTAATATATATATATATATATATATTTCAACAAGAAAGGGTAGGGATTCTTTTATGTTAAAAATAAAGATTCTGTACCCACAGAGTTCCTTTTTTTAGTTTTTTAACCTACAAGATTTTCTAAACCCTAGGTATAAGGGAAGTAATTTTTTCTTGGTTTCCAATTTCTTCAAACACATATTATCAAGCTTGTTTTACATGAACTTATATAATGAGTCTAATGCCCAAATATAGACATAATCTTACAGAAGAAATGGTTCACCATCCACCTTATATGAAATAAGATACACAGTACATGTTTACGTTGAGTTCTCAGCACTGGTGCACCCTACACTTAGTTCCAACCTTTTCAGAGAGGAGAATTTATGCTTTGGGAGGCAAATTATAAAGATGTCATTTTCAGTTTTCATTATGGTACTTCCTGAGAGCTGACTGATACTGGCCTCTCCGGAAGTTAATTCTCAGAGATTAAGCCAAACCTCAGCCTGAACAAATCCCCCCAAAGTGACTTTTTATGAGGGGGCACTTCCATGACAAACTGTTGGATATGAGGCCTTTAATAAAGAATTTGAGCAATAACACAAAACATTGACCGCATTTCAAACAGTTCCTATATAATAATGTGAAAGATGACTGTCCAACAGAGATATTTTTAATTACATATGGGCATTTCATGGTTTGGGACATAAACACCATTTTGATTTTAATTAAGCAACCTGGCTACACCGTCCAGCTGATGAAATAGCCACACGCTCTCACACTGCAGTGTGTGGCAGTGGTCCGTCTTTGGAGTGAGATAGATATGTGCAAGCTAGAAACTGGCTTAGAAGCCTAAGTGTTCTCATTTTGTACTATGAAGTCCCATTTTGTATAACAACCTTTCGATTACAGGTGTGTCACAAAAGCGAAATGTAAACAGGTTGTCAGAAGGTTGGCACAGCGGGGCTGTTGGATGAGCGGCTGTGCTAATATGTTGGCTACTTTAATACAGACTTCCTTGCTCTTCCTGCAGAGTTAGACGGATCAATTGAGAGGAATTAGCAGTGGTATTTGCATTTTGGTAAAGGGTAGTTAATCTTCCCTCCGAATGTTGACTTTCTTCTAATCCACAGTATTCAGCCCCACAGGGCAGAAATGGAGCCAACCCTTCTCAAAAGCTAACACATCTTTATTGAGGTTATTCCCATGCAACCCTCTGAGGAAAGGAAGTCAAGGAGCACTGGTTAGGTTAGAATCAGACACACATTCAGCTCTCTCTGCTTTTCAATCTTTCATGGCCTCTTTTACACCCATCTAAGAGCCCTGGTGGGGTAGTAGTTAGGGTTGGACCACTAACCCGAAGGTTAGTAGTTTGAAACCACCAACTACTCTGAAGGAGAAAGACAAGGCTTTCTATTCCTCTGAAGAGTTAGAGTCTTGGCATGGTAGTTACATAATCTGTTGTCAATTTGAGATTTAAGAGTGAAGGGGTGGAGTTTAGCCTGTCAATCAGCTCGCAGCTTGATGACCTCATTTGGAGGTGCCAAGGAGATAAATAGCTTGCTGGAAGAAGGACACACGCTCACTCCCTGTGAGACATTACTGACAACAAGCCTGATGGAGCTATAGTGATGCAGCCAGAGCCCAGAGTTGGAGGAGCCAAGTGGAGACCCATCCCAGTGCTGAGATGCTTCTACCACCACTGGATCCACAAGACTTTGCACCCATGGCCTGTGATCTTCCTGCATTTGGTGTTATTGCATATGTTTCTTGAGTCTGAAGAGTTTATAGATTGGTATTTGACATATGGGCTAATATTGGACTTATGTGACTTGACCTGGACTGGACTGGCATGTTTTCTCAATATACAATTTCTATTTTATATAAAGCTCTTTCTTATAAACATATGTGTGTTTATGAATGTGTTTCTCTAGTTTGCCCAGACTACACACTTGGAAACTCACGGGGACAATTATACCCTGTGCTACAGGGTCACTACAAGCCAGAATCCACTTGATGGATTTTGTTTTGAAGAGCCTTAGTGGTTCAGTGACTACACAAATGACTGCTAATTGCAAGGTCTGCAGTTCAAACCCACCAGCCCCTCTGAGGGAAAAACAAGAGGCTTTCTACTTCTGTAAAGTATCCAGAATCAGAAATCCACAGGGGCCATTCTACTCTTTCGTATAGGGTGGCTGGGGAGCCCTGGTAGTGCAGGGGTTACCAGCTGGGCTACGATCCCAAAGATCAGCAGTTGCCATTCCTTGGGAGAAAGAAAGACGGAGTTTTCTACTCTCATAAAGAGTTACAGTCTGAGAAGCTAACAGTTTCGGAAACCCAAGGGACAGCTCTAGTCTGGTAGAGGGACATCATGTTCGGTAAAGGAGATAGGCAATGAAGGACAGGCAGGCCTTAAGGAGATGGATTGACAACGTGGGTACAACCATGGCCTCCAGCAGAAGAAAAATTGTGAGGACGGCGCAGCCCGGGCAGGGCTCCGTTCTGTTGTACAAGGTCGCTATGGGCCGAAACTGATGCAATGGCATCCAACAACAACAACCATTGGTTTTGTTTACTTTTAAAATAACACTAAAGATTTATTTTGTTTTGCTTGTTTGTTTTTAAGGTAACACTAAATATTTATCTATACACCAAATTTCAATATCTATATATATTGTCACTATACCGAAACAAAAAATATATTTTGAGTTGAGGAACTTTTAGGTATGTGGCTGTTAGGTGGCTTGAGTCAGGGCCAATTCACAGCAGCCCTGGGCACAACAGAACGAAACACTACACAGCCCGGCGCCATCCACTATCATTGCTGTGCTGGAGCTCACTGCCTCCGTCACTGTGTCAGCTCGTCTCCTTGAGGGCCGTCCCTCTCACTGCTCCTCCACTTTGCCATGCAGCATGTCCTTTCCCAGGGACTGGTCTCTCCTGACAACATGTCCAAAGTACACAGCCTGGCCATCCTTACTTCTAAGGAGCAATCTGGTTGTGCTTCTCCAGAGACAAATTTGGTTGTTCTTCTGACAGGCCACGGTCTTTCTTTCTTTGCACATTCTTCCTTTCAATATTCTTTGTACACAACATAATGCAAATGCACCACTGCTTCTTCAGTCTTCCTTACTCTTTGTCCAAGGTTCACATGTGTACGAGGCGACAAAATATCGTGGCTTGGGCCAGGCGCAACTGAGTTCTCCATGTAATGGCCTTGCTCTTCAGCACTTGAAATCGGTCTTGTGGAGCAGATTTACCCAATGGAGTACATCTTTGATTCCTTGACTACTGCTTTCTGAATATTGACTGCAGATCCAAGCAAAATGAAATCCTGGGCAACTTCAATCTTTACTCCTTTGTGAAGAATCTCTTTCAAATATGAGTAGAAACCAACTTCTCTCCCACTGATGACTAAAGGTAACAGAAACCACTAAAACACAGGCGGTACAGGAAGTAAAGAGAACAATTTAGGAGACCCGATGAAACCTCTGCTCCGCCAGTGGGCTGTTTGGTGGACATCTCCAAGAGAAAATTGTGAAGCTGAGTGATTTTAGGGTGATGATCACGAGGATCAGTTAGTAAATTAGTCTGCTCTATGTGTACGCATAGCTCCTGGGCTCGTCGGAGTCTCCCACGGTTGTTTGGGCCAGATTTAAATAACAGAGCAGAAGAGTTATTTCTTGCTTTAAGTTCATGACATCGCAGCATGAGCCAATGAGAAAGACATGACTGTCGGTTTCCATAAAGGTTTCCAGCTTTCGGAATCCTAGCAGGCAGTTCTACTTGGCCTTAAAGGGCCACTACGATTTGGAATCAACTCCATGCCAATAGAGATGGTTTGAATGTGTGTCAGCTGGGTATCCAGTTGCTATTAGATTGCTATCAAGTTACTAGTTCAGATGAGTTACACCACAGGCTTTGATACTAAACCAGGTTTTCTTATTTCTGTCTTTAAATCTCTAATTTCCCCAAAATAAAAGTGGACCATTATAGACCTTTAGTGTGAAACCTAGAGAGAATAGAATTATCTAAGATAGATGTGTCTCATATGTAGTCTAGTGGTTACGAGTTGGGCTGCCACCCACAGGCCAGCAGTTGGAAAACACCAGGGGCTCTAGGGGAGAAAGACAAGGCTTTCACCTTCTGTGAAGAGTTACCCCAAAAACCCACACCAGACTCACTGCCATTAGACCAATGCTGGCTCATGGTGATCCCCTGTGGGTTTCCGGGATTTTGACTGTTTACGGAGCAGAAAGCTCAGTCTGTCTCCTGCGGAGCTGCTGGTGGTTTTGAGCTGCTGAGCACTGCTCAACGCACAACCGTTACATCACCAGAGCGAAGAGTGGACTCCCTGGCCTAAAGAAGCAGAGGCCAAGGTGCCATGTAGCCGAGAGGTCAAGGACCAGAGCAACATGTCTGCAGTCAAAGAGGTGCTGTGGACAGAAAAACTTTATCCTCCTCGTTTGTCAACCTGGTACAGTCCTTAAGGAGCGCTCATAACTGTAAGCCTGGTCTGTGAGTTTGGTGTAGACATTTCAGTGAATTACGGAACGCAGGGAAGAAGTAGAGAACGCCTGGGATGGGATCGCTGGTGTCAGAAGAGAGAAAAGAAGAATGAATGGTGAAGGAGGCTGGTCTGACCTGCCTCTGTCAACGAGCCCTGGGCTGGTGGGGAGTTGGA
This sequence comes from Echinops telfairi, assembly GCF_000313985.2. Classification (NCBI taxonomy): domain Eukaryota; kingdom Metazoa; phylum Chordata; class Mammalia; order Afrosoricida; family Tenrecidae; genus Echinops; species Echinops telfairi. Next base: position 65,645,848 of record NW_022103898.1, read on the forward strand.
TTATCTTTTGCCCATGTGTTAACCAAAGGAGGTCAGATGTGACCCCACACCATCTCCTCAGTCAAGTTTTTCAAACAGATTTTCACCATGTCTTACAGTTAAGAAAGAAGACATAGCCCTGGTAGCACAATAGGTTAATCATCGGGCTGCTAACGATAAGGCTCACATTCAAATCCAGTAGCCATTCTCCAGGAGAAATCAAACTGTGTTTCCATTAGACTGACAGCCTTTGGAAACCCAATGGGGCAAGCTTCCTCAGCCTATAGGGACACTGGGTTGGAATTGACTGCAGCGGGTTTTGTTTTTTTTTACAGTGAAGAAAAGCATCACTGTATGTGTGGATACACACACACACACACACACACGTTGGTTTTGGTATACATATATACACAATGTGAAACCAAGGTTTTGTGAAATAGTATTTCCTCTTAAAGGGCGAAGGCACGCTGATCTTTCTAGTCTATTTTATTTCATTTTTATCTAGGTCGGTGTGACCTGCAGTTTGAAAACCCCAGTTTTAAGAACAGTCCCTGGAATTTGCTCCTCCTGCTGAGAACCTGCGGACCTTTTCAGTGCTTTCTGACCGCACTGGGTCAATCCCTTTTGTATTCATTTCTGTATGTCAGAAAGCAACAAGGAACAGATTTTGCTACCTCTGCAAGGGCAATGTGTTGGGAGACCAAGTCCTGAGGCCCATACGACTGTATTCCCACCCGTGTTTATACCCGTGTTTCTTGGCCACGTTTGATGAGCTAGCTAAGCATACAGTGAGCTATGTGGGGAAAGAAAGAGGGGGAATTAGAAGTACTTAAAAATAAAATTTGATCTTTGCTACATACAAATGACACTGGCAAATACTGTGCTCAGGTCAAAAGCAGTGCTGCCTGTGCTTGCCCAGAGGAAGGGATGTGGGCTCTTTGTAGGCTGTCAACTTGACATTGCAGTAAAAGGGAGCCTTTCTCACTTGTCTGCTTACTTTGAGCAAGTTCTAAAGTCAAGGTTTCCTCCCCACTCCCCTTGCCCACACTTTCTAGATGTTTTCATCTTGTAATCTATTTGTAGTCCATAGTTTGGAAAGAGGTTTTTTATTTAGCTCTGTGAGCAGTCAGAGGCCAGAATCAGGGGGAGCTTCTGTTTGCCACAGCAGAAAGTTGAAGAGACAGATAAGGTTTTTGGACTCAGAAAACTAGAGTTTTCAGGTTCCACTCCTGATGGATTATGCTGTCTTGGAAAGAAGTGTTTAATATCTGAGACTTGTTAACAATAAAGGCAGAAGTGCCTATTCTATACCACCAACTAGTTCTCGAAGAAGGAAGATCGAAAATGCATGCGATCATACCGTTCTCATAGTCTTATTATCAGTGTTAAAGGTGGTAACAAAGCACGAAATATCTCGCTCAGTGTCCCATCCCCGTAAGGCTTATTTGTTTGTTTATTTTTATCCGAAGGTATTTTATTGTGAAATGTAACACACAGAAAAGGGTAACACTCATCATCTCAAGTGAGCCCACGTCTTTCCTTTTAGACATGGAGACCACTTAGTCAACGTTACCTGAACATTCAGTAAAACATTCCTTAGCACTCCCTCTGTTGTAGGAGTCTCAGGTATAATTCCACAACCCCTTATTACAAAACCACTTGATGTAGTCTTTAGAATGTACAATTCTCACATCAGTTTCTAGTCATCCCCAAATGCCCATTCCCTGGGAAAAGATATTCTTACTAAATTCAAAGCAGTGATAAGTTGGCATTTAACATAAACCTCATGGGCCTCAAACTTGTTGCATCTCTTATAAGGTACCCTAGACAATATTCCTGCTTCCATCTCCCCCCATATAACTTTAGTGTCTTAACCCCCCACCCCCACTCCCCTGCCCACTCACTTCCTTTATTACCTGCTCTAGTTAACCCATGCATTTGGGATGTCATTCAACCTTCAGCTGCTTGACAAACCAGCCTGTTTACATCAGGTTAAATGACCCCTCAAAATTTCCTCATCTTCCTCAATACTCTATAGCTTTCTGACATGTAAAGGACCTTAAACCTATCATCTCAAAACTACTCAAGGCGGGCCTGTTAAGGCCCACCCAGACTCCCTACAGCACACCCATCTTACCAGTTATTGAGAACTCAGAATTTCCAGCCGTGCTCACCACTAAATCCAGCTACTCTAATTCCTATTTCTTTATCTCCACTACAACGCTCCTGTACTGAAGGTCCTGATCTTTGCCACTCTACTACCTCACATCTCTGCCTCACCCCTCCGTGATCCAGACTATACGTGGTTCATAGAAGGCAACTCAACTCTCATCTCCAAGGTGTACATCAGGCTGGTTATGATATAGTCCTCCCCAATAACACTACCTCGCTAAAGGTAGAGATAATCACGATGACACGAACATTAATGTTAGCCAAAGGTGAACATTTATACAGATTCTAGGTATATTTTTTATATTTTATATTCTCATGCTGCTATCTGGTGGGAAAGAGGATGTATGACTACTAAAGGGGGCCGATTACAAATGGTAATCTAATTCAGTAATTTACAGGCTGCCCCGCTCCCACAACAGAAAGCTGTCCTTCATTGCTGGGGACATCAACATTCCACTGATCCCAGAGCCACAGGGAATAGCAGGACAGATGCAGAAGCCAAGAAGACCATCCTACAAACCCCAGCTGGTCTACAGCTAGTAGCCATCCCTCCTGTTCATTCTAATTCCGCCCCCTTTGGAAAAACAGGAACTTCTTTCGATAGGGCCTCAATTCAAAGATGGATGGATCCTGATGGAAGTTGGTTATGTCTTACCAGACACACAGGCACTGTCCATTCTAATTGATGTTCTGCATACAGGGTACCACCCTCTTTTGCAACTAGTAAAACCTATCATTTCTCACCTTCACTTATCCACAATGCTCCAACAGGTCAAACAAGGATGTCCTACATGCTCCATGACATCCTCTCAGGGAGGAATTCATTCCCACTCATTTCCCACCCACCAGTCAAGGGGACATGTTCATGGACAGGACTGGAAAATCGATTTCACACATGTATCCCCTCATAAGAGGGTCAAATACCTGCTCACAACAGTTGGCATTCTCTCAGGATGGGTAGAAGCATTTCCTTCTACTTAAGAAGGGGCCAAACAAGTCACCCAGGTACTCATAGATGAAACCACTCCTCGTTTTGACCTAACAGCATCCCTACAATCAGACAATGGTCCAGCCTTCCTCTCACAAGTAACCCAGCTCACAGCTCAGGCTGTCAACATACAGTGGAATCCACACATGTCTTACCACCTTCAGTCATGGGGAAAAACAGAACAGACCACCCCCATCGTTAAATCTCACCTATCTAGACTATCTCTTGAACTTCACCTGCCTCAGAGTCAGCTCTTACCTCTTGCCCTAATACTAATGTATATAAGAGTATACCTTGTAAACCTCTCCTTCTCAGCCCAATCAAGTTAATGTATGGCAGGCTCTTCCTTTTAGGAGACTTCTCTTCCTTGTTACCTCCATTGGGATACTATATACCCACTGTGTCAGTTATATAATCTCCTGTCAACTTGAGTGAAGGGGTGGAGTGCAGCCTGTCAATCAGGTAGCAGCTTGATGGCCTCATTTGGAGATGCAAATGAGATAAATAGCTCACTGGAGGCTAGACCCAGTGTCGCTCAGCCTTCCCTTTCCTGCTGTCGAGATACTGTCGAGCTGGAGGAGATATGTGGAGACCCAAGCCAGCGTTGAGATGCTTCTGCCACCACTGGATCCACAAGACTTTCCACCCACTGGCCTGCGATCTTCCTGCATTCAGCATCACTGCATGGGTTTCATGAGTCTACAGAGAAATTACAGACTGGTATTTGACATATGGGTCAATATAAGACTTATGGACTTGATCTGGACTGGGCTGGGATGTTTTCCCAGCATACAATTGCTCTTGTATATAAAGCTCTTTCTTATACACATATGAGTGTCCATTAATTTGTTTCTCTAGTCTACCCAGACTAACACCACTCTAAACCTTGTCAGATATATTCTCAGGACAGAATCAAACATGTACCTACGCCAACCTAATCCAACCAAAGAAGTACATTTTTCTGTTTAGCCAGGACAAATATTACTAAAATCAAGCAACCGGGTCCCCTAGTGCCTAAATGGGAAGGACCATACATGGTCCTTCTAACTACTCCAATAGCAATAAAGCTAATAGGGAAACCTTCCTGGTACCACCTTTCAATGATCAAACCTTTCTCTACCAAATCTATAACCTCCTCCTCTTCTAATTTGGCTAAAAAAGGAGGTTAATTCATTTACTGATCCTTACTCTTCTTAGATATTAGGACCAACAAAGCTTGAATTATCTCACAGGCTCTTTCAGATTCCTGAGGAAACAGATGCCCACACCTCCGCAGTGCCATTTTCAGACCTTCCTTATGTGTGTTCTCAAGGACATCACCTAGATCTATCCTTCCAACAACACCCCTGAAGTCATCTTGCAGTGGATTGAAGACCTCTAGTACCAGGGTACCTTTATGATATTTTCCTGTGAGGAAATAGAATTTCTTTTCATTCCTTCTAATCTGCTCCCTAGCCCCACCATCTCTTCTACCATTAGAAATCCCACTATGTTACTGTCCAATGAGCGATTGTTCTCATCTAGTCTAGACACTAAAGGAGGCCCCTTTATGTCTCATTGGATCCCTTCTCATAGGGTTGCTTTTTGGAATCAGGTTAGGAGCTGTTTCTCCAAAAGATTAGAGCTAAGGCTAAACATGTCTGCTTGTAAGTTCATACTGAGCTATTATTGTACTGTTTGGTTAACCATCTCATGTTTACATTAGTAAATGGGCAACAGATGCCCTTCTGCCCCTGTAATTGCCCTGAAACTCCCAAGATGCTCAGGACAAAGTCATGTCATTTAATCTTTCCTGATGAATGTGTAAAGGCTGTGCAATTATACAGGTGCCAGGAAGAAAATAGCGAATTGTGGATAGGCCTAATAACCACATTTGGGGTGGACACAAAACCAACCGAATGTCCTGCAATGTTTGGTCAGCTTGTCTGTTGGTTCTACGAACCTCCCGTACAAATATCCCAGACTGGCATCAAGAGACTCAAGGAGCAAAATAAAACCCTGGCTCCATACAAACCAATGGATCTGGGCAGACTCGGGGACTAGCACAGCAGGCTGAGTTCCAGACATCTGTTTTCTCTCTCCTTAACACCGCCCCCCAACTTCTTAGCCAAACAAATGCTTACCACACAGCGTTCATTATGCCTTCCTCTCAGACAAAGAAAATATCTAGCATCCCCAGTTCCACTTCATGGGTAACAACATAACCAAGACAAGCAAGACATCCCCTACAATCAAGCCAGTAGACACTAAAGCTTCTCATTCCCAATCAGGACACTGTCTGCCTCCCGGCCCCTGAAAGGTTACAACCCATAGGCAATGGCTCTATCACCTCCTGTAGTCAAAGCCTCTTTTGGGCAAACACTAAAGCTCAATGTGCCTCACTTGGAATATTTTCCCTATGTGCCATATTTGTCTACACATGTCTACAAGCTGGACGGACAAGATTACACATCCCAGTCTTCCTCATTCCAGACATAACTTCTTTAGATGAACAGAATATGGAGAACACCTTACTAAAATACACATTCGAACCCCCTCAAAATAGCATAGCAACAGCTCTGGAAACTGGAGTGCAGGCAAATGAAAATGCTACTCACTTATACTACAAAATGTCAAGAGACCTTAGTGTTCATGTGGAGGAAATAGGTGACAAGCTCTTAACACTACAGACTCAAGTTAATTCTCTAATGGGCGTGGCATTACCAAATAGGTGGGCCCTGCCTTTGCACACTGCAGAGAAGAGGAAAACGTGTATTTTCCTAGGAGAGGAATGTTAATCAATCAGGCATAATTACACAAAAGGTGAAAACAACTAAAGGAATGAGTTCAAAACCATCTAACGGAGTTAGGAGACATAGGACTCACCTGGGAAAATATCTTTGGCTCTTTGAAGTCTTGTGCCCCCGGAACCATGCCACTCCTAATGCCTCTCAGTTTAATATTCTATTTCTGTGTTTTGGGCCTTGTCTGCTTCACTGTTTTCAAAAGATTTTACAGGAATGTATGCATGGCTTCACCAATCAAACCTACGTGGGGCTGTACATAGCTGGATTCCAACCACGAAAGTGCTCACCAGACCATGCCGAGACAAGACAGCCATAGGGTCTTCGTTGCCCCTCTCCAGCTGGAAGCAGTTACAGAAGATGAGCCCTTTAGCCCTATGCCCTATTATCAAACGACAGGAATAATGGGTCAGCTGAGCTTAAACCAGCACCTGACCATTTTGAGCTTCTCCTTCCCACGATTCTCTCCACCCTCACATCTTCCCACACACCTGTGCATGTCAGAGTTTATGGCACCCCTGCCTCCTTCAAATTTCCCAATCAAGAGGCTTCACAGTGCTTTCTCAAACCTTATTATTAACCAAGGCTCCTGAGGGTATACTAGCTCGTGGTGTCTTTGCCTCACTCTCTTGCACTTGCTCTCTGGTTCTTTTGCCCCTGCCCTTGCTCTCTTGCTTACTCTCTTATCTTGCTCCCATTTGCTTTAGCTTTCGGTTAGTCTGACGCCTCTCTTTCTCTGATCTCCCTTCACTCTGCTTCTTTGCTCTCACTTCTATGATCAAACCTTTCCCTACCAAATCTATAACCTCCTCCTCTTCTAAACCTCCTCCTCTACCTAAAACTACGCAGCTCGTGTCTCTCAAGAAAGCCTGTTAACAGATACTCACTTTCAGTTCCAGTATGATTTTTCTATCAGGCACACCCAAGAAAGTCTCTGTGTGTGAGGCTGCCCCTGCAGGATGGATAGGAGAACTGTAACAGTCCACCTTCAAACATACAGAGGGACAATCTTTAAACCTTGCCAGTGAATGGCCAGAAAGAACCCAGTGGAGGCTGACTCTATGGCTCTCACTGCCATTGAGTTACTTCTGACTCACAGCTACTCTATAGGACAGGATAGAATTGTCCCTGTGGACTTTAGAGTGTAACTCTACAGGAGTAGAAAAACCTCCCCTTTCATCTTGGGAACCACTTCTGGTTTTGAACTGCTGATCTTGAGGTTAGAAGCTTGAAGCATGACCCACTACACCACCTCTGGTCTCCACTAGGGATCCCATGTGAAGACTAAAACATGGATTAGTGATCCCACTGTAAACCACAGCCTTCTGCAAACCTAGTGCTCAGAACTTAAGCTCTGATACAGTACTTATTGGTATGTGCTGTACAAAACACTATCTGGTCCTGCACCATCTTCACAATTGTTACATTTGAGCACATTTTTTCAGTCCTTGTGGCAACCCCTTATATGTGGTGGTTTTAACTGCTGACCTTTTGGTTAGCCGTCCAACTACACCACCAGGGTCCCTCTTGTATGTGTAGTTATAGTTAATTGCTGTGAGTGCGTAGTGTTTAATTGAATAACTATGACATATTTTCTTTTTAAAACCACTTCACTGTTGGCAGAAAGGATCCCTGTGAAGTCATGGGTTATGCCTTGGGCTACTGACTGCAAGGTCAGTGGTTCAATGCCCCCACCCCCACCCCTGCCACTGCTCTGCGGGAGAAAAGAGATATGTAGTGCCTCATTTCAAATTGCATACTGTTTAATTTCTTATTGGTGTCTTTGGATGAATGGAAAATCATAATTTTTTTTTTAGTTCACTACTGTATCAGTCTTTTTGTGTGTTAAGTGCTCCTTTCTTCCTTTCATGTTTATTGAAAAGATCAACTTTTTCTTCTTTGTCCTCAGGGCTATCTCTGTCATAAATCAAGGGTTCACATCACGTAGATCTGCAGCCGAGCTCCCCTGACGGTTTCATTGACCTACTTGTCTGTCACAGTCACAGCCCCCAGCTGGAGTTCTTGTGCGGTATAGCCTAATTTTCAGTAAAAACAAGTTTTCTCAAAGTTTTGTTTGTTTGTTTTTTTGCCAAAAACAGTCCTGGCTATTCTCCACCCCTTATATTCTCATGTTAATTTAACTATACATTTTCAGTTAATATTCAAAATGAAAAATCTTTTTGGATTTTTGAGATTGCATTGATTGAATCTAGATCAACTTGGGAAGGATTGCTATATCTAGAATATTGAATCTTCTAATCTATTAACATGATATAATCCTCCTTATCTACAGATATAACTTGTTTCCTCTCAATGTTTTTATAATTTCTATGAAAATATTGGATCATAACAAACTATGAATAGCCTTGAGAAGATTGGAAACTCCATAACAATTTACTGTACTTGTGCAGAACTTGTACCTGGGTTCAAGAGGCAGTTGTTCAAATGCATAGTTTGAATACCGCGTAAAGGGAATACTGCATCGTTTAAAACAGGAAAGGCGTGTGACAGAGTTGAATACTCTCTCCATACTTATTCAGTCTGAGTTCTCGGCAAGTCATCAGCGAAGCTGGCTTATCTGAAGAAGAGTGTGGCATCAGAATGGGAGGAAGGCTTACTCACAACCTGTAATATGCAGATGACACAACCTGGTTTGCTGAAAATGAGGACTGGAAGCACATGCTGACGTTGATCAAGGACAGCAGCCTTCAGTATGGTTTACAACTCAGTGTACAGAAGACAAAAACTTCACAAGTGGATCAAGAGGTAACAATGATAAATGGAAAAAATTTTGAAATTCTCAAGGATTTTGTCCTGCTTGGACCCACAATCCATGCTCATGGAAGCAGCAGTAAGAGATCAAACAACCAGGTGCATTAGGTAAATCTGCTTCATAAGACCTCTTTAAAGTGTTATTTTGAGGTGTAAGGTGTACTTGACCCAAGCTTAATAGATTTCAGGACTATCATAACTCTTTTATGAATAACTCATAGCTCATTTAATTCCGAGAAAAAACCCCACTATTATCATCCAGAGTTATAAATGAAGAAATCAAAGCTCAGAGAGTTTATCAAGGTCCCACAATTAACCAGCTACAAAACCAGGATTCCAAGGTAGGCAGTCTTGCTCTAGAATCCAGAATCTCAACCCCTGTGCTCTGCTCCCTTTCCATCAAGTCATTACCTGCCTAAGCCCACTTCTATCGGCGGTGCCGGAGCTGAGGGTCAGCTTCTAAAAGGGTGTAACTACGATGCATCTCCAAATACAGAACTCTGTCGTTCAAGCCGCCGCAACCTCTGCACTAGAGTAGCTCACCCCAAACTCACCAACTGATGGAAAAAGCAGAGTCTATCCGTTAGGAGATTCCAACTACTAGAAAGAAGAATTTGTGAAGACAAGCAGAACAAATTTATTATTTTGGGGAGGACATACCCTATTTAAGGTTTTTAAAGATGGAAATGTAATGGAAAACATGAATATCATCCCTCATAGACATGAGAACAATGAATGCCTTCTTTATCTGCTTGTACTATGTATAACTTTGTTTCCTCAGATTAAATAATCACTGATAGGACATTTAAAAATTCATGAAGTGTCATTTCAGTTCACTGGCATATTTAGAAATTAAGGTATTGTAAAATGTACATATTTTAGGGAGTGTTTTGTATGAAAACACAGAGAGTTTGGAAACAGTGAAAAAATAATTTCCTGGCTTATATTGAGAAGCTAAATATAATTACATAGTTGGCAACACACGCTTCCTCTGCATCCTTAACTTCTAGGACTAATTTCAGTTTAAGGTGTTTGATGATGCGAGGGGCTTCAAATGTTTGTGGGAAAATGGAATCGAAAGATCATGGAGTCCCCCCCAAACTTTTTGAAGCCCCTTCACATTTGTATATGGTAATAGTTTACACTTGCTATCAGAATTTCCCCTTCTAAATTTTAAATGTAGAAATATTAATAATATTGAAGTCTCTTGTAGTGCCTTAGATTCTCTGTGACTAAAAAAATCATTGTAAAACACATCATAATTAAAAAAATACATCATATTCATTAACTGGTGCCTACAATCTCCTCTTCTCTCTTTCCCTCTCTATCTTAAAATATCTACAGACCACCAAATAAGGAGCACAAAGTAATTTACATTACTATTCTTACACGATCACATTTTTCCATATTTTTATCCACTCCCTTCTCTGTGGTATTTCTAATGCTGAACTCTTGACATTGCATTATAATTTATCTAGACATCTATTTCTACTACAAGTGTGTAGGTTCTTAAGAAAAGGGTTCATGCATTTGCTATCTCTATCCTACAATCTTTAGCACTGTAAAAGGTAGAAACAGCAACAATAACAGCCATAATTGTTAGACATTGTCCCATGATTTGAAGATAGTATATGCCCAGTAAATATTGATGAAATACTGAATTATTATTCACATTTTTAGGATCAGAAACTGAGGATCACAAAAGGGAAATGATTTACTGAAGGCTACAGAGCTAGTACGTGGCAAACTAGTTGTTTTTTTCTCTAGTTCAAGGAGCCACGGTGGTGCAAGGATTTACATTCACTTGTTGACCAAGAATCAGGAGTGGTGGTACAGTGGTTTTGCATTGAGCTGCAGTCCCCATGGTCAGCAATTTGAAACCACCAGCAGCTCTAGAGGAGCAAGACTGGGCTTTCTACTCCCATAAACAGTGACAGTCAGAGAAACCCACAGGGGGTCGCGATGAGTCAGCATCGACTCGATGACAGTGAGCTTGGAGAATTTTGTTAACCAAGAGGTCCGATGTTTGAATCTGCCATGTGCTTTACAAGAGAAAGATGCATTCTGCATCTGTAAAGTTGTGCAGCCTAGGAAAGTATATAGAGCAGTTCCACTCTGTCCCAAAGGGTTGCTATCAGTTTGGAATTGACTTCACTGCAGCTGATTTTTGAAAAATATTTGAGTGCTATGAGTCAAATTCAACTCCACAACAATGAGCTTGGTTTGGGTTTTAGTTTTCCTCTGTTTTGCCATCGTTAATGTACAAGGAAGACCCTCAATGAGATGGATAGACAAAGTGGGAGTAACCACAGGCTAATATACAACAACAATTTTGTTCTACTGTGCATACAGTAGTTGGAGCCAACTCGACATCACCCAATCGCAAAAAACAGCAACAGACAAGGATTCGGCAAGCCAGGAAGGACTGTTATCTTTTTTGCTCAATAGTATAAAGTGAGAAAAAGCCTTACATAGCACTGGTTCTGTGCCATGCATTTTATGACACAGAACTTTGGAACCAACTTAACAACTAAAACAACAACAGAAACTGTGCCAGCTACTGGTTTCAGAGCAAAGAAAAGAGAAGTGAGTGACACAACAGAATTTCTACTCGTTAAATTTAATTCTGGAATGGGGAGAAAGGCAAAAAAGCAATACACGAAGAAATATCTCTGTCAGGTGGTAGTAAGTAAAGCAGACGTGGGTAAAGGAGTAATGAGAAAGGGGAGCATTCCAAGAGGTCTTTTGGCAAAGGCTCAAAGGAAATGAGTGCGGTGTCTGACAGTTTTTACAAGCTACCCTTGCCATCACGGAGACTGATGCTAGGAGACCAAGAATGGAACAGCAGACCTGCTGCAAAAAGGCAAAATGAGAGATAATCGTTGCTTGAACAACCTTGATTAGTTTATCACTGAGAACATGGTAAGTGGTCAGCCTCTGTGTACACTTTGAAAGTAGAATTTATATTTAGAAGAGAAACTTATTTTAAAAATGAATTTTTCTTTGCTTCTATTATCCTTTTATTTTTTGGAATCAAGATTACATTAGCTTCATAAAAGGTTCTGGAAAGCTTTTGCCCCACTTTTGACACACTGTATCAAATAGGAGCTAACACTTTGTGATAGTTGGCTTTGTGTCAAGTTGTTAGAAAGTAGGGGTGGAGTCCAGCCTCTCAATCAGGTACCAGTCTGATGATATCTCCTTTGGGGTGTGGCCTATTTATAAGAGGCACTGTGAATAACTCATCTCCCCGTACCCCTTTTTCTTTCCTATTTGCTTGGATACTGCATCTGGCTTCTGAGGCCAGCAGTCCAACAGGCCTACTGATTCTGAGAGATGTTGGTGCCTTTCCATGTTCCATCTGAGCTTGGATCCACACAGCTCTGTACCAGCAGCCTGGTATGGCGGGTAAGAAAACCAGATGGACTATGGTGCAGGACCATGACGTATCGAGAGCTCAGTAAGGTACCTCCCCTCCATGCAGCAGTGCCTAACAATGACTCCCTATTAAACACCATCCAGGAAAACATGGGGACTTATGATTTTGTGTTGGAATTAGTCAATTCATTCTTCAGTATTCCAGTTGCCCCTGACAGGCCAGGAAAAATCTCACCTTTGAATTGCATGGCAAATACTTCCCCAGAGGTATTTGCATAGCCCCACTTGTATTAGTCTGGGTACTTTGGAGAAACAAATCCACAGCGACTCATGTATAAGAGAGAGTTTTATGTAAAGAAAAGGTGCATCACAAAAACATCCCAACCCAATGCTGCCTAAGCCCACAAGTCCAACATTAACCCATACCCAACACCAGTCCACAAAGTCCTTCACCTCACAAAACAGAGGCAATAATGCCGACTGCAGGAGGAAAGCTGAGTCAGTGAACGTGTAAGCATCTCAGCACTGGCAGGGGTCTCCACATGGCTGCTCCAGCACCCAGGGCTGCATCGGGATAGATCCATGCGGCTTCTCCTTGGGGATGTCTTGTAGGAAGTCCATCTTGCAAGCTGAAGCAGGGAACTGCTAAGGCAGCTGCACCCGATACAACCATCACAAAACAAGAGACCCGAGAACTAGAAAGGCGAGGCTTCACCACCCATTTTATCCCTCCGCCTTTCAACCAGACCCACATGTGATTATCGGCCAGGCTGGCACAATTAACCAACTCACCACTGTATGCCAATGTGTAGTGTCACAGGACCTGGGAAGGTAGGCCAAACCTGCAGAGGTGTATACATTCCACTAAACTGATGACGTCATGTTTACCTGTGATTCTCTTGCCCTTTCCAAAATTTTGCACTGTAGCCTGTGGCACATCTAAGCATGTGAATGATACCAAGCCACAGGGGCTGTGGCAGCTACATAATCTCCTGTCAACTTGTGAAGGGATAGGGCCTAGCCTATCAATAGAGTCATAGCCAATAATGCTTCTGTGTGGGCATGGCCATCTCCCGTGGATTCTGGGAATTCCTGTTGTTCTCCCTGGAGGTGGGACACACACACTCTCTGCTTCATCTTCCTGCTGACAAGACACCTGGAGCTTAGCTGATGGAACCAGAGCTCTGGAGCTGGAGGAGCCCCATGGAGCCCCACACCAGTACAGAGATGCTTCCACTGCCACTGGATCCACAAGACTTTCCACCTACTGGCTTGTGATCTTCCTGCATTCAGCATCATTGCATGTGTTGTATGGGTCTGAAGAGGAATTTATAGACTAGTATCAGATATATGGGCTAAGATAGGACTTATGGACTTTGTCTGGACTGGGCTGGGATGTTTTCTCAATATACAATTGCTCTTTTAAAGAAAACTCTTTCTTATACACATGAGTGTCTATGAGTTTGTTTCTCTAGTCAACCTGCACTAACACAGGGGCCTAGAATTATTGGTCAAATTCTTGGGTATTGTGTGGATGGGTAAGACAGAAGTGGTCTCTGAAGCTATGACTGATACAGTCAAAGCCTATTGTTAAGGCTAGGTTCTCTAGAGAAACTGCTGTCCACTAGGCAGGTTTGCCTTGGGCCAAGCCCTTTGTGTACTAGGCCTCCCTATTGAACAACAATGACTATCCAGTCAGCTACAAATGGTTTGTGGATTGATGGTGGGAAGAGGTGAAGCAGCCAATGGGCCAAGCTAAGGGTGCCTGAATGGTCCTGATGCATGGAACTCTAATTCTTTGCAAGGACAGCTGTGTAGTATACAACCGACTCATATTATGGTTAGCAAAATGTGTAAAAAACAGGACTGGCTGGTGGGCCCATGGACCCCATTGGGGGGTGGATTTATGAAAAGACATCTGAGCTTGGGTACAGGGCATGGACATTGTTGGGTTTCACGTACTGACCTACAGGTCACCCACACCACCAGGAAATGCCCAGGTGGATAACCTAGCTCAGTTCCACACTATACATTAGGCTTCTGTCAAACAGTAATGGAACGGCTACATTCAAAGGCAGGGCATAAAGGACAGTGGACCTTTTGGGATATTGCCAAATGCATGGGCTGTCTCTCTCTATGAAGTAAATAATAGAGGCCAGCAGGTATTACCCCAAGTACTCTCTAGAAAGTTGCAAGTCTAGCCTTCAGCAACTGGGTAGAAAACTGGACACTATTTACACGAAAAATGGGGTTGGTGATGGAGCAAAACTTACAATAATATTCATTCGCCTTGACAGAACCACACCTACCAGATGACTATGTCATTATAAATCCAGGAGGCATTAAAATAGTGAGTATAGGGAAGTCCCAATCCACCATTCACTGGGCAACCTTCAGGCAAGAGATCTGAACCGAAGTCCATGGACTGTTGGTTCTATATCCTTGGGGTATCAATTGCTTGCTTCTTTACATGATGGGGAGTTTCAACTTTAAATCCAAAGCCTACAGGTGAATTTGACTAAAGCCCTGTTCACTTACAGGTGTGCTCTTCTGGATGTCTACTCTTTCTGCTTCTCAGTCTTCTTTTCACTCAACCTTCACGTTTACTTCCCTAGGCTTGCGTTCTCTGCTAAAGCAAATATTCTAAGTGTCTCCTTCTCTGCATTCTAAGGAAACCATCTTAAAACAGGAAACCAGCAGCAGCAACAACAAAAATCAGGAAACCAGGACTAGTCCTTGGAATTAACCCCTTAGGACGGGAACGTGAACTTGCATTTCTCCCCAGTCTGCAGGGGCTGGCTTCACTGCTGGCAGTGAATGGGGTTGTGGTAATTCCTGGTCGTCAGGACATCAAAATCACAAAGGTGTCTCCTAGAATTATTTGGGCGACAGTGTAGGGAAACCAGGTTTGGTGTGTAATGTAGATATGGGGATAATCATAAGGGTTATGAAGGAGACTTGATTTTGTTAATGGCATCAGCAGTGGGAAGCTCAAATGAGGTTATTTTGAGCCAGTTGCCTCTGGGAAAGACCGAGAGGTGCTATGAAAGCGACTGTCGCTGAGCTCCAACTCCACTTTTCTATGTTTTGCTTTGTGATGCTCTCTATAAGCCACATTTCTGTTTTGATACGTTACTCCCTGATAGATTTTCCCAGAAAGGAACACTAGAGGGAGATGGAAAGCCTAGAGGAGGAGAAACAACCTTCCGGTTTTGTGTTCTGTCAACATTACCCGTCAAAGATCGCAGCATCAACACCAGAATCTCTCCTCAGAGGCCGAGGGCATTCTACACCAGGCTTCTCCAACCGAACTTCTTCCTTTGTACCCCAGATCTTGGGTGATAGTTGCTTCCTATTTTTATTGTTTCGGGGTTGTCTCCTCAGTGTTATCTTTTTCCCTTTCACTCTTTCAACATCTACTTAGCCAATTCCTTATGAAACGTTGTGTCCTATAACTGGGTTGATCAATTGCATTGAAATGGTACTCTCCTGGGAGCGCCTAGATGCAGTGTGTTGCCGTGCACAATCGGAAGTGGTTCTAATAATTTACTTGGTTGCTTGCCAGAGCTTTGTTTCACTGGTGGCCTGAATCCATTGAGAGGAAGGCATGGAACTTTTTCCATCCAATGCAGAGGAAGGAATTTAAGGGTTTCAGAGGATGCTGAGGTTGGAGTAGATTTATCACAAGTAACTTGCCCACCCTCATTAAGGCATCCAAGATGCCTTGAAGACACTTCTTTCCTGAAGGCATGCAGCCAAACATTAATGTGAAAGACACTACTATCCTAGAAACACTCTGTGGTGTTGTCTCTGTAGGCCAGGTTGAATGGGGAGGTCCTTCCATTGCAATGGCTTCCCTAAATTCAGTGAGGATAATTAGATTCTGGCGTATCAGAGTCAATTGGTGACAATACTCGCCACAAACAATGAGGACACATCTCCAGTCCAGGGTGCCAAGGGTGAAGTCTAATCAAAATGTTGGACTAACAGTTCTAAAAATAAATAGATGAATATTCTACTTGATCCTTTTACCAGGAAATAATTCAAGCCTCATGACCCAAACACTGACTAGTGTCACTCTAATGGAAAGTCACAATTTCTCATCTAAATTCCAGATCCAAGTCAGTTCACACATTCAAAGTCCATTGATTTTGAAAAGTTCAGCTCCCATTGAGGAAGTACCCTGCAACTTGACTTCCAATAAGTGAGGGGGCTTTAAACAATTCATGGGAAAAGCCTATTGTCTTTTAATACCATTTCCCATGAACTTTTTGAAGTGCTCCAATATATGGTGAACCTCCCCCCAAATCTTCCCTGAAGAGAAATTACCACCATTGCTATCGTGACTAGACACTAAGGAAAACAAGGTAGTCTGACCTTAAATGATAAAGCTTCTTGGATGGCTTATAGACAGTATTTTAGGCTGTGTTTTGAGGAAAACAAAACCAGTGACACTCACATATGTATAAGAAAGAACTTTACATCAAGAAAGAAATTTGTATCAAGGAGGCAAGTTGTGTTAGTTTGGGTACTTTAGAGAAACAAATCCACAGAAAGTCATATATAAGATAGAATTTTATATAAAGATTAAGTGCACATCAAGAAAAAATCCCAACCCAGTGCTGCCCAAGCCCACAAGTCCAACATTAGCCCATATGTCTGACACCAATCCACAAAGTCCTCCTCCATCTCACAAAACAGATGCAATGATGCCGACTTCAGGAGGGAAGCCAAATTCGTGAACATGTAAGCATCTCAGCACTGGCAAGGGTCTTCTCCACACGGGTGCTCCAGCACCCAGGGCTGCATTGGGTGGGGTAGGTCCATGCGGCTTCTCCTTGGGGATGTCTTGCAGGAAGTAAGCCTTGCCAGATGAAACAGGGAATTGGCTATGGCAGCTGCACCCTGGTCTGACCATCACCAAGCAAGAGACCCGAGAATTAGAAAGGCCAGGCTCACTGAGCCATTTATCTCTCTGCCCTTCAATTAACCCCACATGTGTTTATTGGCCAGGTTGGCACAATAAACTCTTTAATTATCTCACAAGCCATCTGAATCCAACTCAAGTCCATGAGTCAAATGTTAGCTGGAGACCTTTCCAGACTCACATAGCTGCAGGCTGATAAAGTAGGAAGGGGAAGGAGGAAGCAGGGAGGTCACAAGCCAGTGCATGCAGAGTCCTGTATTTCCAAGGTTGGCAGGAACTGACAGCACCCAGGCACAGTAGGTCACATGGGCTGCCCCAGAGCCAGATGCAGAATCTAAGCAAGTAAGAAGGTGGCGAAGGGCAAGAGAAGGCTCAGTTCTCCTCCATGTTTCTTTCATAAAAAGGGCACCTCTCCAAGGAGACATCCCCAGGCAGTGACCTGATTGATTGGCTAGACTCCACCCCAAGCTCCGCACAAGTCAAGTTGACATAAAATCTAACCATCACAGAGGAGTAGCTAGAGGGCAGACTGTGTTGAAAATCTGGCCCTTTTTCTGATTTTAAGGGTGGAAATCATGCAAAGATTTGATAGATTTTTATGTAAGATACATGTCTTTGCTAGTAAGATAATAAGGCCCTCACATCTGGAATTGGTGTATTTGGATAGATGAACCTGACACTTTGGAGTTCCTGCATTTTACAAAATTCTCTGAGCCAGAAAAGTTAGACATTTTCATTTGTTAAATAGAGCAACATTCTCATACCTGGCAACCATGCAATAACCTTAGATATAGCAGATATCTCGTAAAATGATATTTTCCTAAAGAACATGATTTTCCAAAAGAACATTTCCTAAAGAAAATGATATTTTCCTAAAGAACATGTTCTTCCACCCCATCAGGACCCAAGGTTGAAAATTAGAGGCAGATTTCAGTGCAAGTTGAATGAGAAAATATGCTTCCCCAGCAAGAAAGAGCTGACATGTCAAAGGTATAGTACAGGCAGGAACCAGGGAGACATGGACGATCAGATCTGGAGAACAGTGGAGTTGAGAAGCTGAAAAATAGAAGATTAGGTAGGACTTGATTGATATGGGGGCACTCAGCCATGACTCAGGATTCAGTAGAGTTGGTTCTCATAGTCTGCTGGTACAGCTCTTGAAGTTTGGATACACTTGCCTATAATAAATGAATTGGAAATGCCAGAACGTTCTTGGCATGAGAGTGGGATAAGATCGAGAAGGTTCAATGATCTGAGACTATTAGTATGGATTTACTGTGTAATGGGTATAGGAAGTTCGAATGGATTTACTATGTAATACCTCAGAAGGCGCCACTCAACAAACCACTAAGCTATCTGAGAAGTGTTTTCTCTTCCTACAGGCAAGTAGGAATGAACCTGCAAAGAGTCATTAATATTTTTGAGAATTTCAGTAGCTGTTGTCTTGTGTAGACTGGAGTTGAAGATGTGAGATGTGTCCATTGATATGTGACCCATAGCATCCACGAGAATGAAGGGCTTAAGGAATGGCAGAAGTCAGGAAGCATCACCGAATCATCATAGACAAATGATTCTAATTTGCATAATGCATAATGCCAACTTATGTCACAGTTTTTGCCTATTGTTCCAACATAATTATTAACGGTGTCAACACTCACTCTCATAAATGTCCTGATTTTGCCAGTAAGTATTTGGTCTCACAATTAGCGGACACAAAAAGTGCGTTGACAGACTACCTTGACCTATTGATGGTAATGGCTATTAGCTTATGGTGTTCCTAGGGTCCAACTAGAAGAATGTTACCTGATTTGTGTAACAGAAACAACAATGAGAAAGGAATCTGAAAGATTGGCTGCTCGACAACCAATTGAATTGCTCAGTATGAAATGATATGAGCTTCCAGCCCCTTCATCGGGTCAGAAAAATGATACCACTGCATGGCAAGAGTGTGTGAACAACTCCATGGCCCAGTTAGAGCACCAAGCCATTTGAGTTGAGAATCTGGAACTCATGTCACAGCAGGGGTGCAATGCCTGGAAAGTATATCATGAAAACCTAGTTCCTATGCCTGAACACGCCCAGAAGGAGCTGCAGAAGTTGTGGGAGCGTATTCAAGATTCAAACTGGCAGAGAAAGAACATGCAACTAACAGTTGGGTCTAAACTGAGAGAAATGGAGTCAACTTGGGTAGCTCTGCTTAGTAAGAATTATGAGACTGAACGGACTATTGTACAACCAGAAAATGAAATCTATCAAATGAAGCAGCAGCATGGAGAAGCAGACAAAGAAAATATTCGACGAGACTTCGGAAGAGAAATTGTTTTGTAAGAAGGGCGAGAATGATTGAACTATTGAATTCTATGTAAATTTGTCTACAAAAAAGGAATTCAGAAAGTGTGGAATAAAAATATATTTTTACCTAGGTGAAAGATATGTTCAGAAACAATTTGATATTTATGTTTAATAAAGACATCTGTGATTTTGTAGCAATAAATAAAGAAGGGCAAGTTGGTTTCCACAGACGACCAGGCTTCTGAACAGTTCCTGACCTTGAAGAACCAACAGCCACTATGGAAACTCAGTGGCTAATTTTAGGTGCCATAGAATATATAAACTTGTATTTTTTCCATTTGTACATTTAGCTATATTATTAAAGAAAAAATAATAATTTGGTGTTATTATGTAGCGCTGACAACAAAAACTAGGCTTACAGAATGTGATTTCAGTATCACAGTTTTGAGCCACGTGGACCTTTCTTATTTTGCATCTAAGAAGTCTTTATGAAAAGTTTTCAACGTGTACAAGAATTCGAGGGGATGGAAATGAATGTGGTGAAACAAAATGAGTGTCAATTGTCGATTGTAAATGTGATCATCTGCTTTGTAAATATTCCGCTAAGCTACAATAAAAGGTTAAAAAAACACACCCAAAAACCAACAATTAAAAAGAGAGAGCTGACTGATATCTGCCATTGCCATTTTTCAAAAGAAGGCACATCCATTGTTGCTGAGTAGACTCTGACTCCTGGTGACCCCATGTGTCACAGACTACAACTGCTCCAGGCTTTTCATCGCTCTAATCTTCATGGAAGCAGATCACCAGGCCTTTCTTCCACAGTGGCACAGGGTAGATTTGAAGTGTCAACCTTTAAGTGAGTAGACAAATGTTAACTGTTAGAACTACCCAGGGATCTTGCCATTACAACAAACTGATAAAACCAAATTCACTGTCAATACAGACTCATAATGACCCTTAATGGACAGGGAAGATCTGTCCCTTTGAGTTTCTGAGATTGTAACTGATCTCAAGAACAGAAAGCCCAGTCTGCCATTGCAACATCCTCGCTGACATGAAGTCATTGCTGACTCCTGGCCACCTAACAGGGAAGGGTAGAACTGCCTTTGTGAGTTTCCAAGACTGTAACTCTGTATGGGAGTAGAAAGCTTTATCTTTCTTCTGTGGAGCTGGCTGGTGGTTTCAAACTGCCGACCTTGAGATTAGCAGCCCTATGCATAACCCACTACACCACCAGGGCTCCTGCCATTACAACAGGAAGTTGTCATTCCTCATTTGCTTCCCAGATTTATGCTAGTTCACAGATGTAGAGCTAACGGTTGGAGCACAAGCTATGTTTCCTTTAGGAAGTAACCTGCAGTGTCATTGAAAAAATATATATACTTTGACAGTCATTCTCCAAAGAGATTCATAATTTTTTTCAGGATAATGGTTCACTGGATAAAGGATGATCAGACTTTTCCAGGATCAGTGGTAAAAGTTTTGTAGACCAGCTGATAAATGGAGCACTAGCCCATGTACATCTTGCAGTAGATCCACTGGGTTTACAGATGCATCCCTTGTACATTTTTTTCTGGCCATGAACGTGTAATTGGAGCAAATATTCTTGGCACAAACAGAACTTTTACACTGGTCAGTAGACCTGTGAAATCAGGCTGCAATGTTAGCAAACACTGAATGAAAAATCCTTGATATTGTCCCTGTCATTGGCCAAGAAAACAATTAGCATCACAATAAAAGACATAGAGGATGCAGAGATGGTGGTCTCTATTAAGTCAAGGTTTATTCTTGCTTCTGAAACAAACAAACAAACAAACAAAACCCCTAAACTGTATGGATAATGGGTACTATTGGACACCACAAATACAAACAGCTGGGAACCAACCCCAAATGCAATAGCCATGACAAATATGGGCACTTTATTGGAGCACATCAATATATCCTTTGGTACTTCGAATGCACCAT
Source organism: Echinops telfairi (assembly GCF_000313985.2). NCBI lineage: Eukaryota > Metazoa > Chordata > Mammalia > Afrosoricida > Tenrecidae > Echinops > Echinops telfairi. The sequence goes on from NW_022103898.1 coordinate 65,667,107, forward strand.
TGATTTGGTAAATGGGTTTGCTTCCATCTCAGTGGAAAAGAACCAAACATAGCCTGTTTTTATATAATCTGGAAAAATATATTGTCTTGACACACAGCTATGTTTATTTTCTTACTCTCTGTCACAATTCAGTCAGTAAGCTATTGGTCGCTGCGACATTTCATGGAACATCAATGGGTCTGCTCTATCGATGACACCATGTTGATTGAATCTGCTGAACAAGTGGCAAAATCTTACACAGTGGTCTAGGTTTCCTGGTATTAGAAAGTGGGAGGTAAGCATCACAAAGTTTCAGGGCGCTGCCATATCAGTATAGTTTTCTGCAGTCTGTGGAGTAGGAAGTGCTGCAACATCCCTCGCAAGTATGAAAAATTGACTGTTGCCCATGACACCTCCTCCCATGAGAAAAGAGACCTGGTTCCCCTTTCTGAGCTGTGACTTGGAAACTCTCTCAGCAGGAAAGTGCTGCAATCAGAGGGCTCATCTTACTTATATCCTGTCTCCCAGAGATCACGGCCCCTCATGGTTTAAAGTCCAGCACTTTGAAAAGCATTGTTTTAAATATTTTGTCTGTATTACTCTTGTTGTTTTCAGTGGATAAATCCAATTCTTGTTACTCCACCTTGAAGAATGTAAATCTTGGAAATGCAAGTTTACATTTACTAATTATATTTTACATGACCTTTGTAGGCCATTTGCGTGACATTTAAAAATTATCTTTTACATGACATCTTGTAGCACGAGAATTTTCACTTTCTCAAGAGTGGTGGTATCTGCAAGTTGCTGTCACCAACATCGGCATTTCTTTTCCTTCTCCGGAAGAAGGTTTTACTAAAACGCTGACAAAAAGGCACATCTAGCTAAAAGACACAATTCTTTTTTCTTGTTCTTCTGATACCAAACAAATTTGTATTTTGTTAAAAGATAATTTTATTGGGGTTCATACAACTCTTATCATAATCCGTACATACATCCATTGTGTCAAGCACATTTGTACAATTGTTGCCCTCATCATTCTCAAAACATTTGCTTTCTGCTTGAGCCCTGGGTATCAGCTCCTCATTTTCCCCCTCCCTCACGAACCCTTGATAATTTATAAATTATTATTATTTTGTCATGTCTTACACTGTCTGATATCTCCCTCCACCCACTAAGACACAGTTCTTATTTTTTCCTTGTGGCTGGTTCAGACCCTTGTAAACAATAATGTATTGAGTATCTGGGATTTCTCCATTGCCTATTTCTTTCCCCTACCTTGCTGCTTGGAATGCAGATGGGATGTTTGGAATTCTAGGAACCATGTTGGTCCACAAGAAATGAGCTGCTTTTAAAAAATAACTAATCAGAAAAACGTAGATGGTCTGCCTCCTGAAGATTCTGCCAGGTCACCATATCAGCGTGAGTCTGACATTCTTTTGTGTATGAGAAAATTAATTTCTTTCTTTTAAGTCACTGTCACTCAGAAGCTTTCTGTATATGCACGAAATCCTTTGATTGAGTGTGCCTAAAAGAAAAGAGCCCTGGTGGTGTTAGTTGGTTATGCATTGGACTGTTAAACTCAAGGTCAGCAGTTCAAAACCAGCAGGCTACTCCAGTGGAAAAAATAAAGCCTTTTTACTCCTATAAGATTTACAGTCTTGTAACTCCTCAGGAGCATTTACACTATCCTATAGGAAAGCTATAGGTTGCTATGAGTTAAAATTGACTCCAGGGAAGTGAGCCTGAAATTGCCAGGAACCTAAAGCCAATTCATCCCCCACCCCGACCCCCACCCCTTGTTTGAGATCTGAAAATCTGTTGCTATCAAGTGAATTATGACAGAGACTCTACAGTTTGAAATACCTAGGGACAAAATTTTCATGCAAAAATGTTTGAAGTATACAAAATTTGCTTGTAGTGATTTTATACTCTCTCTCCACCATCCTATCATCTCAGATACTCCGTGCCCTCACACTCACACCCTTTCTTTCCCACTGTCAAAATTGTTTTCAAGAAACAATACAAAATTCATGGCCGAGGCTATTTGGATGCTCATAAGGACCAGTACTTTCAAGTTGTAACAGTGAATTTCCAGTAACTCACCATGGTTTGCTTATTTGTTTGTTTCATCAGTCCCTTTTAAATTATTTCCAGTAAGTAATTGTCTTTTCTGTCTTCATGGCAGCCTGAACCTAAGTGGGAAACATATATTCAACTAACCAAATGGATTTTCATGTGTACTTTAGAAAGGCAATATCTAAGAACACAGCTCAGCAGCCTGCCTCCTTTTTTCTCCAGAGGGTGGTGTCTAGGGGCAGACAACAATATTAGCCTCCAATTTCTATTTAGAATTTTCTCTGGAATTGTGCTCTCCAATTTTAGCAGAAGACATGATTACAGAATTTCCTTTGTTTAGCTCTTTCTCTATTGCTTTTTCCTGGGAAACTGATGAATAGGTTGAGTTGACCAAATAGTGTTTTAATTCCTAATATAGTTCCTTGACCTCTTGAGGAGGGGATATAAATCTTTGGTGTGAACATTATTTTTGATCAATTTTATTCTCCTTGAGTAGTTGTAGTTCTAGTAGCAATTATTGTCTGCTAGAGAAAGGAAGAGTGGGAAGGAGGTGGGAAGCAAGAGGGGGAGCAAAAGCGGGGGTGGTGGGGGGGAGAGACTGGCAGAAACTCCATGTACATTATTTTTGGCCCTGAAGTCATGTGTAATTCTTGGACCTAGTCAACAAAGTCATCATAACACATGGGTATACGATTTGATAGGGCTTTCAGGGAGTATTTCCTGATTATGAATTTATATAAACAAACAGTAGTTACATAGCAGAATTCCTTAAATAGAAGAAAATACGCTGAGAATTTTGTATTCTCTCGTGCTTGATTAGTATGAAAAAACACCTAAAGGAAAATATCAAGAGAGTTGAATAAGGATTGTCCTGTGCATTATAGAATGGGAACTCAGCACCATAGTTGGGGGGGCACCAAGGTCAATTGGCATAGCATAGTTCACAAAGGCAAAGTTCCTCATCTTACTTGGTGAGTAGTGACTTGGGTCTTAGAAAGTTGTAAAGAGCTATCTCAGGTGCAAGTATTGATCTCTCACTGCTCAGAGGGAAGAAGAGAGATGAGAATAAAAAGATCCCTAGAGACAGTCCAATGGACTGACGGACCATGCAAACATCAGCCTTCTTAACCCTGGGGCCAGGACAAGTAGGGGGTGCTCAGCTACCACTCCCAAATGCTCTGAGAAGGTGCTGGATACAGTGGGAGAAACTTATGGAATAAAATTCAAAATCATAAGTGACGCCAGGCTTACTGATTAGATAGAGATGGTTAGAACCCCCAGGACTGTGACTTTCAGACACCCTTCAAACCTGGAACTCACCACTGTGTTAAAATGATCAACCTTTTAAGATCAAAAGGGAAGCATTTATCCAAGGACAGAGCTTAAAGGGTTAGGTAAGGAGGGATGGAAGCAGGAAACACAGGAAGGGAGGTGAATATGCCATAGTGCAGTGAGGTCATTGGAACAGATGCATTGAAGCAAAATATGGATGAATTATTGAATATAAAACTGATCATCTTCTCTGTAAACCTTTCACTCAGTTCACAATAAAAAGATGGAAAAAAAGTTGTAATGTGGATTGCAAAGCAGACATTGAAACATTGTTAGTCAATATATACTATTAATTCGTTTATTTATAAAACATGTATCTACCCAAGTTTTCCAAACCTTTGCTCTTTTTCTTTTCTCTGTTTAGAATAATCTTTTTCAAGATCTTGGTATGGTTAATTTATTCTCATCCTTCAATTGTCAGCTCTAAATCCACCTACTTATAAAGATCTTCCTGACCACTCTATCTACGTAGTATCCCCAGATGCTGTGGATCTGGTTGTGTTTTTTTTTTTAATTAAATACCTTTATTGGGAGCTCTTACATCTCTTATCACAATCCATGCATTCATCCATCATGTCAAGCGCATTTGTACATATGCTGCCATCAACATTTTTAAAGCATTTTCTTTCTACTTGAGTCCTTGATATCAGCTCCTCAATTTCCCCCCTCCCTCCCCTGCCTGGCCTCCCTCATGAACCCTTGATAAGTTAAAGATTATTATTTTCATGTCTTACATCATCTTCTGTCACCCTTCACCCACTTTTCTGTTGTTTGTCCCCCTAGGAGGGGGTTCTATATTGATCCTTGTGATTGATTTGCCCTTTCTGCCCCCACCTTCCCCTTATTCTCCTGGTATCTCTATTCTCATTGTTGGCCCTGTGGGGTTTATCTATCCTGGATTCCCTATGTTTTGGGCTCTTATCTGTAGCAATGTGCATGTTCTGGTCTAATCCAATTAGTAAGGTAGAATTGAGGTCATGATAGTGGTGGTGGGGGGAAGAAAGAATTAAAGAACTAGAGGAAAGCTATGTGTTTCATTGGTACTATACTGCACCCTGACTGGCTCATCTCTTCCTTGTGACCCTTCTGTGAGGGGATGTCCAATTGTCTACAGATAGGCTTTGGGTCTCCGCTCCATGCCACTCCATCTCCCTCCAATTCACATTGGGTATGATTTTGTTCTGGTCTTAGATGCCTGATACCTGATCCTATCAACACCTCATGATCACACAGGCTGGTGTACTTCTTCCACGTGGGCTTTGTTGCTTCTCAGCTAGATGGCCCCTTGCTTATCTTCAAGCCTTTAAGACCCCAGATGCTATATCTTTTGATAGCCGGGCACCATCAGCTTTTTTCACCACATTTGCTTATGCACCCATTTTGTCTTCAGCAATCGTGTTGGGAAGGTAAGCATCACAGGAGGCCAGGTTAATTAAACAAAGAGTTCTTGTGTTGAGGGAGTACTTGAGTTGAGGCCCAATGTCTATTTGCAACCTTAATTTTTAACATATAGATATATAAGCACATAGATCTATTCCCCTCTTATAATATAAAATATATTTACATTTGTGCATGCCTGTATTTAGACCTCTATAAATGTCCTTTGCCTCCTGGCTCTTTCCTCTGTTTCCTTTTACTTTCCTCTTGTTCCACCATCACACTTGGCTTTCATTCAGGTTTAGTAATTCTTCACTGGTACATTGCCCTTGATTAAGCCCCACTAGGCATCCTACACCCTTCTCTCCATTGATTTTAGTTCACTTGTTGTTCCTTTGTCCCTGGATTGGTCCCCCATCCCTTCCTTTCTCCCACCTCCCCTTCTCCCATATCCCCTTGGAACCATCTGTCCCATTCTTTTCATCTTTGAATTATTTATCCTGCCTGTCTTATCTAGATAAACATGCAGAGACATTAATAAGCACAAAAAACGAGGCAAAGCCATACAAAACAACAAAGGAAGTCAAAACCAATACAACAACAAAAAACCAAAATAACAACACCAAAATGAAAGCCACTGACAAAAATGGAAAAGCTTATAAATAATTCAAGGTCTGTTTGTTGGCCTTTATGAGTGTTTTCCAGTTGAGTCTGATGGGGTGCCACACTCTGTCTCCAAAGTCTCTTTTTGGTATTCCTCGGGGATTTCATCACTTTGCTCCCCGTGCTGCTCTGTTGCATGCCCTTAGTGTTTTGCCCCAGTCTGGTGGGGTCAGATCGGGTGCAATTCCTGCATTGTGTCTCTAGTGTTGTCCCCGGTAGTGCTATGGTTCAGTGAGGGACGTCGTGTCTCATGGTGGCTGGCCCTATGGTCCTTTCTGTGCATTGTCTGCTCTGAGCAGGAATATCATTCCCGGGCCTTGGTGGGTCAGGATGTGTTCCCCTCCCTCTTCCTTTCTCCTGTGTGCTCTAATCAGACGTGTCCTTCTCCCCACGCTGTACCTTCAGTGATATCCTCGGAATTGCATTCTTCTGTGCGTGTGTGCGCGTGTGCGTGCGAGTGTGTGTGTGTGTGTGTGTGTGTGTGTGTGTGTGTTGGGGGTTGTCCACATAGTTGGAATTGGGGCCGGTCCCGCAGACCTCTCTATTGGTTCCCTGGTACATGCCGGTATATTGTATTCACGTTTTGACACATCAGGTTGAAGCCTCATCTCTCTCTTCCTCTTCTGTGGAGATATAAACAATACCCTTGCCTTGGGTAGGTTAGTGCCCTGCTCCTGCCCTACCCATGTCTTTTTTCCTCTCTCTTTCTTTACCCCTCCTATTTAGTTGGCTGCTGTGTGTATCCTTGGAGTGGGTCTGACCCCTGACATAGTATGTGGACCTCACTCCCAGAATGTATGTATATAGTAGCTTTTCCCCTATGCTTGCTGTGTATCTTATTACCTATTACCATGATAAGACTCATCATACTTTGTATTTATTCATTTGCTTGTTTTCGTATTGAATATGCCTTATTTATAATGAAATGTGCAAAGACCTAGAGTTAGAAAGCCAAAAGGAAAGAACACGCTCAGCACATATGAAACAGAAAGAACTCAAGAAAAAATTCAAGCCTCGAGTTGTAATATTGAAAGATTCTATGAAATTTTAAAAAAGAACAGTTCTATGGAAAAAATGTTGAATAATGTAGGAAGCATCAAGAGAAGATGGAAAGAATACAGAGTGACTGAACCAGAAAGAACTAGTCCATAGTTCACCATTTCAGCATGTAGCATATGAGCAAGAACCAATGGTCCTGAAGGAAGTTTCAAGTTGCACTGCAACCATTAGCCAAAAAATTTTAAAGAGCTCCAGAATTGATGAAATACCAATTTAAATATGTCAACAAGCTGATGAAACAGAAGACTTATTAACCAGCTATGATATGCAGATGACACAATCTTGCTTGCTAAAAGTGAGGAGGACTTGAAGCACTTGCTGATGAAGATCAAGGATCACGGCTCTGAGTTCCGTCTTGGGACTTCCGGTAGCCAGTGGACGTCAGTGCCCGGATCAGCGCGAGCTTAAAGAATGGACTCCGATCTGGAACAATTATGCACTTACATTAACGAAAATATTGGCAATATTAAACACACGCTGTCATTAAGAAATTGTGGCCACAAACCTGCCTTAAAGACTATCTTAAATAAAATTGGAGATGAGATTATTGCCGTAAACGAAATTTTGAATAAATTGGAATCGGAAATCGAATATCAAGAACAGACCAACAATTCACTCAAGGAACTCTGTGAGTCTCTTGAAGAGGATTACAGAGACGTGCAACATCTCAAAGAAAACGTCCCTGCCCATTTGCCTCAGGTCCCAGCGCCTCAGAGCTGTGACAAGGGGTCGGAGCTGAACCCAAGGATATGGAACCGGCCCCTCTAAGCAAGCCCCCCAGAGGACAAAGAAACATCAAGGAAATTTCATTTATCACTTCTGACGAGTTCAACGGTATTCCTGCGTACATGAAGTCCCGCTTGACTTATTGTCAAATTAATGTTATTAAAGAAATCAACAAGGCAGTAGCTAGTAAATATCAGATTGTTCATCAGCCGAAGAAGTCCATGAATTCTGCGACCAGAAACCTCTACCACAGGTTTATTGAAGAGGAAACCAAGGATACCAAAGGTCATTATTTTATCGTGGAAGCTGACATCAAGGAGTTCACAGCTTTGAAAGTTGACAAGAGGTTTCACGTGATGTTGAATATTTTACGGCACTGCAAGCGGCTCTCCGAGGTCCGAGGGGGAAGACTAACCCGTTACGTTATAACCTGACGCCTGGGAGCCCTGGGTGCGACCAGCAGTGGAACATGCTTTGTCCGATTAGCATTTTCATTTTCTTTTCTTGTTTCATGTACAAAAAAGACTTTCATGTTGGTAATGCAAAAGTCTTTTAAAAATTCCCTCCCTTTCAAAAATAGATAAGCTCCTACCCTGGCAGCCTTCAGCATTAGGCACATGATGGGACTAACGTGTTCCTGTCTAGTTGTGTGTTCAGTGGACAGTGAAGCCCACCCAGGAAGAAGGGTTGTCGGTGTGATTATGGACGAACAAGAGCAGGGAGAGCCGGTCAGTGTCCCAGGCCTCTTGAATTGAATACCATTAATATCTTCACTCATTGGCTTTTTCAGTCTATGGGAAAACTTCCTGAAATGAAGAAGGGGGGTGGGCGTGGATCATGAGAGACGGGACTGTAGGAAGTGAGCCCGCTGCTCCCTGCTCCGGGGAGACTGGCTGGCTGTCCTAAGCCCGTGCCATCTGCTTGGCAGGCTCATCCCTGTCAGAGAACAGAGGGCTCAGCAGGGCCTGCGCCTGGTCACACCATCACAGTGAGGTCGGAGGGCACGGTGAGTTTTCCACATGTGTTGTTAGCCTTTCTTTCGCCTTAATGTAAATGTGGGTCTGTTTAATTTTTCGTATCTTGATGTAAAATAAAAGTAACAGCATTAAAAAAAAAAAAAAGATCAAGGATCACAGCCTTCAGAATGGATTACAACTCAGTGTAAAGAAGACCAACATCCTTGCAACTGGACCAATAGGTAACATCATGATAAATGGAGAAAAGGTTGAAGTTGTCAAGGATTTTGTCTTGCTCGGATCCACAATCAATACTCATGGAGGCAGCAGTCAAGAGATCAAGATGAGTTGCATGAGGTAACTCTACTGCACAAGAACTCTTTAGAGTATCGAAGAGCAAGAATGTTACTTTGAGGACTAAAGTGCAACTGACCCAACCCATAATAGTTTCCATCGAATCACATGCATGTTGGACATTGAATAAGGAAGACCAAAGAAGAACTGATGCATCTGAATTGTGGTGCTGGAGAAGAATATTGTAAATACCGTGGACTGTTAAAAGGACAAATGGATCTGTCTTGGAAGAAGTATAGCAGCAAGAATGGGAGACCTTGTCTCCCACACTTTGGGCATGTGATCAGGAGAGACATCATGCTTGTAAAGCAGAAGGGCAGTGAAAAAGAAGACCCTCGACAAGATGGATTGAGAGTGTGGCTGCGACAAGGAGCTCCGATGTGAGAACAAATGTGAACGTGGCACAGTCCGGGGGGGCAGGGTCTCCTTCTGTTGGACACAGGGACATTATGACTCGCAACTACCCCCACCGCACCCAACAGCAGCAACAACATGTATACCATTTGAATTTCACAAGGTCAGGGATCTTTAAAATGCAGTTAATTTCTGTGACTCAAAGTCTGGGATGCAGTCTGGTCCCTGTGAGCCCCTCCAGCAAAATACAGTTTGACAAATTGTCAGAGTGAAATAGTGAACTCTTATTATGTAACATAGTATGGATCTCTTCCAGTCAGTTGGCCAAGTAACGGTCTTGCAAACGTCCTGGCCTAGACGAGTGAGTGCTCCCAGTCCTTCATCAGCTTTCTGAAATATTTCTGCGAGTATTCCCTCAATCCCTGGAGCCTGTTGTTGGCTAATACGTTCAGTGCAGTTTGAATTTCTCTCTTTGGCAACATTAGTTATTGCTCATATGCCACCTCCTGAAACGGTGGACTATTGATTAGTACAGTGACTGTGTATTGTTCCACCTTCTCTTGATGCTTCTTGTGTCGATCAATATTTTACCTCCAGAATCTTTGAATACTACAACTTGAGGCTTGAATTTTTTCTTGTTATTTAAGTTTCAGATATGCTGAACATGTTCTTCCCTTTTGTTTTTCCAATTCGAGGTCCTTGACATTTTATTATAATATTTGGCTTTGTTTTCTCAAGCTCTGTTTCCTTGAGCTGCCTTTTGAAAATTTCTATTCAGCTCCTTGACTTCATTCTTTCTATGGTTTGCTTTAAGTTTCTACAATGAACAGCAAGTTTCAGTCTCTTCTGACATCTACTTTGATTTTTTATTTCTTTTCTGTCTTTTTAATGACCGTTTGCTTTCTTCATGAATGATGGTCTTGATGTCCTTCCAAAACCCATCAGATCTCTTGTCATTAGTGTTCAATGTGTCAAATCTGTTATTGAGATGCTGTCAAAATTCCGGTGGGATAGATTCAAGATTGTATTTTGACTCTTGTATATTTGTTTTAATTTTCTTCAGCTTTATCTTGAACTCACATATAAGCAATTGATGGTCTATTCCACAGTAGGCCCCAGTCTGGTTTTAGCTGATGAAATTGTCTTCTCACAGATGTAGACAATTTGATTTCTGTCTATTCCATCTGGGAAGTCCATATGCATAGTCACCTTTTGTGTTATAGGTAAAAGGTATTTGCTATGAACAAGTTGTTGGTTTTGAAAAATTCAGTTATGCTATCTCCAGCTTAATTTCTATCACCAATCCCATATTTTCCAACTACTATTCCTTCTTGTTTCCAACTTTTGCATTCCAATCACCAATAACTATCAATGAATTTTGATTGCATGTTTAATGAATTTCTGACTGAAGTTTTGGTAGAATTCTTTAATTTCTTCATACTAGCTTTTGTGGTTGGTGCATAAAGTTTAATTATAGGTCAAACTGACCTGTATTTGAAGAAGTAAGGCCAGAGTGTCCTTAGAGGAAGGCATGGCAAGACTTTGTTTCACATACTTTGGACATATTGCCAGGACAGACCCGTCCCTGGAGAAGGACATCATGTTTGGTAAAGTGGAAGGACAGCAAAAAAAAGGCAGGCCCCCAGTGATATGGATTGACACAGTGGCTGCATCCGTGGACTCAGGCACCGAAACAGTTTCAAGGATGACACAGAACAATGCAATCTGTTGTGTACAGGGTCGCTATGCGTTAGTGCTGACTCAATGGCACCTAAGAACAGCAACCACCACAACAAATTATGTAGCAGGCATCACCTAG
>NW_022103898.1:65678831-65710162 GCF_000313985.2 Echinops telfairi
CAGGCACCATCAGCTTTCTTCATCACATTTGCTTATTCACCCGCTTTGTCCTCAGCGGTTGTGTCGGGAATGTGAGCATCATAGAATGCGAATTTCATAGAAGAAAGTATTCTTGCATTGAGGGAGTACTTGAGTGGAGGCCCAATGTCCTTCTGCTACCTTAATACTAAATGCCTATAATTATAGGCACATAGATCTATTTCCCCATCCTCATACATAAATATATTTGCATATGTACATGTCTTTATCTAGATCTCTATAAATGCCCTTTGCCTCCCAGCTCTTTCCTCTATTTCCCTTGACTTTCCTCCTGTTCCTCTATCTAGGAAGACAGTAAAGCTACATTCAGTTAAGTTTGATCATTTGAGGTTTATTTTTAATCCTCACACCTATTTTTAAAAAGGAAATATATAATCTATAATCTCCTTGTAAAGAGATTCCAAGGTATGTTACTTTTGTGGACTACATTAAGTGGTCTGACTGATCCGTGAGGACTCTACCTTCTGGGTGAACAGCATTCAAATTATTTTCAGTCCTGTGTGATATCTGTAAGCCTATCACATCATCCGACCCCTTCCCGGTCATTGTGAGTTCTCAAACCGTGTGGAATTTTATCCTATGCATGCATATCTGAATATTCAGCAAAGACTAAATGGGACTCAGTGAGATATCTGGAGCTCTTTTTTGGACTCATTCCCTACTCTCTAGATTCCTGTCCTGGGGTTTCCAGTCACCGTAGTCTTTTTGGAGTCAAACATCTTCTACTCAACACAGCAAGAATTCAACTCCGGGCCTCTGGCCGCCTTCCACAGCCCACAGCTGGACTCCGCACAGACGTGCAGAGCAAGCGTCAGACTCATTTTAATTGTATCTCCTCTCTCAAGGATGACAGTCCTATAGTACCACTTGTACAATAGCTGAAAATACAGTTTTACATATTGTTATTCAGTTCTCAAGTTGTTCCTCTCAAGCACAACTGAACAGAGAACTGCCAGATATTCCAGGGTGGAATAAAGAGGGCATGGAACAAGAATATTATCACTGATATGAGATTGGTTTGGGCTGAAATCAGAGAATAGCAGAAATATGTTCAACTGTGTTTCATTGACAAATTGTTGTCAATAATGCAATTCCATAACACTTAATTATCTTAATGCAGAATCTATATATAGACTGAGAGATAGCCATTACACTACAAGTATATAATTTAAAATATGGAAAGGTATGTGTTCGGGTTGTATCCTTTCACTTATCAATTTGTGTATGGAGCAAATAATCCAACAACCTGGGCTTTATGAAAAAGGATGCGCCATGAGAATTGGAGGGAGACTCATTAACAACTATAAAATGCAGATGATACAGTTTTATTTGCTGGACGTCTTGAAGCACTCCTCATAAAGATCAAAGATTATCGCCTTCAATATGAATTACATCTCAACAGAAAGAAAACACAAATCCTCACAACTAAGCCAGAAAGCAACAGTCAATGGAGGAAGATTGAAGTTGTCAAGGATTTTATTTTACTTGAATCCACAGTCAATGTTCACATAAGCAGTCAGGAAATCAAACAATGTACTGCATTGGGCAAATCTGCTGCAAAAGATCTCTTAAGTGTTAAAAGCAAATATGTCACTTTGAAGACTAAGGTGCATCTGACCCAGGCCATAGTATTTTCAATCACCTCATATGCATGAGAAAGTTGGATAGTAAATGAGGCAGAGAGAAGAATGGATGCCTTTGAATTAGGGATGTCACTAAGAATATTAACACTACAATGGAATGCCAGAAGGATGAGCAATTTCGTCTTGACAAAAAGTGCAGCCAGGATGTCCCTATGAAGTGAGGATGGCTTGTTCTTTAGGCATGTTAGTAGGAAGAAACCTTCCCGGAGAAAGGCATCATGCTTCATAAAGTAGAGAGAAGATCAACCCAAATAAAAAGACCCCCCATAAGCTGAGTGACTACAATAATGAAATCAAACAGGAACCATTGCGAGGATGATACAAGGCCAGGTAGTGTTTTGTTCTTGGTATGTATGGTCACTATATGTCAAAATGAACTTAGCAACTCCTAAGAGCAATACAGAAAACTAGAGTAGAAATGTGTTAGGTACTTGAACCCGGGTATAGCTAGTATGTATTAGATCCCAACATTGAATCGTTCTGACCCAAGAGCACCGGCTATGAGGCACTCTGTTATACTGCCCAAGAAAATATTTAGTACATTCCAAAGTTGAACATTCAAAAAGGAATCCCAGATGAGCACTGTGAGTTAATTCATTAAACATTCCAGGATCTGGCACAACTTTTCTTATCAGTTGCCCTGAACTGGTTTCTATTTCCTGCCATTTTCCTAAATCTGGAACAAATGGAAATGGTCTATGAGATATAGTAGCATAGGTAATAAAAATATAGAAATAAAAATGGAAGAAACAGAAATTGGAATTGTTTAGAATTAGAAATTGGAAAAGTTTGGAAATGTTACTTTTTTATGACTCTAAATATCGAAAAAGGAAATTTTATTTGGCGTGGTTTTATCTCTCTTCCACCCAACAAATATCAGGCTCCAGAATTGGAAGCAGAAGTCTTACCAAGATCATTCTGATTAATGCTATCATTTGGAGCCCTGGTAATGCAGTGGGTTAAATATTAGGCTGCTACATGGAACTTCTGGGGTTCAAACCCAGAGGGGAGAAAAAAATGAAGATGTCTACTCCCATAAAGATTTACCATCTTAGAAACTATAAATGGTTCTACTATGTCCTGTATGCTTGCTATGAGTTGGAACCCACTCAGCACCAGTGGGTTTTAATCTTATCATTTATCCTCATTAATTCTCAATATCAATAGAAAAAATAAGAATTAGCATATATATGCATCACAAAGCATATTATTGAAGTGGGATCACTGGCATCTCAATTTTGTAAGGACTCATCATCATAAGAAAGGAACAACAATAAGTGTCTTCGATACATTTTGCTAAAGGAGCCCTGGTGATACTGTGCATTGGGTGCTAGGCGATTTGGTAGATTTCTACCACCTCTTTTGCATAGAGATGTGTCAGTCTGCTTCTGGAATGAATACAGCCTTGGAAACCCGATGGAACAGGTCTACTCTGCCCTATAGACTTGCGATGAATCAGAACCATTTGATGGCCATCACTCAATTCCATCAAGTCAGTCACTGTCCCTGTAGGTTTCAGAGTCAATAAATCTTTACGGCATTAAAACGCCCCATCTTTCTACCTCGGAGGAGCTGGTGGGTTTAAACTGCTCAGCTCTCTGTTAGCAGCCTGATTCATAATCCATGATGCCACCAGCGCTCCTTTAAATGGCAGTGGGTTTGGTTCATTCTTCTAAGCATTTTTCAACATAGTAGGTCATTTAATCTTCACAACCGTTTATGAAGCATTATCATTTGACAAATCAAGAAAGCAGGCTTCAGAGATGGTCATTAACTTGCTAAAGGTTACAGAGTTTGCAAACAGAGCTGAAGAAATTGGGAACTCAAAGATTTGAAACACATTCTAGAACTAGTGCTGCTTGCCACTGCATTTTGTAGCCACAGAGGAAAAGAGTCCTAGAAGATGGAGTGATGGTGTTGATAGGGAAAGATGTGGGTTTGGATCCTTAAGAAAGTATATTAATATGTACATCTCAGGGTTATTAGAAGAATTAAATGAGTTTTATGTATGAAAGTACATGGTATATAGCAGATGCTTTTTAAAAAATGAATTTCAACTATTTTAAGTTTAATGTTCTCAAAGAGGTGCCACTATGCTTCTGCAGATTCTTTTATCCCTGCTGACTTATTCTCTGTCTTCAGCGTTTTGGCACCTTCCCCATTACTAAGTAATATTACTTAACACCAATTTGAGCAGAAAGCTTGCACTCAGAAGAGCACAGTCATCAGTTCTGTTTTGTCCATCAGAGTTGATTGAATGTCCTGTGTAAATTTGGCACGAGGTATTATAAGGGCTTTTATTATTTTTTTAAGATTGCTGCAATAATATATAAGATTATTTTTAGTACAAGTAGGCACAGTGAAGGCAGGAGAGGTCTAATGTCAAGTGGTTGCCATGGCATCTCTGAAGACAGAGTGTTTGGCCCAAACCCCGATGCTGTCTCCCTTGTTAGTTATGGCGCTTGGGGAAAGTTCTGTGTTCCTTCTAAATCTAGGGTTCTTCGTCAATAAACGAGGACATCATTAGTTCTTTCTCCTTTTGATGCTTCTGAGGATTAATAGTGGTATGTGATAAGTACTCAATCTAAGTTAACTTTTGTGATTTATGTCCATCTTTTAAAAGCTGTCTTGTTATCTAACAGCATAATATTTTAACTACACCTATAAAAGTATTCTTATTGCTAACAGAATGTTCTCTTCTTCTTTTTCCCCCCTCCAAGTACTCCTCACTTTTGCTTGGGTTCATGTCAGGACATTTTGTCTGTACATTAGAAGAGAGTAGTCATAGAAGCTGGTTTATATGAAGAAGAATGTGGCATCAGGATTGGAAGAAGGTTTATTAACAATCTTCGATATACAGATGACACAACCTTGCTTGAAGAAAGTGAGGAGAGTTTGAAGCCCTTGCTGATGAAGATCAAGGATTTCAGCCTTCATTATGGATTACAACTCAATGTAAGGAAGATCAAAATCTTTACAACTGGACCAGTGCATAACATCATGATAAACGAAGAAAAGGTAGAAGTTGCCAAGGATTTTGTCTTGTTTGGATCCACAAGAAATGCTCATGGGAGCAACAGTCAAGAGCTCAAAAGCAGGGGTCCTCAAACTTTTTAAACAGGGGGCTAGTTCACTGTTCCTCAGACTGTTGGATGGCCAGACTATAGTTTAAAAAAAACTATGAACAAATTCCTATGCACACTGCACACATCTTATTTTGAAGTAAAAAACAAACCGGGAACAAAAAACGGGAGCGCTGACAATTTGCATTAGCACTGAGCACCGAGTATTGGCGTTATCACTGTGATGCAACCCCCCTAGAAACCACCCCCAACCAACGAACCAACTTAATAAAAAAAACAAAAAAAGCCCTCCTAACTTCAGAAAAACAGGCCCCCCTTAACCGCAAAAAAAGGCCCTACTAACTGCAAAATAAAAAAATTGACCTCCTACCTTCAAAACAAAATAAATCCTAACTTGTTCTTACCTCGGTCCTGAGGCAGCAGCAGGCTCTGCACAGGCAAGCTTGAGGAGTCGAGAGACAGAGACAAGGAAGGGAGTCAGAGAGTGCCCTGCACATTCCACACATGCGCACTGGGTGCCCGGGACTAATAGGCTGCTAAGCAGGACAGGCAGCGGCGGCAAAAACATCTGGTGGGCCGGGTAAATGTCCTCGGCGGGTCCCATGTGGCCCGCGGGCCATACTTTGAGGACTCCTGATCAAAAGACATGGTGCATTAGGTAAATCTGCTGCACAAGACCTCTTTAGAGTATTGAAGAGCAAGGATGTTACTTTAGGACTGAGGTATGCCTGACCCCAAGCATGATATTTTCAATCGGCTTATATGCATGTGAAAGTTGGACAATGAAGAAGGAAGACCAAAGAAGAATCAATGTATTTGAGTTGTGGTGCTGGAGGAGAATCTTGAAATACCGTGGAATGCTAAAAGGACCAACTGATCTGTGTTGGAAGAAGTATGGCCAGAGTGCCCCCAGAGGGAAAGATGGCAAGTCTTCGTCTTGTGTGCTTTGGACATGTTGTCAAGAGAGACCAGTCCCTGGAAAAGGATGGCCCTAAAGGAGATGAACTGGCACTGTGCCTGCAACAGTGGGCTCAGGTCTAGGCAAAACTGTGACGATGGCACAGGACCAGTCAACGTTTTTTTCTTTTGTGCAAAGGGTCGATATGGGTTGGAACCAACCTGATGGCACCTGACAGCTAACACGAAAAGAGAAATACAAAACTAGAGATTGTCTACAAGCCTGTGCACGTAATAACAAGGGACCGACAATGGGAAAACAAGCTGTAAAGAACTTCATCTGACTTGGTATTTTGTCTTAAAACAAGTTCAGTGACAGATGTAGTATGATTAGTATAATGCAGACCCTACATTCCTTATATCTAGTCCAAAAAGTGCTATTTTAATCTTAATCTTCCTTTAGAATTTTTTCCCCCACCTTCAACTTTTACCTCTCCAGCTTTCTCTTCCAATCAATCTTGAAAATCGAAGCATTTATTGTCCAGCAACGAGTTGTTTTTTCCCAGTGGTTGGACTATGTCAAGAAGCAAACATTTTTCAACTCCCTGACACCATGTCAAATTATTCCTAGGAAACAAACTGAAAATTGGTAAAGAGAAAAGAATGAAGAAGACAGCAATATTTTCAAAGCTCTAAGTAACAGGAAAGCAATAAGCTGGTGGCACTGTATTAGCGCCCACCTGGATGCTCTTGATAAATAATTCACTACTAATTTGCTTGTTTGAAAGATTAAAAATGGATTTGAAGTGCTGTTTTCAGTCTGCTTGGTGTTGATCTAAGCAATAAAGACAATAGCGAAAAATCTCTCAAGAGATTCCACTCCAAAGGAGGAACTCGGGGACACGGCACGGGGCCAGTTTTTGTCCAGTGCTATAGAAAGGTTTCCAGAAGTGAGCAATAAGAGTATTGCAACTGTTCCCAATTTCCCTCTTGTTGTGTTTAGTATAAAATTGCTCTCTGTACTTTCAGCCAAAAGATGTATGCATCTGCCTCTCAAAGATTAAACCCGGCCTGTTTGCAAGAAATAAGCATAGGGGAAGCACAGCTGTTTTTAAGAGAATTTTTTTTCTGTGTGGGTTAAGTATTAAATTAGCATTTTCCTGCTTTGCATTAAGTTAAGGAGTAAATTTTTTGCTGTACAACATTAATCTCAGGAGACGGAATGTCTTGATTGATAGAGCAGGGCATAAGATCAAGAGAAAACCATTCTTTTGGTATTAACACATTGAGAGCCATGATAGTCAGTCACAAACCAGTATTTGATGAAGTACCAGATACTGAGTCTCAACAATCATTGACCTCTACTATAGATATTTTTTCAAGGGAGATTTAACTTTTCTTCTTTCTATCCCAACTAGAATTCCTACCTCATCTCAATCAAAGAAGACAAATAACCAAGAAATTAATTAGCAAACTTTCCAATAAACATTCTTGCATGAGATGTGCTTTAAATTATTCAGATGAAAGAAATGTTTTAATTTGTCCTGGCTCTTATGATTTTCTTCTATTTTCCAATTATATGTAACCTTTAAAAATACATTTTTCTCATTATAGAGGGTTGCAATGAGTTGGAATCCACTGGACAGCAGTGGGTAATTATAGAGGGAAAAATAAATGTTGGGAGGATATCTTGAATGTTTTGTTTACATTTTAACATAAGAATTAAGAAATGAGTTAATGACCTGTAAGCATTAATAAACAAATTTAATAGTTCAAGGTTCTCAGCATAAAGTGACTCTAATGTCTTCTCTTTGGGGGGTGGGGGAAGGAGTAAACTGAATAAATATCAGAACTGTCAATAAACAAAAGCAGAATTTCTTTTGAATATTTTTGAAATTATTTTTTCAGAAATAGTTTTATCAAAATTATTCTGGTGAGTAGAACATTTAAAAAATTTATTTATAACATGTATAGGCCAATGGCATAATAGAAAGTTGCCAACTCCAAAGGAAATGATCAGAGCAAAAAGGCTTTGCCACATAACGTGTTCTTCTGTTTAATTTCATTAAAAAAGTATAGTCTGTTAATAAAATAGCTTTGCAGAATTATCTTATATTATAATAATCTTAATTATAATAAAAATATTTGCAGAATTATCATTTAAATGTAAATATTATTTATGCATATTGAATTGAAAGAGCAAACATTAAAGATATAAAAAAATTAAATTTCATAGTAAAATTTGGGGATAGGTGGGTGGGAGAATATTTTCTGAGATATTTTTTCCTTATTTTACAAATCATTCCTTTTCCATTACTAAATACTGTTTTCTTAACTTTTCTGTAATTCACCATTCTATTTTTATGATTTGAATATTCCTATGTCAGTTTCCTCAGATTTATATTTATTCAAAGCTATCTTCTTTTATCTATTTTTATTTACTTCTAGGAGATTTTGGGAACAACACACAGATGGGTTTATGTTTATAAACTTTGAAAGTATCTTTTAGGAAATAAATTTGGTGCTTTACATTTTTAAGATTATTGATATATCGGTTCCTGTGACTATCATATCATTTTGTATCTTTTTTTCCGTTTGCTCATTTCTCTTCACTTTCTTTTTTGTCTTCTTTCTACCTGATCAAAATTTTTTATCAATTTGAAATTTTACTTAATTTTCTTTTTAAAAACATTTTATTGGCATTTAATCCACATATCATACAATTCAATCGTTCAATTGTCCAATCATGTCAAGAAGGATTGTACAATCATTATCAAAATCAGTTTGAGAACACCCCCCTCTCCCATAGTTAAATCACTTTTAAAATGAGCTGTGTGATCACAATCAGTTCGAATCCTCCCTCCCCACTGATGACGATGTTTTTTTGTCCCATACTCATTTGGAAATGATATAATTTTACTTTCTATCTTTTTACTGCTGACCTTTAAAATAAAAATAAGAAAGCCTCTTTATTGTGACTTAAATAAAGGTTTACAGAGCAGATCATTAGTTTTACATTGAACAGTTCATACACATTTAATTTCAGTTGATCCATTGCAATCCCTTGAATTTACCATCAGTTCTCCCATTTTTCTCCCAGTGTTTCCTGGTTCAATTCCTTCCTCACCCTCAATCCTTTGGTGAATGCTGCCCTTTTGATCTTAAATGGTTGATTAACATAGAGGTGATTCCAGTTCCAGAATGAAGGAAGTCTAAGGTTCATAGTCTTTAAAAATTTAACTTTCATGTATGTACCTACGTTTTATTAACAAAGTCCAAACTTGTTTCATGTTTCTTTCCTCTTACTGAATATCATAATCTTAATACATTTTAATTTTCTTCATCTTTTCCTAATTAACATAACATTGATTTTGTTAGTAAACAAAATATATTATTTATAACTCATATTCATTTATATTTTCTTTATTAAAATTAAAACATTATATTTTTCTTTTTAAAAAAAAATCATTTTGTTGGGGGCTCATACAACTCATCACAATCCATACATTCATCCATTGTGTCAAGCACATTTGTACATTTGTTGCCCTCATCATTCTCAAAACATTTGCTTTCTACTTGAGCCCTTGGTATCAGCTCATCATTTTTCCCCTCCCTCCTCTACCCTCCCTCACGAACCCTTGATAATTTATAAATTATAATTTTTTCATGTCTTACACTGTCCGATGTCTCCCTTCACCCTGGGAGGGGGTTATATGTAGATCCTTGTGATTGGTTTCCCCCTTTCTCCCCCACCTTCCCCTTACCTCCTGGTATTACTACTCTCATTATTGGTCCTGAGTGGTTTATCTGTCCTGGATTCCTTGTGCTTCTAGCTCTTATCTGTACCAGTGTACATCCTCTGGTCTAGCCGGACTTGTAAAATAGATTTGGGGGGAGGAAGCATTAAAGAACTAGAGGAAAGTATGTTTCATTGGTGCTACACTGCACCCCTACAGGCTTGTCTCCTCCCCGTGACCCTTCTGTAAGGGATGTCCAGTTGTCTACAGATGAGTTTTGGGTCCCCACCGCCCTTCCCCTCATTCACAATGATATGAATTTTTGTTCTTTGATGCCTGATACCTGACTCTATCGACACCTCATGATCACACAGGCTGGTGTGCTTCTTTCATGTGGGCTTTGTTGCTTCTCAGCTAAATGTCCCCTTGTTTATCTTTAAGCCTTCAAGGCCCCAGACACTATATCTTTTGATAGTTGGGCACCGTCAGTTTTCTTCACCATATTTGCTTATACACCCACTTTGTCTTTAGTGATCATATTGGGAAGGTGAGCATCATGGAATGCCAGTTTAATAGAAGAAAGTGTTCTTGCATTGAGGGAGTACTTGAGTGGAAGCCCAATGTCCATCTGCTACCCTAATACTAAACCTATAAGTACATGCACATAGATCTATTTCCCCATCATCATATATAAATATATTTACATATGCACATTCCTGTATTTAGACCTCTATAAATGCCCTTTGCCTCCTAGTTCTTTCCTCTATTTCCTTTTACTTTCCTCTTGTCCCACTATTATGTTCAGTCTTCATTTGGGGTCCGGTAATTCCTCACGGTTACATTGCCTTTGATCAAGCCCTACCAGGCCTCTTACACCCTCCTTACTACCGATTTACCGATTTGCAGCACTGGCTATCCTTGTCCCTGGGTTTGTTAACTCTCACTTCCTTTCCCCCGCCTCTCCCTGTCCCATGTCCCCCTGGAACCATCGGTTCCGTTGTTTTCTCCTCCAGATTTCTTATCCCGCCTATCTTATCCAGAAAAACCTGCAGAGATAATAATATGCACAAAAAACAAGACAGAACAAAACAAAGTAACATTTTTAGTATAATTTTCTATTTCTTTGCTCACTCTTAATTCTTTTACATCAACAACAACAAAAAAATAAGTTTGAGATCAGAGGGTGAATGTGTGCAGAAATACGTATGTGCTGGGAATATTTTTGTTTTTGTGAATTGTTCATTTTTCCAGCAGTAAATATTTTTTTCTCGAACTTTGTTACATGTTGTTCTCCGCTAATTCTATTATTATGATTTGAATATTGCTATACCAGTTTCTGTCCTCTGTTATCCTTTTTTGCCTTGTTTTGAGCACTTTGGGCTTCCATTAGGTAACTGTATTACTGATAATATGGTTTTGTTTCTTTGTTGCTTCTTAATTCTTGTCTATCACTTTTTTAGTGATACACACATGCACACACGCAAATTCCTATGTGCAGCAGAAAGGTGCTACACTCCAAAGTGTTTTCCACCAAACTCGTTGCCATTGAGTCCATGTTGATTCATAGCAACCCTACGATGCTGTTTGTGGATGTTTTCACAGAGCAGCTAACCAGCCGTTTCTCCTGAGGTGCCTCTGCCAGGACTTGGACAACAATCTACACAGCTAGCTGCTATCAACATTTACATATGACAGCTAAGAATTTAATGTGGGACCCAGGGCCACCTACGTATCACTTAAACAAAAAATCTCCGCCGAACTATCATCAGGTTGATTCTGCCTCACAACCACCCTACCAGACAGAGTAAAACTGCCCTACAGGGTTTCCAGTGCCCCAAATCTTCATGGAAACCAACTGTCAAATCTTTTCCCTAAGGAGCCGCTGGTGGGTTTGAACCACTGACCATGGTTGGTAGCCAACTGCTTTAACCATTGCACCACTAGAGACTCACTGTATATTGAAAGCTAATTTTCAGCTAAATAAATAACAGCACTGCATATCGTTTGTTATTTATTTAGCTGAAAATTAGCTTTCAATGTTCTTCTAAGTATGGTTTTTATGCTATATGTACATGGATGTCTAAAAACATCATAAATGGTAGATTGACTGGTTGCAGAATTAAAATACAATTATTTTTAATTTTCATCTTTCTTCCAAGTAGTGGCTGTTGGGTTTGAACCACCAACCTTGTAGTAAGCAGCCCAGCCCCTAAACCATGGTACCACCAGGCTCCTTTGAGTCCATAGAAAGTGGAAACTAGGACAGGGATTTGCAAGGGGAGAAAAATATTTGCCACCTCATAAATTATAATCAAGCAAAACACTTTTGAACTGTTATGTTCCTTTTGGATTAAACTCTTGATTGAAAATCCTTCTAAGTAGACTCCTAACCTTGTAGCCATTATCATGACAGCCTCAGATGATGTGAGCCTTCTTCAAATGAGACACTTAATATTGTCAATGACAAAGCCTAAGGGTAAGTTTTATTTATTTTTTATATTTTTAACATTATTTTGAGATTTTCTTATGGGGATTGTGCCCTTAAATGGGTTTTATTTATATCTGTCACACCTTCCTAAGACAAGCTTAGATAACAGAATAAATCCCAGCTAGAAATAAATATGCCCACATGCAAAGAAGTTAGGTGAGTGCTTTGATCAGTGACAGGTGCCTGATTGAGGCACCTGGTACTTGGATACCATCCCCTGAGATAGTGGCTCTACACAAAAGACTAATGTGCCATTCTAAATACATTCTTTTTTTTTTTTTTAATGACACTGGAGCTCAGCAAAACCCAGTGCTTCATATAGGATTTTTTCTTGGCAGCAGAGATTTATAAGTTTTGATGCCTGATCTTCTGGGTAGATTATTTTCTGATCACTAACTCAAGCGAAGGGACCAGACAGCACTGAGTGAGGTACACCTTGAAAATCCTGGCAGAGGGACATTCTTACCAGGAGGGAAGAAGTCATGGAATAGAAAATAAAAGTTGTCATCGTCAGGGAGCAAGACCAGGCTTTCTATTCTCATGAAGAGTTACAGCCCTGGAAATTCAGCGGGCAGTTCTAGTCTGTCCTGTAGGGTGGCTATAAGTGGCCTCGATTCAATGGCAGTGAGTGTTTGCTGGGGTCTAATGCCCACTGGTTACGGTAGAGAAATTACAGAGCAGAGGGTTTACACGACTTATCCAAAGTTACAGAGTTTGGGGGCAGAACAAGGCGAGAAAACATGTTCCCTTAACGGCCGCAGCAGTGTTTCATCCTTCGTATCCCACCGGCCCTGCCTTCCCCTAGTTCCACTGACCACCGCAAGGATCACTCGTCGGTGGCTGTGGATGACGTGCAGCGCTAATCGTCCTCTTCCTGTTTGATGTGGGACAGACAGCCTGTCGGTTTTGCCTCACTGAAAGTATAGTAAAAATGCACTTTCACTGACAGTTGGCACGTGTCTGGCTTCCTTGTGGCAAGCAATTTTACTGTCTTAAAATTCTGACCGTCAGGGAAATAGGAAAATAAAACCTTGGGGGTGGGGTGGCATTTGAACACTGTTTTGGAAACAGTGAAACCGCCCTGGAGCTGTCAGCAGAGCCAGCAACCACACCAGGAAATGCTTGTTTGTCAGCAGAAGCCTGCATCTGCAGCGGTTCAAGGTCTGCGGCCTGACTCACTTCCCCGTGGTGGTCCCTGACACCTTTGAAAAGACAAGCAACAGGTGTAAGACAGAGCTCACCAAAGCCATGCACCATTTGGGCTCTGATGGTTTTTTCCACCGCTCACTCTCAGTGAACATTTTAAAGAGGCAGATTTAGCTTTTGCCTTCCACTGTGATCACCTGATGAGTCATGGCACGCTGAGAAGGGAAGGATGTCAAGAAGGTTTAATCAGCAGTGATTTAAACAAGGGCATATTTGGGGGAATTAACAAACTCAGCATGCTCATAGCTCTTGGGTGATTTTTCTTGCTGGTAGGACTAAATGAAAATCGGAACCCAAAGCAGTGGAAGTCTTGCGGTCCAATTCATGCTGCCAGAGCTAAAAGGCTGCCAGGATGGAAGGACGAGTCAGTCCCTGTGCCAGCTACAGCTGTGTTTTTCATACTCATAACGGATTTCTTGATTCTAGTGTTTTAAAAAAATTCACTCTGAATTTTCTGCAGCTTTATTCTTATCTCTAAGCTTCCATCTCTTCCCTTTCCCCCAACCCCACGCCACTCCCAGGAACTGATTGCCAAGCTGCGAGAGGCGTTTGGTATCACATCAGTCCAAAATGTTCTAATTTACTCTCATGTAAAACAAGTCCCACGGTAAAATATTCTGAAGGAGGACTAACGCCATGAGTGGTGAGTCTTCTTAGTGAAGACATCTAAGGAAGTGGGCTGGAATAAGTGCTTAAAACTAATAAGACAAAATGTATTAGGGGTGGAGTCGGGTGGGGTGGGTGGGGGCTGTAACGTTAAAGTGTAGGTTCTAGAAGTTCCCAGAGAAAGTGCGGGATGCAGGAGAATCGGTAATCACAACCACTCGTGCTGACTGAAAGGCGGGTGAGAGACAAAGGCACAGTGCAGCAAGCATCAGCTCTGTTCTTAGAGACAGTGTCCAAGACTGCTGTGCCGGAGATGTCAGCTTCCTCTGCAGCACTTCACTAATGTCTGCGTTACCATATGTCGCCCAAGAGCCACATTTGCAAGTAATTTATGTTTCTGGCTGGTGTTCTTGGTCACTTCTATGTCACGTTTAATTTTCAGTTTGTACCCATGTCCTGAAGCCATCTATCAAGAGCTAAGTACGAAGTACTGATAAGAGACAAACACTAAATAATTTTTGAAGGCTCTATGAAGAGGAGAGAACCTTACTATAAATCAAAGGTGGACAATTGTCTTATAGTCAAATGCTTAAAAAAATTTTTTGGCCGTACATCTAAAAATGGAATGGAAATCAAGTTGATTTTAGCGCCTTGCTAAAGTCTCTAGATATGACATCGTTCTTGCGTCAGGTCAGGCTGACTAGACAAACAGATCCAGTGACACATATATGTGTAAGAAAGAGCTTTACAACAAGAAGTAAGTGTATATTGAGTAAACATCCCAACCCAGTCCAACTCAAGCCCATAGGTGCAGTACTCGGCTAAAAGGCCCTCTTCAGAATCATGCAGTCACATGCAGTGATGCAGAATGCAGAATATCACAGGCTGGTGGGTGCAAAGTCATGTGGATCCAATGGTGGTGGCTCTGGCAGCAGTCAGGGTCAGCCAGTGGAGGCAGAGAGCAAAGGGGATGTTTCCAGCACCCTCCTTATGCGAAGGCCACACCCACAAGGAGGCACCATCAGGCTGTGACCAGATTGACAGACTGAATACCACCCCTCGAGTTTTATACCTCTTCAAGTTGACATGAAATTATGTAACGATCAGACTTCTCATGGATGCAAAAAACCATATGACCTTTTATTTATCTGCTTATTATGATGGAGACTACATGGAAATATCAAAGGGATATATTACGGGTGCTGAGCTGATTGGTTTGAAAGTGAATCTTTTCCAGTGCATGGGGGGATGCTGGTTGTGTGGTCATTGTGTTAAGTACATTTTGTACAGCTGTTGGTCAAAACTACCACACTTGTTCTACTGAAGAATGCCAAGCCTGGCGAGGGGGTCCTGGCGACATAGTGTTTATGCATTGGGCTGAAATCTGCAATGGCAGCAGCTCAGAAACATCAGCCCCCTCCACAGGAGAAAGAGGGGGAAGACGCGCCTCCCGTAAAGAGTTACAGTCTCAGAAATTCATGGGGGCAGTCCTACCCTGTCCTATAGGGTCAATATGAGTCGTCATCGGCTCCATAGCAGAAAGTTTAGCTTGGGGACGTACCTGAATGTCTGTCCCGGAGTGTTTTGGAAGGAGGATGAAGTGTCCTGTGGGGGTGGTTTTGAGCTCTTTGCTCCGTGTGTTCTTGTAATCCAGGCCCTCCAGGAATGAACTGAGGGCAATTAGGTATGACTTCACAGCATGCGGAGAGTCATACAGAGTTATCCCACCATCTTTTGAGCAGGTTTGCAAGGACAAGCAGGCTTGGTTTGTACAAGAAGCCGAAAAATAAATTCACCATCCTGTCACTTGTAACTCCTGAGTCCTACATGTGGAGGCTTTTCTTTTGAAAGCAAAATCAATTGTGTTAAGGCAACATAGTGTGGAGATTAAGCAGCTAAACTCTGGTGTCTGAAGTTTAACTCTGTTCCTAATTTGTTTGAGTGTATCAAAGAGCAACCTGGAGCTTCAGTCAAAACGAAAGACTGTCAAATAAACCATACAACCCAGGACCAGGCAGTACCTTGCAAGGATTCACCAACGCATGGCGGGGAGAGGAAATTTTCACCGAGGTTAAATAATAGAGGATCTGGAAACTTACACGACATTTCTGATTACAGGCCATCTACAAAATCATGCTTTAGCAGATAATGGCAAGACCCTTGAAAGACAATTTGGCTAATCATCAAGTTTGCGTCTTTGGACAGCTTCCTCTGGATATTTGGAGGATCAGCTGGAATGAACGTTCTTCCTGAGAACAGGATGTGCGAGGAAAGGGAAAGCCGAAGGAGGGCGGCTGCAGGCTCCCTGAGGCTTGCTGGCTAGTTGATTTTTGAAAGTCAGCTCAGAATAAGCAGTAACAGAACGAAAAAGCCTGGCCAGCATTTTTTGGCATACGCCTCTCCCTGTGCCAACACCTACTTTTGCTGAACTCTTTCAAAGGCTGAAGTCTGATCCTCTTACTGAGTCACTTGGGGGTGAATGACCTTTTGGTGCTTTAATTCTCTTGTCTGTAAAATGGAGATGACAATACTTAGCTACTTCCTTAAGTTGCTGTGAAGATGAAAGGAGCTATGATATGTAAGGTGGCTAGTAAATTTAACAAAACAAAAACGGTTGCCATCCAGTTATTTGTCAAATAAAAATGAATAGATGATGATTGTATCTAAAACTGATGATCTTAATAAGAGCAGTTTACATAGAGTTGCGTAAACTTTAAATACTGTCTATAGAGTTAATGTTTAACAGAGTTCCTATAGCTACTAGATCAGACGGATGGCCCACTTTTACCCTGGTCTATTAAAATGAACCTGTTGGTGTTGGATAGTGGGGAGAAGACCTTGTGCCCACACAACTGTGGCTCTGCCACCAGAGAGCAGGGTTGATGGGAAGGGCTTTCCCTGGGTGCCTGGAGGGGGAACAATCGGAGTAATGATTAACACGATGCACATGGAAGATTTGGAGCGAAGCTGCTGGGACATTGTGTAAAGATGTAGATTGAGCTGGACTACTCTCTTTGTTCCTTTGCCCTTTCCCTCCACTTCTACCCCCTTCCCCTCCCTCCCACCCTTCCTTCCTTCCCACCTTCCTTCCTTCCTTCTTCCTCCCTCACTCTTTCTTCCTCACTCTCTGTCTTTCTCTCACGCTCTCTCTCACTCTTTCTATGTAGAATGTAGAATCAATGTGGGGTGATAGCCATTTTGTGACCGTAAGTATGAAGGCCAAAGGCTAGGTATGAGAGAAATGGAAGAAAAGAAAGACCTGAGACTTGAGTGATATACTGACAGCCACCATATCTGCCCTAAACTCCCTACACCCAATTTCATGTTGTTGGCCTTACTTGTAAGACTTCCTTGTACTGTTCTTAAGCAGAAAAATACATAATTTACTTAAAGCAAGGGAGAGGGAATTTTCTCCAAGTAGCTGTGGCAAATGGAAGAAACGAGGAGGTAAAAGAGTAAAACTGAAATTTCCAAGGGCACGTCAAGAAGATGGTTTAAAATATTGCAATGAACTGTGCAAAGACCTAGAGTTAGGACACCAAATTAGGAAGAACACCCTCACTATACCTTCAACTGAAAGAACTCAAGGAAACTATCAAGCCTTGAGTTACAATATTGAAGATTCTTTGGGCAAAATATTGAATGAGGCAAGAAGGATCAAAAGAAGATTGAAGGAATACACAGCTTCGCTGTACCAACAAGAGCTAGTTAGCATTCAATTATTTTGCAAGGTAGTGTATGATCAAAAACTCATGGTACTGAAGGAAGGAGTCTAAGCTGCACTGAAGGCATTAGCTAAAAACTAGGGTCCAGGAATTGATGGAATACCAATTGAAATATGTCACCAAGCTGACAAAGCACTAGAAGCACTCACTCACCTATGCCAAGAAATTTTGAAGGCAGCTACCTGGCTAACTGAAGTAGAGAGATCGTATGTGTACCCATTCCAAAGAAGGGTGACCAAACAGAATGCTCAAACCATAGAACAATATCATATGCAAGTAAAATTTTGCTGAAAATTATTCAACAATAGTAGCAGTAAAAGCAGTATCTTGATAGGGAGCTGCCGGAGGTTCAGATAGATTCAAAAGAAGATGTGGAACAAATCCACATATCACTGGATATCACTGCAGATTTCAGATGGATCTTGACTGAAAGCAGAGAACTCCAGAAGGATGCTTACTTGTGTTTTGTTGATTATGCATAGGAATTCAACCTTGTGGATCCTAGCAAACTATGGATAACCTTGAGAAGAATGGCAATTCCAAGAATTGGGACCACATCTGAGGGGGTACCCCTCCAAAATGGAATTGTGCTGGGAGAAGCAGAGCTTTTGTAGTAAGCATTTTCCCTGCTGGTCAAGTGACCACAGATCAACTCATTCTGAGTTAGTGCACCCAGTGGCATCACTGGGAAGGTTCTTTCTGGCCACAGTGAAGTTTTTTGTAAAAGCAGTTTTACTGGATCCTTGGTTTTTGTTTTGTTTTGTTTTTGTTTTCAGTGATGGCCGATTTAAGAGAACAGTGTGAAGCTGTGAAATTTTGTTTCCTGCTTGGAAAAAATGCTGCAGAAACTGATGTGATGTTGAACACAGCTTACAAGGACAACACTATGGGGAAAAACTTGTGTATAAGTGGTTTTCTCATTTCAAAAAAAAAGGTGAAATGTTGATTGATGACAAACCTCATTCTGGACATCCATCAACTTCCTGAACAGATGAAAATGTTGACCTGTACTGCATTTGGAGTTCATTCCACCAGGTTAGTCCACTAGTTAAGCTTTCTATTTAGAGGTTCTGAAAAAAGTACGTAACAGTGTGTGACAAGAAAGAGCTGATTTTTTGCAATGGGGGACTGGTTTTGCCAGCATGACAATGCACCCGCTCACGCAGCCATTTCAGTGTCAGTTGTTGGCAAAAATCAGTATGCCTCTCTGGCCCCACACCCTTAATCACTTGGCCTAGCTCTGTATGAATTCTTTATTTTTCTGTGAATGAAGAGGGACATGAAAGCACAGTGAATCGATGACATAGAAGACATGAAGAAAAAACGAGGGTGGATGCTGTCAGCCATTGAAACAGATGAGTTTGAAAAATGTTTTCAAAAATGGAATCACAGATTTGACAAATGTATTAAATGTAATGGATGAGGGCAATGAATGTACAAATGTGCTTTACACAATGGATGCATATATGGATTTTGATTAGAGTTGTATGGGCCTCTAATAAAATGATCTAAAAAATGTAATGCAGAGTACTTTGAAGGTGATAAGGTTGTTTTGTCAAAAAAATTAAATTTGAAAAAAAACTCTGTGTGTGTTTGGGGGGGGGTGTTGGGTACCTCCTCATATGCAGGGGTTTAGTGGGAGACTGTCACTGTTTTTATGAGATGGCAATACATCTATATGGAGATGCATGTTTTTCTTTGTATATATTATATTCTATAAACGAAGGGAAAACACCACAAAATCATATATAAATAAAAACAAACAAAATGAAATGCTTGAAAAGGTGGAGAGAGCAGGATCATAGCTTTAAAATCTCTCCAGATTCCTAACCCAGCAGATCTAAAGATAGGTCTCAGTGGCTATAAAAGGTGGGAAACTAAAACTGAAATGGACTTGAATTCTTTTGTGACACACAAATTGTTTTCAAACAAAACAAAACAGAGAATTCCATAGCACTTCATTGTGCTCATGTGGAACCTGTACAAAGATCAAGGCAGTTCTGTCAACAACACCAGGGTTTTGTTGCTGGGTTTAAATCAGGAGAAGTGTACATCAGGGTTGCATCCTAGCACCATACTTTTTCAATCTGTTTGATGAGCACATAATCAGGAAGTTGAATTATATGAAAAAGAAGGTGGTATAAGAATTGAAGGAAGGCTCATTAACAACCTGCAGTACGCATGGCCTTCAGGGACATCAAGGTCAATTGTTATAATAGAGTCCAAAAATATTCTACATCTTAAAAGCCCATGAACAGCCATCTAAGGTGCAGCTGTTGATCTCTCCCTTTCAGGAGGTAAGAAAGGTGGAAAAACATTTGAAGAAGCCTGGGAACACTTAGGTCCAGTTGACTGTTGGACCATCGGAACATCAGTCTCCACAGCCCAGAAGAACTAGATGGTGTTCAGCTAGCATTACCTACTATCTGAAAGAGAACACATTAGGTGGTCTTGAAGGGTGGGATAAAAATATTGAACAAAAGTCAAAATCATTAAAAAGATCAGGGTTGCTGATTAGATAGGGACTGGTAGAATCCTTGAGACTCTGGCCAAAAGTTACCCTTCAGATATGGAACTGAATTTTCCCTCATGGCTCAATTTTCAGGCAAACAATTCTGAGTACCATAAGGGGAACAGTAACACTAGGGCCTCCTTAGAATAATCAACCACTTGAGATAAAAAAGGACAGCATTTATCTGAAAAACAAAGTTTAGAAGGACTAATGGAAATAGAAAATATAAGGAAGTGGGATAAAACAAATAAAATACTAATTTTTGTTGAAAATATAAGCACAATAAGGAATATTTATTCAATTATTTCTGCATATAAAATTATTCTCTACAAGTTGGACAACCATTCTTATTTTCCTTTCCTAAGATCTTCCTCCCTTATTAACAAGCCCACTTTCCCACAAGCTTCCTATCTAGTCTTGCCGGTTGCTATTGTTAATTTGATTCCATATACATAGTTCTTTAAAAGAGATAAAGCTCGAGGCAAATTTTTTAGTAATTAAGCTAAACTATTAGTCTATTTAGAGAAGATTTAGGGGATATTTTAAACTTAAGGTTTAAAGATTTTTCCCAAGGCAATTGTTTTGAGGGTTCAACCAGCCTCGATGGCTCCAGAAAGTTTAGATCTATGAGAATTTAAAATTATGTTCTGCATTTTTTCAACCTACACATTGTTGATTATGCTTCTTTTATAGAACATTTGATCAAAATGCTCAGTAAAGGTCGTGGATGGCATCGAGTTCTTCTGGGTACTACCCAGTTCTTCTGGAGCCAAATTTTGTGGAGGCAATAGACTGTATGTTCAATTTCTTCCTCTTCCTCTGCTCGGTTACTCCTCTTCCTTCTTCTTCTGTTGCTCCAGGGGAATAGAGATCAATTATGGTATCTTGTATCTCCACCTGCAAGCTTTTAAGATGCTGGCACAATGTTGGTGACTGACTTAAACCAGACTTGTCATTTAAAAGATCACTTTCTACAATTTGAAGGTCAGAGGCATTACTAGGCAAGTAAGCATTGCAAGAAGGAGACCAGGAGACCACAGATAGTTGTTGCAGTAATTCAGCAAGCATTTGATTCATATTGACTGAGTTGGAAGCGGTGCTGAAAAAAATTGAAGCAGCAAGCAAAGAACTAAGATATATAAAGAAGGTAGAATCCATCCTAGTTGGGGATTAGTTTGATATAGGATGAGAGAAAAAAGTTAAGGACAAACCTGGTATCTGTCTTGGATAGTGGTGTAGATGAGTGTGTCTATGATAAAGGAAGTACAGGAGGGGAGAAAAAGGTTTGGGGGAAGAGGATACATGGTAGATCCACTTGTAGATATCTTGAGTAGGAGATGTCTGTTGACATGTCTGTGGATGTGCCTAGTAGGCATTTGGAAACATGCTACTGGAGAGCTTGAGAGAGAAAATGCTAGTGAGCTAGGTTAGTAGGACTGGCCATGACTTTGATCCGATTTTTGGTTCAATTTCATTAAAAAGGAATATCAGTATCCTAAATTTTAGGCCTGCTAGGGCACTAACAAGGCCCACATCCTCAGGGTTAACGTGGAGAATGGGTTGCCTGATTCTGTTCTCTTCTGGACCATCCCCTGACCCACACAATCTGAGAAGAAACTCGTTCCCTAAGCAAATGATGGACTTGGTGATATACACTGAGGTGCAGGTTTCCTGTTGGGATATCCTCTAGACCATGGGTGTGGAACCTTTTTTTCCTGCCAAGGACTATCGTTTATTTATAACATTTTTCATGGGCCATACACAATTAACAACTCAAAAACTAGCCTGCTATACTTGGCCAGTCTTTAATGAACTCATCCCTAATGTGGTGTCTAGAAGAACACTGATGGCATGGATATACATTGTGCTGCTAACCACAAGGTCAGCAGTTGAAAACCACCAGCTGCCCCTTGGGAGAAAGATGAGGCTTTCTACTCCTCCTGTAAAGAGTTGCTGTCTCAGAATTCTCAGGGGCAGTTCTACCCTGTCCTATAGTCTCACTACGAGTCAGCATCCTCTTGATGGCAGGGAGTTTGGTTTTGGTTTAATGTGATGGCTGGAACTGATTCTTTTGGGTGGTATTGATGATTTCACTGGCGTTACATGGCCAGTGGGCCGGATTTTCCCCACCCCTGCTCTTGACAATGATACAAATCATGGCATGCATTGTGACATGCTGAGTGTCTCTGGCTCCCAGAGGTGACACTGATTCTGCAGTCTCAGCATTCTCAGGGACATGGGTCAATGACATGACCCAAACATGCAGCCATCCATGACATCCCAGTATAAGTTTCGTTCAACAGTGCCAGCAGTCTCTACAACGGGACCCACCTTGAAAGGACAGTTGCGCACACATATCATTAACATGACCCTGCCTTAAAAAGCTATTGTCCTGAGACTATGTACTTCGTAATAAACATAATGTCCCTTCCCACCCAAACCTTAAAGAAACCTAGCGATGCATTTATGCAGGGAGTTCATCTCCCCTCCTTATCTTTGTCTACAGACTTCCTTCTCTTTTTTTTCAATTTATTCTAATTAGTTGTTAGCTTTATTTTATTATTTTTTATTTGTTTGTTTCTTTTTAAAAAAATCATTATATTAGGGGCTCATACAACCCTTATCACAATCTATACATACATCAATTGTGTAAAGCGCATTTGTACATTCATTGCCCTCATCATTCTCAAAACATTTCCCCTCCATTTAAGCCCCCGGCATTAGGTCCTCATTTTCCCCCTCCCTCCCCGCTCCCCCCTCCCTCATGAGCCCTTGATAATTTATAAATTATTATTTTGTCATATCTTGCCCTGTCCGATGTCTCCCTTCACCCACTTTTCGGTTGTCCGTCCCCCAGGGAGGAGGTCACACATAGTTGCTTGCAATCAGTTCCCTCTTTCATACCCACTCTCCCTCTACCCTCCCAGCATCGCCACTCACACCACTGGTCCTGTAGGGCTCATCCGCCCTGGATTCCCTGGATTTCCAGTTCCTATCTGTACCAGTGTACATCCTCTGGTGTAGCCAGCTTGAAAGGTAGAATCCGTGTCATGATAGTGGGAGCGGGGAGAAAACATTTAGGAACTAGAGGAAAGTTGTATTTTTCATCATTGCTACATCACACCCTGACTGGCAGACTTCTTTCTCAATTAACTTTTTGTCCGTGAGGAAAAACTTCACCTTCAACTCTACCAAGAGGTAAGATCTCATTTTAACAGTGGTGAATAGAAAAGTTTTCTGGTACCACTGGGGCTTTATATAAGAAAATATACACGGGGAGTTAGAAATCATAGAGGACTGTATACGGAATGAAAATAGAAGAAAAAAGTGGGATAGATTCCTAAGAACCTCTTCTAAGAGGTTTTCAGAAAAGGAGCCCGATGGCAGACACTCTGAGGTTAAAAGAAATACCTTGTACTCAGTAACCATTAGAAAGGTGCCAGGGCCCCACCCTCCAGTTTCTTACAAATTCCGTGATTGGATAGAAACTGGGTACAACAAATACATAGAAAAACCTAACAGAAGCATAAGGACGTGAAAATTAAACTGTAAGTACAGATGCAGTCAGGAATTAAATGACATGAGTTAGAGTTTGTATAACTATTATGAAACTATTTTCAAACATACTATATATACTCGAATATAAGCCGCCCCGAGTATAAGCCGAGGGACCTAATTATTACCTGGGAAACCAGAAAAACTGATTGACTCGAGTATAAGCCTAGGGTGGGAAATGCAGAAGCTATTGGTGAGTTTCAATAATCAAAACAGATGAAAATAAAATTACTAAAAATTGAGACATCAGTGGGGTAATGTATTTAAATATTTATTTTAAATAAAAAACATAAATAAAATGACAACAAGTCATTTAACATTAGTAAACCAGCACAGTAAGTGGAAAATAGGTTCAACAAGAACAATAAGGTATCAACAATCATGCCTTAAGAGTACTATTCCCTGAGCTCAATCAGCAACCAAGCTAAAATATAATGAGTTAAAATCCTTCAGAACTGGATTCCTCGTCATCATCCGTATCCCAATGCAGGGCTTCAGCTGGTGTGAGGTCAACATAGACGCTGTCCTCACTGAGATCGCTGTCGTCACCCTCCCGCTGTCATTTTCATACGAAGCGCAGTCTTCACTGCCATCCACAGCATGACTAATGCTACATTTCTGGAAGGCACGTCGCACCCTAGCTTCTGGAATGTCTTCCCATGCATCTCGAACCCACTTTGCTATTAACTCTGTCAGGCTTCATGAGATTTCCTCCTTTTGTTAGTCGGGCTTGACCAGATGACATCCATTCATGCTACATCCTTCGCGCACGGTCTTTAAAGGGCTTATTCAAAGATACATCCAGAGGCTGCAGTACAGATGTAAGCCCACCAATACAAGGAATATTCCTGATGGCTGTGGTCTCAAGTGCATCAAGTAGATCCCTTTGACAAGAAGATGCACCCACTCGACCCCACCCCCACCCCCACCCCACCCCGGTCTGCACGATGGCACTGACTCTTACTTGCAGGCAGCAACCACAAGAGGATGAGGATGCAGCCGACCGAAAGCCTCTTCTGCGTGCTGCCACGCCCACCACTAGCAGCGGCTGGATCTGCGAGGCAGCCAGGCGGCGTGTGGCTGGGTCTGCAAGGCGGGTGATACGGCGCTGCGGTGAGGCAGTGAGCGCTGGGTCTGGGTCTGTCAGGTACCACTGACCCGTGTATAAGCCAAACCCCAGTTTTTCAGCACATTTTTTGTGCTGAAAAACTCGGCTTATACACGGGTATATACGGTAACTTAAATAAGACTTTAGAAGAGGAAGAGTTTGGCATCGTAGAAAGTGTTCTCAAAAGAGAAATAGAACATCGATTCTGCTTTGATAGCATTTCCCCTCATATTTCGTGTGTTCAAGATAGGTTTCGGCAGTGCGGCTATGGGATGGTAGCCCTGTGTCATGTTTGTGCCACTCGATGCGGACAGAGTACGGGAGTTTTCTCACTGCGGTCACTGTCAGTTGCTCACTGCATGGTGTAGTCAGACTTAAGGGTTTCATTTTTTGCAAAGAGAAGAACATATTTTCACTACACTCTTACAGGTTATTCTTTAGTTTTCCCCTTGCACAGAGGAAGAAGTGGGGCCTTTGAGAAGTTGATTAAAGACCTTGACTCCAAGTCACAATAAAGCCAGTGTCTCTTCAAGTCCCTTCTTCTGTGCCATGCAGCCCACTCCTTTCGTCTGTCTCCATACACTGAAACTCTGCCCCCCCAACGCTGGCAGCCGGACCGTTCCTTCTTCTCAAAAAGGTTTTTGATAACTGCCCTCCATTTCGACTCTTCCTGAAGGCCTACATTAAAAATGTTTGCGCATGGTCATTATCTGCAACAAAGTGAGCTTCAGTGTTCCTTACCAAATGACGCTGTAGCCATTAGGGGTGTTATTATTACCACCACTACCATCATCAGCTACCGCCACACGTAGCGCCACATGGGTTACTTACTCGGACACCCATAAAACACAAATATCTTATCCGTTGGCTTAAAAACAAAAAGGCCATCCTCATGTAGAAGAAAAAAGTACAGTTGGTTTAGCCCTTGTAATCTCAGTGGTCCAAAAGGCATGCTTACACACACACACACACACACACACACACACACACACACACAGAGAGAGAGAGAGAGAGAGAGAGAGAGAGAGAGAGAGAGAAATACACACATATACTTCCTGATATTTACAATTCTATTAACAGAGTGGTTTTCATTTCATTAGAGAGATGGGGGGGCTTGAGGGATGCATACTTTTTGAAAGATGGCCACTCACTGAATGAAATCAACTCTAAAATATAAATTACTGTTCTAATTAGATCTGAGTGGTAGAGAATAGAGAATTGTCGTGTTGGGAGTTAGAGGATGCCACAAAAGAGGGGGAAATGAGAGGCTAAGAGGACAAAAATGTACAGGTCCATAGGTTTGCTTCAGTCTCCTGGAAAGCTTGCTTTCATGTGGGTAGGAAGAGAGAAATACCAGGGAGTCTGTCATAGTGGCTTCTAGTATGGTGATCTCTCTCTCTCTCTTTCTCTCCCCCTGGGAGAGTCTGAATAAAATGTTGCCCTGCCCCTCCTCCCCTCCATAAAATATATGCCAGAGAAGAACTAATAGACCTGAACATCTTTCTCCCTACTCTCTCTTTTTTTCTGTTTTGTAAGTGAAGGCAGTGTTTCTTTCTTTCTTTTAAAAAAAATAATTTTATTGGGGCTTGTACAACGCTTATAACAATCTATACATACATACATTGTGTCGAGCACATTTGTACATTTGTTGCCATCATCATTCTCAAAACATCTGCTTTCCACTTGAGCCCCTGGCATCAGCTCCTCATTTTTTCCCCTCCCTCCCCGCTCCCCTCTCCCTCATGTTTCTTTTTATTCTAAAATGTTCTTGCTTTTATTAGAAGCTTGTCTCTGGCTTCTAACTCTAGGTTTATTATGCAGTTCTTTGCTTGTTGACATGTGCTTCAGCATGTTTATCCTTATTGATTCTGTTGAATTATAAATGCCTTGAGATCAGGATCTAACTACCCTGCATACCATAGCAAAATACTATTGGTACATCTGCTAAACACACAATCAATGTTGTCTCTGGTGATACGTACCTGCTCGGAGTATTTGTCCTTTGATGACTTCCCAAAGATGATTACTTCCCACAGGTTGGGGATGCAGTGCCAGTGTGGGTTTCTGGGAAGAAGGCCTCTGCTTAGATCGAAGGATATCAAACAAACCAACAAGAGCGCGGAGGCCCAGGGAGAGTCTGGATACTCCGACTAACCTTGTTCGAACACCAGTTTCCTCTAAGTAAGAGGCATAGAATTAAAAAAATTAACCTCTTCAACGGTCAAATGTATAGACATTGAAGCGACTTTTCCATTTCTAGAACCTTTGATGCTCTCTGTATATACTTTTCTGAATATCCAGCATTTTAATTTATCCCATTGATGTTCCCTTTCCCAGTGATTAATTCAAAAAGGTTCATCTGAAATCCTCTGAGTGAAACTCGCCTGGATTTTACAAAGAATGTTTTTTTGATTAGAACATATCAAAACAGTATATATATAAAATCTATCTTGATAGAACATCCACAGATTTCTGACACAGTACCCAGGCTGGTGCCTTTGGTCTTGGTCAGATGAACTTCATGACCACTGCTGATCTGCCACAGGAAGGGAGGGTTTTATGCGCAAGAGCAATAAAGCAGGATGCATCTCCTTAGGGAATTTTTTTTAATACTCAAAATTTGTCCAACTGTATTGTTTTTTCCTGGTAATAAACCTAAATAGGACTGCCAAGGGAAATTAACAGAATACATTGAATGTAATGATGATCCCGCAGTGGCCTCGTTTCAAAGCAGCCCGGCAGTCTTTCTCTTCATTCCCTCTTACCCTCATCCTTTCTATTTTTGTTCCAGTTTTTTTCTATTCTCTGTCAGTTAATGGCTGGATTGTTAACCGTAAGGTTGGTGTTTCAGGCCCACCAGCCGTTCCGCAGGAAAGAAATGAGGCTCTAAGGCTTTCAGCATCAGAAACCCTATATAGGGTCACTATGAGTCAGAATCAGCGCCAGGGCAGTGGGCTGGCTTTGGTTTGATATGACCTCTCAAGTTAATACCGTAGATCAGTATGCAAATCAGACATCAGTAACACTTGCTGGATAATGGCACAGCCATTTTAAGGAAATTTAAGTGTGATATGAGAAAACTTCTCAAGTTCAAACTCAATGTTATTTGGCACATTCTAGGAGCGTGGGTTCCCTATGACATTGTAAAGGGTCACTTTATTGTCCATGTGGCCCAGTGTAAGTTAGACAAATATTGAATGATTGGGGGAGGGCAGATGTGTCCTTGTGAATTCAGATTAAATAAAATCGCTCTGTTTTCAGTACTATTACAAAATTACTGATAGTCTTCTTGAATGTTTCATGAGCCTAGATTATAACTTACCTTGTAAAACACCTGAGTTAAAAGAAGACTCATAGATCTTGCACTTTAATACAATCCTGATGAACCTCCCTGAATTTGAGAACTCCTGCAAGCAGACAAAGGCTTGGGCACAGAATGGGTGAGCGTGCGTCTCGAACACAAGCTTCCCGGTGTAACTGACTTGAGACAAGAAACCACGTGTGCTGAGGATTCCAAGAGTTCTCAACCATCGGAAGCAACCTGGAGAAGACAAGAGAGCAGATTAAATATAGAAGGTCATTTGGGTCATCTAAGGAATACAATTCCTTTGGAGGAAACCATTCTACTAAGACACTGCAAAACAAATTCATGAATTGAGCAGCTGTGCCTCCCTTCGAAATGATTCCATGGGGAATTTATTAGTATGCATTACATCTAACTGCCCACAGTTTAATTACACAAAATGACTAAAATTGAAAAAAAACAAAAACTACCCCAAACTTGTGCTTTTCTCATCCTTCTAATGTGAAAGCAAATTAAGTACTTCCCTGTATATCTTCAGGGTCTCCCACCAACAGTTGTAAAGCATCCTTTCTCCTATTGTCTTGGTCTCTGCTTGAGCACCAATTTACCTTTGGAGACAGAAATAATTTTAGAGAAAGCATGAGAGTATCCTACTTTATCTTATAGCTCCTGCTCCACCTCTGCTCCACCCCGTGCATGTTCAGAAGCCTCAATAAAGCTAAAAGCCATATCTATAGAAGAGTCGGTGAACTTTGTTCTCTATTCCCTTCTATCCACAAGGGCAAAGTCTAACATTTCAAGACAATAACATCACAATTCCACAGCTCAGTCAACAGCAAAGACTGTGAGTGAGATTACTCCCTCTTTCTAAAAGCTGACAAGTAGTATATCAAGATCAGTAGAGCTTTACTCTTATCTCCTGTCCCCCTCTGTGATTCCATGCTTCAAACCCTAACCACCTCCGCCTTTCACATGCCTTCAGAAATGCTGACACCTTTGCTTCTACGAGTACTCAGACCACTTCAAGCCTTTCCTGACCTTTGAAAATCCAAGATGGTACGGGGTGGTCTTTCTTCCAACCTGTGAACCTCCAGCAGAAAGAGCCTGAAACCAACTGCTTGGTTTAAGTACTTGCTTGGATGACTGTTAAGATTATTTTTAACTCCCAAGGACAAAATAATTTAATTGTATTTTAATTCTCGATGTTAACTTCTTGCTTATAAAGACATCCATGACTTGGTAACTTTGTGCCCCAATGCCTCTCCAATTAAAAGATGATCTGAGACAAAACACTTGTGGAAACAAGGTCAATGTATCAGACCAACATAGCCATGATCTAGTTAATATTCGTTACACATATGTTCTCACTGCTAAAGGGGAAAACAAATCGGATATTAGCATAATGCAATCTGGTTACTAGGAGGCACGACGACAATGTCTTCTGCATAAAAAAAAGTACAGGAGAGACCTAAATAAAAGTCCTGCAATTCTTTGATATAAACTTCAGGTAAGAATAGCCAATTGTCTAATGTGCTTTCATCTCTATCATTAACAAACATCTTTCTCTTGAAACCATCACTGTTCAGGAAGTCCCCCTTTCATGTAATAGACATGTCAGTTCATGGATGGGCACATATTTTACCATAGAGATGTAGACTACTGTTGAAATAATGTAAATCGACATGGCTGATTTCTCTAAAGCGGTTTTTAAAATTTAGTAAAATTATTCTTAAATAATGCAACTTCTGACCTGCTTAGTATTCAAAACCCCAAACTGAAATTCTGCCACCCTCTTTGCAGTCTATTGATTTGAGGGCTACAGCTGCTGAAATTAAACTTTATTGTTAGCATAGAGCTTTCAGCTGAGGAAGCAATTTCAAATTGGTTTATTTTCTAGCCCAGCTTAATATTAAGTAAATATGTGTCTATAAGTGTCTCCAGCAGATTAT
Organism: Echinops telfairi; assembly: GCF_000313985.2. NCBI lineage: Eukaryota > Metazoa > Chordata > Mammalia > Afrosoricida > Tenrecidae > Echinops > Echinops telfairi. The sequence goes on from NW_022103898.1 coordinate 65,708,684, forward strand.
TACCTAACGTGGTGCAAGCAATGTTGCAGGTGCAGTTCTGAGAAGCTAAAATCTACGTTGGCAATGAACCTTATGGCTCAATGGATAACCACCAGTTTTGAAACTGAATACACAGTTATTTTCAAAGCTCAGAGGATGATTCAAGTTAGATCCCTCTTCATTTAACAGACATTTTTATTTAGTACCCTTGGCTATAGGCATAATGTGATGAAATGACTACAATTCCCTTTTCTGAAAGAGCTAGAGAGAACACAGACACAGAGATAGCTTTTATAAGGTTGTCGAACAACCAGTCATAGAGATTGTCACAGTGGACGATGGGTCAATTTTCTTGCTCACATGGGCGGGGTGGGGTGGTCGTGGCAGTAGTGGTAGTGGATGGCTTTAGGGAATAGAGAAGGTTGCCTAGAGGAAATCCAGTAGAGATTGATGAAACGGATGTCTGCTTTATTTTTTTTTCTGAATAGCAAGTTCAATTTCCTGGTTCAAGAAATAGCTTATTCTCCCAAAATAATAAAATAATGTTCCTCCTGCTGGCATAAACATTAAGTAGTGGAAATAATAACCCATCATTTTGTAGACATTCTGAAAGACAAGCGGGAAATGATGAATAGAAGAACATGTCGAGCTATGAATTTTGAATAACAAGATCAGTAAAGATATCACCTATTTTGATCTCAAATCTATCAGGAGTGTAATTTTGGAAGCTAAAGGGAAGAAACACAATGTGTTTTCTTGACGATGCCACCTTTAAAAAATAGTGTGCCTTTTGATGGTGTGCCTTGAAATAGAAAGCACACTGAAACTTATCTCAGAAATCAATAAAACCTGACTAGTTTGATAGTGTACCAATTTACACTTACAGCTGAGTACTATTGGACTTCCCTTTCTAATATAGAGACCCATGGTTACTAGCCTAAGCAACGACAAATCTCTTGCCAATTTACCTGCTGTGATGCATTTTTGTGTCATGGAGAGACGAGTCTGAGAATTGTGAGTGAAACTATTTGAGAAAACCCCATGAATGTATAGAACAATAAAAGATAGGACAAGCACTGTCTTTCATATAGAATACTAATGTAAAGGACAATTTGTCCCCTTGCCATCTGATTTAACAAAGAAAGAACTGATCCAATCAAATGGGTCTGGGGGATGGTGGTTCGGGTCTAAGTTATACTAGCCAGATGTGTTAGACAGGGTTCTCTAGAGAGATAAAACCAAATTGCTGCTAATTTAATATATTTATTTATAAAGATAATTAGATATATAACAAGAAATGAACTTTTAAATCATATACAGATAAAGATATAATACAAGAAAGAAACAGTTAAATTATAAAGCACTACAAATGGCTCAATTCAACTCACTCCCGTGAGAGACTTGTGAGAGACTAGCCGCCCTTCAAGCCCCGTTTGCTGCCAGATCTTCCTCTATTTATAGAGAGAGGTAGGCTATGTCAGCACAGCAGCCAATCAGAAG
>NW_022103898.1:65710306-65712700 GCF_000313985.2 Echinops telfairi
CGCACACTGGTCCGATGGTCAAAGAGCGAGAGACAAGAGAGGTGAGACTCACCAAGCCATTTATCTCTCTGCCCTTCAGTTAATCCCACTTGTGTTTATCGGCCAGGCTGGCACATAAACTATCTCACCAGAAATGAAGGATTAAAAAATGATGACAACTATGTGCCTGCATGCAAAGGAGACCAAACTGTAAATGGAGACAGTCTCAGCTCCTAGAAAGAGTCCTTCACATCGTATACACTATATATATATATATAGTTATAGTTATATACGTATATTGTATATATACTATGACCATCACTACCTCCCCAGCTTGCATTCAGCACTTACTGAGTGCTCAGCATTATTCTAAATGCCATATAGTTTATTAAGTCTCTGTAACAACTTGAGGGATGTATTTCTATATTTAGGAGTTCTAAGACAGCATTGACTATGAGACATATATTGCTAAGAAAGTAAATGTATAAATCCACTCAAATGTGCTTTCCATTTTAAGCCTCATTTCAGACAATTAAAAATGGGAAATAATGCACATTTAAGACCCAGTGAATTAATAACATTACCTTTTCTTTTATGGAGGGGCAAACAAATGGAAGAGAGGTTAACATAACTTTCCCAAGGTGACATTCAGGCAAGGAAAGAAAGTGAAGGGGCCAGGGTATGACTCAACGTCCCATGAGCACTCGGATGGCAACCAGGTGCCCCAATAAAGCCATTCTCTGGTTTTATGGTCTGAGCAATCAGATCCCACCGGGTGTCTCTGTCACCTGCATCTTTTAAGTTCAATTTTTTCCATTTTGAATCAGATTATCTCTAAGGTCCCTTTCAGCTATCATATTAAAGAGTTCTTTATCATCTGAAGCAGGAAGTAGCTTGCAATTTAATGAGAACCTCCCTCCCCCCACAATAATGCACAACATAATTCTATGACAGTGGAAATGAGAATAGACCCTGCAAAAGAAATCAGATTTCAGGTGGCACAGTGTAGCAGCAGCAGCAACAACGGCTTTTGAGTCAGAGAGGCATCATTTCTAATACCAATGTATGCGACACTAGGTAAGGTGCTTAACACCTTTGAACAGAAATTTCTTTATTTAAAAGGTAATATATCTACTACCAAGGGATAATTTCAATATGAAATATAATAATTAAATTAAATTCCTTGGCATGACACAGTTGCTCCATAAAGGCTAGTTATCCACCCACCCAAAGCAAATCCACTGCTCTCAAATCTGTCCCAAGTGCTGACCACCCTAGGTAGAATTTCCGAGACTGCAAATCTCTACGGGAGCAGACATCCTCTTCTTTATCCTGCAGAGTGACTGGTGGCTTTGAAACTTGAGGTTAGAAGCCCAGCACCTAAGCCACAGTACTGTCAGTGTCTTGCAACCCCAAGATTAGTTCATTGTTCAGAAGAAAAGAAATCAGACATCAAGTCTAACCCTCTGGCACTTTGGAATACGTATATTCGCTTCTAACAGACGTCATCTGACCATGGCTCCGAAGCATAGGCCAAGAAATAAAGTGACATTTGGCGCTGGGCACATCTACTGCACAAGATTTAAAGAACAAACATGCTACTTGGAGGGCTCAGGTGGGTCTGACTCAAACCATATTATTTTTAATGACCTCATATGCATGGGAAAGCTTGACAGTGAATGAAGAAGACGGAAGGAGCAGTGACGGGTTTGAATTATGGAGTTCCAAAGAGCACTGGAGGCACTATGGACCATTAAAAGGACAAACAGCTCTGACTTGGAAGAAGTACAGGCAGTATGGTCCTTAGGAGGATGACGAGGCTTCCTCTCAGGGACTTGGGATATGTTATCAGGAGAGATCAGACCCTGGAAAAGCACATCATGTTTGGAAAAGTAGAAGGGCAGAGACACAGAGGAAGACTCTCAACAAGAGGAGCAAACACAGCGGCTGCAGCATAGATCGAGACCAAGTGGGAGGACAGCGCAGGACCAGGGAGTGTTGTTTCTGTGACAGCGTCGTCGTGAGCTGAAACTCACTCCATGGCACCTCACAGCGATGACAATAGTGTTGGAAAGATGGAACCGGATGGGAGAATGATGTTGCGTATCAATACGTTGTGAGTATCAGTTATTCTCCACCCCCACCCACAGTATCCAATCGCTCTTCTCATGGGGATCAGGTCAAAGGCATTACTCGTTTTTCCATTCTCAGGTCAGTTGGCTGCACTCCTAACTCCATGAAGAGGCAGGAAACTCAGGCTTGGAAAATAAAATATCCTTATGAGCTCTGATGAGATTCAATATGGAGATCTTTGCTGCAACTGTTGAGAGAAGCATGGGTTTTTGACTGGACTAAACCATAAGGCGGCTGTTAGCCATCTTGCTCCCACAGAGAGTCTAGTAGGGAGCACAGCAC
>NW_022103898.1:65713400-65715183 GCF_000313985.2 Echinops telfairi
CCTAGGACTAGATAGAATCAAAATAACCGTTTGAAGTAGAGGACCATAAGATTGTCCCTACTGCCCACCAGGTGGGCAACTGCACCGACATTGCTCCCACACCACTTGTTCCTCTTATCAGATTCAATAGTGTAATAATCAAAGGCCTTATTTTCAGAATTGGTTTCAGGTTCCCTTTTCTCTACAATTGTCGGTAGAATTTGTACAATTCAACTCACAAAATGGATTTATGTCAGTTACATCTCTCTCAGCTCCGTTGGAAAGGCCAATGTCAATAAAAAGGAAGCCACAGAAAAAGATAAACCGTGAGGCTTGAACCAACTAACTCCAGATGAGAGAAAGAACCCAGAGTGGGGAAAATTGGTTTTACAAAGCACAGTTTGCATACACTTGGAGTTAGTCCTTCAAAACCAGCATGCTTTGAAGTATGGTATTAAAGCTTATTTGTGACGGATATATCTGATCCAAATTCCTATGCTGGAATTAAAAGCTGTAAACAGATTTATTGTTGTTGTTTATCAATGAAATGATGTGAGGGAGATGTCCTGGAGGAGGGGAAAGGAAAATCAAATAGCCAAGCCTGAATTCTATGAGGCTGAAACCAGACATAGGTCCACCCTCCAACCTTCCTCATCAATTCTGACAAGCACTGTCTCTCCTATCACACTCAGATTCTTTATAGGTGTGTTTCCTTACAGCCAACCAAAGGCTGCAATCCTTGATCTTCATTAACAAGTGCTGCAAGTCCTCCTCACTTTTAACAAGAAAGATGATGTCATCTGCATACCACAGATTGTTAAGAAGCTTTCCTCCAATCTTGACGCCAGTTCTTCATATAATCCAGTGTCTCAGACTATTTGCTCAGCATACAGATTGAACGAATAGGGTGAGAGGATACAACTCTGTCACACACCTTGCCTGGTTTTAAAACATGCAGCATGCTCTTGTTCTGCTCTCACAACTGCCTCTTGATCCATGTAAAAGTTTCCGAAAGAGCACAATGTAGTGTTCTGGGATGCCCATTTTTTTCAAGGTCACCCATACTTTCTTATGGTCCACACAGTTCAATGCCTTAGCATAGTCAACAAAACACAAGATAAATGTCTTTCAGTCTCTTCTTTCAGTCAAGATTCATCTGACATCAGCAATGTTATTCCTCGATCCATGTCCTCTTCTGAATCTGGACTGAACTTCTGGCCACTCTTGTCAATGTACTGCTGCAACCGTTGTTGGATAATCTTCAGCAAAATTTTACTTGTGTGTGGTATCAATAATATTGTTTTATAATTTGTGCATTCTGTTGAGTTATCTTTATTTGGAATGGGTACAGATATGTTGGCCAGTTGGCCAAATAGCTTCAAGCCAGTTGACCAAATAGCTGCCTTCCAAATTCCTTGGCATAGACAGTGAGTGCTTCAGTGTTTCCTCAGCTTGTTGAAACATTTCAATTGGTATTCCACAAATTCCTAGAGCCTTGATTTTGACTGCTTTCAGTGCAGCCTGAACTTCTTCCTTAAGTATCATTGGTTCTTGCTCATATGCTACCTCTTGAAATGATGGGATATCAACTAGTTCTAGTTACTATAGTGACTCTGTGTATTCTCTCCATCTCCTTTGGATGCTTCTTGCACCATTCAATCTTTTGCCAATAGAAACTTTTGATCTTGCAACTCAAAGCTTGAATTGTTTTCTTGAGTTCTTTCAGTTTAAGATATGCCAACTGTGTGCTTCCTGTATGATTTCCTAACTCTAGGTCTTTACACATTTCATTATTTTACTTCGC
>NW_022103898.1:65716635-65719318 GCF_000313985.2 Echinops telfairi
CATCTCTTTCCACAGATGTAATAATTTTATTTCTCTGTATTTCATCTGTTGTTCAAAGGTATTTTCAATGAAGAAGTCGTTGGTCTTACAAAATTGTATCATACAATCTCCAACTACTTTTCTATCACCAACACTGTATTTTTCAACTACTATTCATTCCTCTTTGTTTCCAATCACCAATAATTACCAATGCACCTTGATTGCATTTTTGATCAATTTCAGCTGAAGATTTGGAAGAATTCTCTAACTTCTTCATCACTAACTTTAGTGACTGGTGCATAAATATGAATAACAGTTGTATTGATTGTATTTTCCTGGATGCAGATAGATCTAATTCTATCACAGACAGCATTGTACTTCAAGATAGATCTTGAAATGTCCTGTTTGATGCTGAATGCAGTGCCATTCCTGTTGATTGTTTCATTGCTGGCATAGTAAACCATATGATTTTTAAAAATTCAAAATGGCTAATAGGAACCAATTTCAACTCATGAATGCCTAGAATTTCCATTTCCATACATTCTATTTCATTTTTACAATTTCCAATTTTCCTAGATTCATACTTTGTACATATCAAGTTTTGATTATTAATTGATGTTTGAAGCGGTTTCTTCTCATTTTGAGCCATGCCTTGTCAGCAAATGAAGGTTCCAGAGGATTTATTCTATCCATGTCATTATGGTGAACTCTGCTTTGAGAAGGCAGCTCTTCCTCAGTCATAGTTTGAATACCCTTCTAACCTGAGGGGTTCATCTTCTGGCGCTATCTCTGACAATGTTGTTCTTCTTTTCGTGAAGTCTTCAGTACCTGACAATGCTAAGATTTTCTCCGTAAGTTTTCAGTGGCGAATTCCTCAGAAGTGGAGCCCATTTCTTCTTTGTAGTTTGTTCTTAGTCAGTTTGCTGAAACCAGTTCACTTTGGGTGACCCTGTTGACCTTTGAAACACCAGTAACATCATGTTCAGCATCACAGCAACACAAAAGCCACGGCAGTAGGGCAAACTGACAGACAAGTGGTGGACGAAGCAATTTTAGAGATGTCTATCAGCGCCCAAAGGGTTTGTCACTCTGCTATAAGCCTCAACCGGAAGGGACTTAGCTCCAGCTCTGTGAGCTAGCAGACCCAGAGGCACTCTACTTCAAGGCCAGGCTCACACCCTAAGTCACTCAGCTTTATTGCTCTGTCTCATGCCCTGTCTCATGCTTTGGCACCTGGCTCTGCTATTGCTACTCATTTGCCACTTCTCAAGTGTTAATGCTGTCTCATGGATCAAGGAGGATGAATGTGTGGTAATCTTGGGGTTCAAAGTATGTGCACCCCAAGCACAAAAGGACAAGTATAACATGAGTCCACTGGGGTAAGCTTAAAAATGCAAAAAGAGGCATAGGGAAAAAGCTATTGTATACATATATTCCAAGGGTAGTGTGGCAGGGGCCAGACCAAATCCAGGGATACATATGGTAGCCAACTAAAAAGGAGAGGGGTGGGGTAAAAGACATGGGTAGCATGGAAATGGCATTAATCAGCCCAAGGGAAGAGTGTTGTTTATGTCTCCAGAGGGAAGAAGGAACCAGACTTCAACCCGGTGCTCCAAGACGTGAATGCAACCAGTATGAAGCAGGGAACCAGTAGAGAGGTCTGAGGGGGCCAGCCCCAATCCCAACTACATGGACATACCCTCCTCCCCACAGAAGAATTCACTTCAGAGGATGGCACTGAAGCTACAGCTCAGGGAGAGGGACATGTCTGATCAGAGCAGACAGGAGCAAATGACGGGGGAGGAAGAGAGAGTGGAGCACATCCTGGCCCACCAAGCCCTGAGGATGATGTTCTTGCTCAGAGCAGCCAATGCACAGAGAGGACCATAGAACCAGCCCCACTATGAGACAGAATGTCCCTCACTGACCCATAGTGCTACAGGGGACAGCACTGGAGACAGTGTGGGAATTGTGCCTGATCTGACCCCAGCACACTGAGGCAAAACACTAAGGGTGTGCAAAAGAGCAGCAAGGGGAGCAGAGCAATCAAGTCCCCAAGGAATATCAAAATTAGAGTTTGGGGCCAGGGCATGGCACCCTATCAGACTCTACTGGAAAACACTCCTAATAGGTCAACCAACAGACCTTGAACTACTTCTAGGTTTTTCTCTTTTTTCTGTCCTTGGTTGTTGTTGTTTTGCTCTCTCTTGTTTTTGTGCATATTACTATCTCTTCGTGTCTATCTAGATAAGAAAAGCGGGATAAGCAATCTGGAGGAGAAAACAATGGGACGGAGAGTTATGGGGGGCGGGGCATAGAAGTAGGGGGGGAGGGGAAAGGAAGTGGGTGTTGACAGATCCAGGGACAAGGGAACAAAAAGTGATCCAAAATCGATGGTGAGGAGGGTGTAGGAGGCCTGGTAAGGCGTGATCAAGGGCAATGTAACTGCGAGGAATTACTGAAACACAAATGAACGCTGAACATGATAGTGGGACCAGAGGAAAGTAAAAGGAAATAGAATAAAGAACTAGGAGGCAAGGGGCATTTATAGAGGTCTAAATACAGGCATGTACATATGTAGATATATTTATATATGACAATGGAAAAATTGATCTATGTACATGTATTTATAGGCTTAGTATTAAGGTAGCAGATGGACATTGGGCCTCTACTGAAGTACTCCCTCAATGCAAGAACACTTTGT
>NW_022103898.1:65720454-65728871 GCF_000313985.2 Echinops telfairi
AATGATTTTAAAAATAAAACAAAACAAAGTATGTGCTCCATTTCCAACTCTTTTCTCCTGTAGATACTGAAATACCCACTTCCTGCTTCTGAGGTGGCATATTTCATAAGCTGCAGCATGACAATCAATTAACCCCATTAGCAATCACTCAAAGTAGAATTGTATTGTCCAATCAGCATCTCCCCCCACTGTCCTACACAGACTTTTCAGGAGAATACGGTTTGGTGGGAATAACAAAGGCTATGGCTAAAAGAGCCATATTCAATAATTCACTGCATTAAAAAGGGCTCCCCATCATCTTACCCCAAACCAGTTTTCTAACCTCACCCCTGTCCTATCCTCACCACTTATCTTAGCTGGACCCATTCACTCCAGTTCCTTGAACACATCCAGGAGCTTCCCTTTGCTGCAGCTTTAATCCTACAGAACTCTCTATGGGTTGATGCAGTATCTGCCCAGACAAAAATACATTCCCCATCCTTCCTTGCAGAGGGGTGAAATTACAGGTCACAAATCACTAAGCTGGGCCTTTTGGAAAGCTCTTTAAATGCAACTGACTCATTTAGGAGGTGTGTCATTCTGCATTTTGGTTTTCTTCCCTTCTGCTCCTACTTAGAACATGGCTGCGGTGGCTGGAACTATAGTGCCAGTCTTACAACCATTGGATAATCCTGAGAACAAATGTTACTCACTAAGGTGGATGAACTGAAAGATAGAGGTGGGGCTCCGATGGTCCTAGACTGAGAAAAATAAACTATTTTCTTATTTGGGCCATTACATTTTCCTGTTAAAAAATGTGATTCCTATTTCACATAATTACTAAAAAAATTAAAAGAGAAAAACGGTGGCCTACTGGTTATGTGTTGGATTACTAGCTCAAGAGTGGTAGTTCAAACTCATGAGCCACTCTGGGGAAGAAAGATGAGACTCTCTGTTCCCATAAAGATTGATAGCCTTGGTATTTGCAAGAATGGATTTTGAGCTCCCACTTGACCACAGCCCTAACATAAGAATAATTAGTTCTTGCAATGTGACCCCACTGGGTACTTGCCCTCTTGAAGAGATCACTGAAGGCGTGGATGCCATAGCAAAGTGTGGTGAAGAAACCAGATGGTGCCCGGCTATCATGAATAATAGCATCTGGGGTTTTAAAGGCTTGTCTCAAAGCAAGCATCCACCTAAATGAGGAGCCAACTAAATATAAATGGAAGAAGCCCACTAGCCAATGTGATTGAAAGGTAGCTAAAAATAAGATTCAAACCTGGAGAAGGGGGCATTACCAGTGTCTAAATCCTGACTACCTGGACCGTGGAAAGCTATGGATGTTAGTGGTAGCCCCAAGTCCTTTTGCACAGTTCCCCTTGAGATGAGCCTCCAGTGAATCCCCAATGCACATAGGTGATGAACATCAATAGCCCAAAGATTAGACAAAGAACCCTGTCAAGTAGATTTTAGCAGCTCTATTATGACTAGAATGCATTATCTTATAATTTGATCTCTTTATGGACCCAATGTGAAATTATTCTCAATTTTTTATAGTCCTTGATTTTCCTTAGATTGAAGTCTCTGTTGGTTTTATATAGTCATTGTTAATGGATTCTTGTTTGTCTGCCCTAGTCTTGTATATTCACTTATTTTTTCCAAAACCATTTTATTTGGAACTAATACAGAAAGTGTGTCATTTCAGTATTCAATCATCAAGTAATATTGTACCTGATTGCTGCCACCATCAGTTTCAAAACGTTCTCTTTCTTCTTAAATTCCTTGTTATCAATTGCCCTTTACTCCCCCGCCCCCGCCCCAGCGCCCTCTGTACATTTACATGTATGGGAAAACTTGTATAAATGGAATTACAAAGACAGTAATGGAATCGATGGGAACACAGAAGGGGGCCATTGGGGATTAATATCAACATGTAAAAGAAGTTAGAAAAGATTCCAAAGCTGATTAGGGTGATGATTCCATAGGCCTTCATGGGCTATAATTGACAATTGAATTGTATAATATATTAATTATAGCTCAATGAAATATATAAATAATAATATTCATAGCCTCAGAAACCCTATATAGGGCCGCTATGAGTCAGAATGGACTCCATGGCCACGTGTTAACTTTAGCTTGACTATACCAAATTTTTGGAACTGAATATTTTCCTTATCTTGATTTTTAAAAACCCAAAACAAAACTCACTGCCATTTAATTGAATCTGACTCATAGTGATCCCACAAGTTCCATGACAACATTGATCATAATTTTTAAGGACTGTTCAAGCTATATCAGTGCACTTGAGATATATTTAGATGTAATTTTCATTGCTTTAGACTAAGTATAACTCAGACCTCTCCTGTACGCCATAATATGCAGTATAATCTAGTACAGAGCTTAGCACTGAGAAGATACTGAACAATATTCTTAATAGAATGGAAAACTCCTTTGCCTTATTTCGATCACGATTCCAGGAGGAAAATATTCAAGCAATATTCAATCAATAAGTCTCATCTGAAAATTGGAAGTCCCTGCCCAAAGAACCTGATGGACTGGGACAAACCGTACAATAGAAAAGAACACGTAGTTCTCCCAGAGACAAAATGGAAAAATACCAGGCTGGTCAAGAGTCATATCCAAGTCCTCTGTTTTCTTCACTGACCAAAGAACTTATTTCATCTCATCAAAGAAGTATTTTAGTTGAATGTCAATGAGTTTCTACTTGGGGGAAGCAAAGGCTAAACTTGACATATTAGAAGCTTATATATACATATTTCCCATGTTCCTTTAAAACGTCTGGAGCAGAGTAATTAGCATTTCCTCCCATTGCTTGTTTGGAGGAGGGATTTTCATGTTAAGCTAGAGATCAAATATAACATTTAATTTAATTCTTGTTTCCCATTTCCTTTATATCTTTGAAACATAAATTACTTTTATTAAAGACATGACTTGAAAGTAAAAGCACACTTTGTGGTGGGGTTGAAATGCAAGTGTTTTAAAAGAAGAGAGTCAAAAGATAAGGAACTCATTTCCAAACCTGAGAATTGAAGGAAATTGCCAGTAAGCTAAAGTGAACGAGTCATAATTAGAACAATCCTTCAAGAGCATAGCAATCATCTATTAATAAACCATCTATTAATAAATTGTCTAGAGTAATGTCTTATTTTTTTAGAGTTATTATACAATGAATGAGTGCTCCTTATAGAAAATATAGATAAGAAAGAAAAAAAGAGAAGACAACCCACCACTGAAAAAAGGCATTACTAACATCTGCAGGCATAACCATGTAAAAATATGTAAATTGATAACATGCAGATGACACATGGCCTGTCAGTGTTTTATTGTTACACATAAGGTCACTATGAGGCATAGCCTACTTGATGGCAGCTAGCAGCAATACTGAGAGAAGGATGAGTTAGAACCGTCCTGTTCTCCCTCCATTGAGGCCAAGGCCAGCTGAGAATGAAAGGCTCTAATTAGTTCTCCAGCCCATGATGTTAGCCTTCTTCCAGAAAGTTTGCTGAGAAGAATGAGTGCTTCCCTTATTACCAACGCCACCCTTCCAGCCCACAAACCCATGGTTACCCAATTGGTTCTGACTCATCGACTCCATAAGACATAGTAAAACTGTTCTGTAGGGTTGCTGAGGCTATAACTCATGATGGGAGGGCACAGTCTCCCTGGAATGGCTGGCTTAGCATCTGGAACGGCTGGTTTAGCAACCCGATTGGGGATGTACGATGCCACCAGGGCTCCTCTCTGTACACACATAGAATGGATGGGAAAGGTTGGATAAAGTGGACCATTGTCAAGAATGCACTGCTAGGGCAGGTTGACTAGAGAAACAAATCCAGGGACATTCATGTATTTATAGGAGAGAGTTTTATTATCAAAGAGCAATTGTATATTGAGAAAACATCCCATTCCAGTCCAGATCAAGTCCATAACTCCGGTATCTGTCCGATACTAGTCCATCAATCCTTCTCCAGACTCACACATTCACATGCAATGATGCAAACTGCAGGAAGGTCATAGGTTGGTGGGAGGAAAGCCTTGTGGATCCTTTGGCGGTAGAAGCATCTCAGCGCTGGTGTGGGTCACCATGTGGCTCCTCCAGCTCTCAAGTGTGGCTCTTCAACAGGAAGGTGAAGCAGAGAGAGAATGCTCTCACAGGTCTCAGAAACTCTCCGCATGGATTTCCAACAGGAAGACAAGGCAGAGAGAGAGAGAAAGTTCCCAGAATTTTCATGAGAAGGCCATGCCCACATGGAGGCATCATCATTGATGATTGACAGGCTAGACTCTAATCTTACACTTATTTATCAAGTTGACATGAAATTATGTTAACTACTACAGCAAGGCATTAAAAGCTTTGCTCTGAAATCAGGAAGAAATCTGAAATGCCCACTGACACTACTTCTGTCCTACACTGTAATGGTGGTCTTTAGTGTCACAGTAAAAAAAAAAAAATTGCATACAAGTAGAGAGATAAAAAAAATTACATATGAGTAGAGAAATCAGAGCAAAACTTGAAGTGTTAATTTTCATAGACAATGTGATGTACACATAGTATCAAATAATTTTTACATAAATTATTAGGATTAACATTAGAATTGAACAAGATTGCTATGTATATAATGTCCAAAACTAATTTGTAGCAATATCTCTAAGCAATACTAATTGAAATTGACATGAAGAATAAATATAAAATTTTCAAAAGGACAAAAAGTATAAAGTATTCAGGAATGACTACAACTAAAAGATGTGCAATACTTCTAGAGTAAAAATGTGAAATTTCAATTGGCATTAAAGAGGAACCTAAATAAAATAAGAACTATGTCATGTTCAGAGACTAAAATAACTCAGTGTTGTTGTCAACCTCCCTACATTGATTTATAGATTCAATTAATTTGAATAAAAATGGCAACAAATTTTTGTGTATATGTGTATAAAGGAAAATGTACAAGCTGATTTTAAAATCATGAAAATACAAAGGGCTTAAATAATTTAATTGTGATCTCATACAGACAAAAAACAAGGCAGCATGACTTTCTCTATCAAGAGCAAGATGTATTATAAGACTGATACAACCGAAGACTTAACAACAGTCCAAATACATGTGGACACTCGATATATAGCAAGCAGCACTGCAAATCAATGAGAATGTGTGGAATATTCAATTGGGACATTTGTTGGGACAACCAGTTATCCACATGAGCAAAAAAAAAAAAAAAATGAAGCTAACCTCCCACTTCACATCCCACACAAAATTTAATATCAGGTGAATTAAAGACCTGTAGGTGTTTTTAAGACAGAATAATGCCTCAGACATTGAAAAGATAATAACTTGGTTATAATACATAAATCTGTACCAATATTGATAATTTCCCACCCAGATAAAATGATAACTTATTGAGATTCAAGAACATACAGAGTATCTTCATGACTTTGGAATATAGAAGGACTTCTATTAAAAGAATCAAATAATTTATATACAACTATATTAAAAATAAGAAATCCTATTGACCAAAAACATAAAGCCAATGAAAAGATCTGGTTGGGTAAGAAAAAATAATTACAACACATATACACATAGAACTGACAACAAAAAAAGCAGTAGTCATATAAAAGATTCATTCAAATGTCTCAATGAAATATCTACTATGCACCAGGCACTAGTCTAGACAATAAGAATATACTCTAGTGGGGACAGAGATGATAAAGTAGATGCCACAAATCTAAACTCACTGCCATTGAGTAGTTTCCGACCCATGGCGAATCCTTGGACAAGGTGGATGTGCCCTTGTGGGTCTCGGACACTAACCTTTAAGTGAATAGAGAGCCTGGTCTTCTGCAAAGAAGCTTGTGGTTTCCCACTGCTGGCCTTGTGTTTAGCAGCCCAATTTGTAACTCATTATGCCACCAGGGCTCCTTCAATCAAGTAGATAGTGTAGTGTGTATACATCATATGTGTAGTGTCATGAGTAGGGCCTACATTGCTGTTCTTTCACTGATCAGAGTCCTTAGTGTGTGGGGAAGTTGGGCTCTCAGGTGTACATAGGCTGGGTGGACCGCTCCTATGGTGCTTTCTCTTCTTCAGATGCGCCTCTGTGCGTGCACATGCATATCTCACTCTCTCACTCTCCTGCTTCTGCTTACATGAATCTTCTCAGCCCCAAATTAAAAATATTCTACTTTAAAAATGCATGGATGTTTCAGAGAAATAACACTGTGTTGAATTTACATTTGGCTTTAAATGATTCATTTTAGAGCTTTCCTGAGGATATATGGAGCTAGACAAATAAAAGCAGGTTTCCGGTGCTGCCATCAACAGTGGAGGGTGATGAATAGGGGGCTGTAGAAGGGAAATATGCATGCAGTTTATCTTATGGTTTCTAATCACTGACTAGCTCATTGCTAGAAATATGTTGTGTGCATGCTGGGATTGAGTTAGATGCTGAAATGAGACACTCTGAGATCATCTGAGTGAAAAGCAGATGGCAGCAAGAGATAGGGACAAGTGGTCATGTGCAGAACTGAGGTATTGTGATCATTAGTGCATGGCAGCTGGGTGGACTGCAGACTTCTCTTCTGCCATGGTCTGTTAGTCAGGGTAAGCTAGAGAAACAACTCCAGGGAGACTCATATGTTCATAAGAAAGAGCTTTGTATACAGGAGCAATTGACTATTGAGAAAACATCCCAGCCCAGTCCAGACCAAGTCCATAAGTCTGATATTAGTCCACATGTCTGATACCAATCTATAAAGTCCTTTTCAGACTCACGAAACACATGCAATGATGCCGAATGCAGGAAGATCAGAGGCCAGTGGGTGAGAAGTCTTGTGGATCCAGTGGCATTGTAAGCATTTTGGTGCTGGCAGGGGTCTCCAGGTGGCTTCTCCAGCTCCCAGGGCTACATCAGGGTAGGTTCATGTGGCTTCTCCTCAGGGATGTCTCACAGGGAGTGAGGAGAGAGAGGGAGTGTCTCCCACCTCCAAGGAGGAAATACAGGAGTTCTCAGAATCCTCAGGAGAAGGCCATGCCCACACAGAGGCCTCCTGTCTCCATCCCTGCACTCTTAATCCTCAAATTGACACTAGATTATGTAACTACCACACATGGGCTACAGTGTTCTCGGTATAGTAATTTGGGACCAAGCTGATGAGGGGATGATGAATTAGCCATAATCCAAAACAGGTTCAGCTAGATTTGGGCCTGGAAAATCTTTTACAGGAAACATTACATGGAAAGAATTCTTTAATTTTGAACATTCCCTCTGCATTGCCTGTGTGTGTTTTCAGTGAATGTTAACACAGTGAATTAGGTTCCCATTCGACAATTTCTAGACATATTTACACAAGTTGTTCAGCAACATTAATTACCTTTTCCACTACGTGTCAATATTCTCTTTAATTGCAGTCTGTTTGTTCTATTTTTTAGTACTCTGATTTCCCTACTCCTTATCTTCACATGTTTGCCCTTGAGTAATTGTTGGCCTTTTGATCTCATGCCACTTAAAAATACCCACTGTCATCAAGTGGATTCCAACTCATAGCAACCTTACAGCATTTCTCAGGTTACTAAACTTTAAGAAGGCATGTAGCCCTCTCTCTCTCCTGTGGAGTGGCTGGTGGGGTTGAATTGCTGACCTGTGGTCAACAGTCCAATAGTTACCCCATCAGTACCATCAGGATGTCTTTCATCTTTTTCCTGTTTAGTTTTAGTGGTTTTTGTGATTTTTTGATGCTTCATTTTGCTTTTAATGGAGCACCACACTCACAGACAACATCATTTAGTTTGTGCACCAATCTGTTATTTCACTACAAGGTGTCCTGATGAGAGTTTCAGTTTAAGATTTATACCATATCTTAGGGCTACAGTCGTAGGGAGTCTTCCAGTTTTAATTGTACCAGAAGTCTGGACTTTTCAATAATTTTACCCTTGTTCTGCATTTTGCTCTACTCTGTCAGGATCCATCTATTGTGGCTCTGATTATAACTAGTGCCTGAGAACCATCTCATTTTTCTGGTTTCAGAGTACATGAGGATATGTTTTATGTAGGATATTACATCTGAGGACTAATTTCTTCTCAGACTTTCTTTTTCTTTCTGTTTTGTTCCTAATGAACAGAGGCCAATAGTTGTACCTTAAATGACTGGTTGCAAACTTTTAAGACCCCAGTTTTACACACTTTACTAGGATGCAGAATATAAACTTCGTGATGGCAACTGACTGAGTCATCCTATATGTGCATATATTTATAGGTTTAGTATTAAGGAAGCAAATGGACATTGGCCTCTACTTAAGAACTCCCTCAATGCAAGAACACTATGTTCTATTAAACTGGCATTCCATGATGCTCACCTTCCTGACACGATCACTGAAGACAAAGTGGGTGCATAAGCAAATGTGGTGAAGAAAGCTGCTGGTG
>NW_022103898.1:65729766-65731549 GCF_000313985.2 Echinops telfairi
AGACATCGGTGTCTTTACAGTGTAAGACATGTAAAAATAATAACAATTTGTAAATCATCAAGGGTTCATGAGGGAGGGAGGGTAAAAAATATGAGCTGATACCAAGGGCTCAAGTAGAAAGAAAATGTTTTGAAAATGATGATGGCAACAAATGTGCAAATGTGCTTGACACAATGGAGGGATGAATGGATGGATTGTGATAAGAGTTGTATGAGCCCCCAATAAATGATTTTAAATCAATCAATAAATAAAATGAAGTGTTAAGTAACAATTGCTTTTCTTTGAAGACTAAGGTGCATCTGACCTAAGGATCCTTGATATTTTCAATCACCTCAAACACATGGGAGAATTAAGCATTAAATAAGGAAGACCAAAGAAGAATCTATGCATTTGAATTATCATGCTGGCTAAGAATTTAGAAAGTATCATGGACTGCCAAAAGAACTTAAAAGAAGTACAGCCAGAATGCTCCTTAGAAGCAAGGATGGAAAGGCTTCCTCTCACGTACTTTGGTCTTATTCTCAGGAGAGACCAGTACCTGGAAAAGGACATGATGCTTCATAAAGTAGAGGGGCAGTGACAAAGAGGAAGTCCCTCAACAATATGGATTGACACCGCAGCTGCAACAAGGAGATCAAGCGTAACAATTGTTAGGATGGTGCGGAACCGGACAGTGCTTCCTTCGGTTGTGCATAGGGTCATTCTGGCTCCAACCGACTTGATGGAACTTAGCAACAGCTATTTAGCCAGGATGAGACCGTTTCTCATTGCAGTTTTGATTTGCATATCTCTATTAGCTAATGATCACGAGTATCTGATGAAGAGTTTCTTGGCTGCTTGAATGTCCTCCTGGGTGAAGCATCTGCTTATGTCTTTTGTTGATTTTTAGTGAGGTTCTTTGTTTCTGTGCTGTCCTTGTTGTTGACGTGATGAAGTTGGCTATAGAGTCTAGAGATTAGGCCCTTATTGAAATATCATTTCTGGAGGGTTTTTTGCTCTTGTTTTCTCGTGGCATAGCTTATTTTTTGTACTATTTTGCTAGGCACAAATAGTTAAGTTTTATTAAGTCCAAATTATCTAACTTGTCTTTTGCTACTTGTGTATTGATGGTTATATTTGATAACCTATTATAAAAATGAGTTTCCATAGTTTTGTCCTTACATTTTCTTTCAGAAACTTTATTGCTTTAAATTTAACATTTAAGACTCTAACCCATTTTGAGTTACGAGGTGAGGCATGAGTATTATTTCATTTTTTTGCAAGTGAAAGTACAATTTTGCCAGTACCACTTATATAGACTGTTTATTCTCCATTGAATGGGGTTTGACCCCTTGTCAAAATCAGATGTCCATAAATGAATGAATTTATTTCTGAGTTCTCAAATCTATTCCATAGGTGTATGTGTCTATCAATGAACCAGCACAAAGATGTTTTGATCACAGCAGCTGTATAGGATACTTTGATATTGAGGAAGGTTAGACCTCCTGCTAAGTTTTTCTTCAATCGTGCTTTGGCTTTGGGGAGCGGGGCTCTTTCCTTTGTCTAAGAAAAACTGGTGGTGTGATGAGTTATACATTGGGCTAATAACCCCAAGTTTAGCAGCTATTCCACAGGAGTAAGATGAGGCTACCCGTTCCTTTACAAATGTACAGTCTTAGAATCCCAAGGAGGCTGTTCTAGTCTGTCCTGTAGGGTTACTATGAGTCAGAATCTCATTAATTGACAGTGGGTTTGTGTGGCGGTTACATAATCTCCTGTCGACTTGTGAAAGGGTTGAATATAG
>NW_022103898.1:65732263-65736838 GCF_000313985.2 Echinops telfairi
TTTTCTTTGTATAAATTGTTTATGTCCCTGGTTCAGATGATATTCAACCACATTTGATTAAATACTACCCATATAAACAAGTTACACTTTGTGCATCTGTGTCCCTTCCATTTCCTAGCAAACCAAGAAATACAGCTTGATAACTAAGGGGAGTGGGATCCACATAATGAGCAAAATACTGATGGTGACTGAAAAAATTGGGGACCAGACATCTTTGAGACACGAAAAAGTTCAATAGGAAAAGTTGAAGAACTTAAAATTACACTTTCTTTATGGCATAGTTTTTCCTAGATCCGACTCTAGAAATGTTCTCCATTTTCCTAACCTAGATACTTTTTCCTACAAATCCTCCAAATAGCTTAAATATATGACTTCAAAATGATGGTCAGTGGTTAGGCAGCTTGAAAGTTAAAGTAAATAAAAATGTTCAGTGTGTCCTTTCATTGCTCTCAAATACCTACCTATACAGGCTCAAGCTCATAAAAGTAGATACTGGGCAGTATCATCTGAATGGAATGTTCTAGATTTGGATCCTTTCTCTTAATAACCCCAGTAGTCCGGTGAAACAAGAAAAAGTGAGACGGACAAGTCATAGCTGTCTGAATTCTAATTCCTGTTTAGTTCAGAAAAATTTTTTTAAACCTTTGAAATTTGGCATCCCTCTTCCATTAATGTAATTACATCAAGGTCATTGAAAACCTAGCACAGCATGTCCACATCCATTCCTCGGTACCACGGAGCTGATTTTGATTTGTTTTCACCACTCTCCAAGATCATTACTAGCCTGCTGCACAATTGAATCATTTTGGATTAACATCATGCTTTCTCGAAATGAATTCTACCAACAGGGAGTGGACATTCAGAAGTAACAATGAACTAATTTCTCCTATGAAATGTTTGCCTTATATTAGAGAGCACAGTCTTACCTTGATAGCCGTTACTAGTCCTCCTTTTCAATGGCCTCCAGCCTTACACTGAAGGCATGAAAAATAAAAACTCAATTATAGGAATGGATGAATTAGTATATGGCAATCTTTCTCTATATGATTTGTCATTGACCTTGCAAGTACCAGCTGTCCTTTTGAAATATGAGGCTGGTAATGATGACACACAGCATTGATAAAAACAAATGGTTGTTCATATTTCAGCTGAGTTTGGCTTTTATGCTATGCCATCACACCCAAAGTGTTCAGTATGGATAGAAAATATTAAAATGTAATTCAATAGCTGGACTCTTCTTTTTGTTACCAAGCAGGGCATTTGGAGTTGAAACCTGCATTTAGTCAGCTCACAAACCAGTTCCAATATGGCACTGAGATTAGGAGACTCTTAAAATTAAGCTTCAAAATTCTTGTTTGGGGAGTTTGGCTTTTCATCCAAGTTGTAGATAACTTTACCACAGCTCTCAACTCTGATGTACATTCTAGGGTAAGCACAAACACCTAAACTCTTTCATAATTTAGAAGCTAATTAAGACAGATCAGAGTTTTGGGGATAACAAATCTGCTAGTAAACAAAATAAACCAATTTAAACAAAGTGATGACATTTTGACTATAAAATAAAGCGTTTTTCTATACTCTTTTGTACTACTAATCTTTGGTCAATTTTTACCTCCTTAAGCATATTCTTTTTTTCAATTTTTTTTCCTTAAGGATATTCTTACATAAGTCCTTTCCTTGGTCATTATGAGCCGTTCACAAAGACTTGAGAAGAATTTTGATTGTTATAGCATGCTCATAAAAGCGAAAAACATAATTTTTTACTTTTTTTTGTTTATTTGTTTGCTTGTTTTTTAACGTCCCAGTAGAACTTTGAGAGTCAAAAGAAGGACTGATGAGACAAAGATAGAGGGTTCACACCACGACTACCAGGTGGACCTGGGTACATCCCAGCTCTCTCTGCAAAAAAGGACTGTCTGCCTCAACTTTGGATGGCACTGTAGGATAAGCATTGTGCAGCTCATCACAAGGTGGAGTTCAAAGCCACCAGCCACTCCCCAGAAAAAGATGAGGCTATGTGCTGCCATAAGAATATACAGCCTCAGAAAACCTCTGAGTGGGAATTGACTCGATGACAGTGGGTTTGAGTTGTGTTGACCTCAACTACTGGGGGTCTAGTAGCAGAAAGCCTTGTTGTCAACACTTCTGGAACGGCTCCCTCCACCACCAAGCATACAGACCGCGGCCTGTTTAAGGCCACAATCTTTTTAAGACAACACAATCCATAACTAATGGGTGATATTGGCAGGAGTACAATGGTCTGGATCTTTTTGCCCATTATGGCCACCCCATTTTCTTTTCAGGGTCCTCTGAGTGGTAAGAAGAGGCAATTGTTAAGTCAAGTTACAACTAACGTCTCCTGCTAGCTCCCACTTCCTTCCCTTCTTTCCACAGGTATGGATTCTAAGAGGGCACTTCTAACATTCCACATACAGAGCCCATTTCAAAATCCACCCTGCAGCAACAAGAACAACAAAAATTGAAAAGAATTTGTAGAATTGGATGATGCTGGTCTCCAAATTTGCTGATAAGGACTTCTTGAGCAGAGAACTAGAGCCATCCTTGGAAACAGAACCATACCTGTAAACTCCCCTTTTCATCTAAAAAAACAAATAAACCAATGTATTGCATTGGACATTGAATAAGGGAGAGTGAAGAAGAATCAATCCATTTAAATTACGATGCTGGTGATAGATATTGAAAGTACCACGAGCTATCAAAAGAACACACAAGTCTGTCTTGAAAGAAATACAGCCAGAATGCTCTTTAAAAGCAAGGTTGGGGAGACTCTGTCTCATGTACTTTGGACATTGTGTTAGACAGGGTTCTCTAGAGAAACAAAACCAGGACATTTATGATTATATATATGGATAGATAAATACAGCATGAAGGAATATAACAGCTAATTAGTCCACATAGCAGTACAGAGGGCTCACTTCCATGAAACCGTTAATATACTGAAAGTCCTTCAACTCAAGAGGGCTGCTGGGTCCAAGGTCAAGGAAGCAGACAGCTGAGTCTTCCACAGAGCAATGCAGGCAGTCTGGTCCCAGGTAGCAAACAACAAGGCGGGTCACCAACAGTCAGCCAGATGACAGGATCTGACAGTCCCCACCTCAAGCGATCTCAGGTGTCAAAGGAACCTCAAGCTCTAGCAACAAGGTCCACAGGTTGGGTGTCTCACAGGTAGTGTAGCTCACAAGTTGAGGCAAAGAACTAGCTAAGGCAGCTGCACACTGGTCTGATCACCAGGGAGCAAGAGAGAGAGAGGTGGAGCTCACTGGGCCATTTATCTCTGCCCTCCAATCAAGCTGCGACCTTATTAATCTCACATGTTCTTATTGGCCAGGTTGGCACAATAAACCTACCTATCACAGACATATTGTCAGGAGAGACCAGTTCCTGGAGAAGGACATCATGCTTGGTAAAGTAGAAGGGCAGTGAAAAAGAGGAAGGCCCTCAGCAGCATGGATTGACACAGTGGCTGCAACAATGGGATCGAGCATAAGAACAATTGTGAGGATGGAGGAGGACAAGGCAGTATTTTCTTTCTGTTGTACATAAGGCTGCTATGAGTTGGACCTGACTTGGTGGTACCTAACAACAACAACAACAATAAAAACAATAAATCTGCTTGCATAAGACCTCTTTTGATTATTGAAAAGAAAGGATACCACTTTAAGGACTAAGGTGTGCCTGATCCAAGTCCTCGTGTTTTCAGTCACCTCATTTGCATGTGAAAGGTGGACCTTGAATAGGAAGGCCTAAGAAGACTCAGTGCTTTGAATGATGGTGCTGGTGGAGAATACTGAAAGTACCATGGATGGTCAGAAGAACACATAAATCTGTCTTGGAAGAAGAGTAGCCAATGGCTTGTATTCAAACAAGCAGCCATCTAAGCGAGGAGCCAACTAAATCTACACCAAAGAAGCACACCAGCTTATGTGATCCAAAGATGACAATGACAAAACTTAAATATGGAGACGAGAAAAGCATCAGAGCTGAAATATTTGTGGAGGGCCATGGGGGACCATAGGAGTCCCAGACCCATCTGCAGAGTATCGAGCCAGCCTGAGCCACTGGCAGATCTGCTCCAGCCACAGGCAAGAGTCTCAAGCAGCCTTAAAGTCAGCAGAGACCATTGTAATATTGATTATGCTGGATTGAACTTGATATTTGGCCAGTTGATCACCCTTCAGATGAGACCTAAACCTGTTCTGGATGAAGGTATCTCTAACTTGTTCCATGACAGAAATGTCTTCCCTGGATTTTGAATGTTGATGGAGGTCTTTTCCTTCTTAGCATCATTCGCATTTTTTTATACTATTATGATTTTTATCCTTACAACATAAGTGAAACTTGGTTTTTTATTGTTTTCTGTTGGGTCTCCCAGCTGTAATGCACAGGAGGAGTGGATGCAAAATGATAATGACTGATATAAGGGTTTATAGGGGAGGAAGGGGTGATAGGGAGGAAAAGGGATTTGGGGAGTAAATAATAAATGCAGGAGCGGGGAGGGAGCACAAGAACAGATTGTGATTGCACAACTCATTTTAAAGGCAACTTAACCCTAGG
>NW_022103898.1:65737033-65739044 GCF_000313985.2 Echinops telfairi
GTCATGCTTGGTAAAGGAGACGCTCATCCCCAAACAGAAAGGTCTCCAACCAGACGGACTGAGACAATGGTCTCAGATCTAACGACAATTGTGAGGCTGGCGCAAGAGTAGGCAGCGTTTCTTTCTGTTACACCCAGGCTGCCTGCATGGATGGGATAGCCCCTGACAACCACTTTCCTACCCAGAGGAAAAGTACATCACTTCGGTCTGCAATAAGGAATAGGGTTCTCCTGTGGGTTTCTGACGCCTGCCAGGCAGAACATGAAAAACAAAGAAAAACGTGGTCCTCCTTTCGTGTAGTGATACTGAGTCAGAACACCTAAACGTCATGAAGGTTGTTGTCTTAGGAATGTCTCCAAAAAAAGAGAGAAGGTTTTACAGGGTGAAAGGAAAGAGAAGAAGGAATTTTTCTGTCAGAAACTCCAATTGAGTCCTGGAGTTTGCAATGAGGAAATATTAGGCTGTATTACAGTGTTCCTACTGGGAGAAAATTGCTTCTGAAAGAAAGCAGGGAAAGCAATGGAAAACCTTAGAGGAAAATCCTTTCCACTTCAGCAAGCGAGTGAAACAGATGGATAAAGAATTTTCAAAGATAACTTTTCATTGCAATAGTTTTATTTAGACTTTTTGGTTGCTGCTGTATATTGAAAACCTAAGCTCAATTATTCTTGTCTATATGGTAAACAAATAATCAATTCATGTCCTCATGCACTCCTGATGGTCATGATTATGTTGGTGATGATGATTGCAAACACCTTTTAAGGATAGTAACTAATATTTTGGGTGTGCCAGGGAATATTTTAGCTTAATAATCAAGCATGCTACTATCTTCCCTTCATTTATGTACTAGGAGTAGTAGGCATTTCTTTCCCTCAAAGGTTAACCTAGGGTAGTAGATGAATAAACCATACATGTTTGGTGTGGGTTTGTCTTTCTTTCAGTTATTTTACTAAGTCCACCTTAGATTTAGAAGCTCTGGTTATACTTTCAGTTAAGAGTTGGACTACTAAACTCAAAGTTCCAGGTTCAAACTCACCAGCTGCTTTCTGGGAGAAAGATAAGACTGTCTGCTCCTATAAAGATTTACAACCTGGGAAATCTATATGGTGTCTGAATCAGAGTCATCATCACTTTGATGGCAGCGGGTAGGACCATAGAATTAACTAACTCCTCTGTATTCCTATAAATAAAATCATTTACTTGGATGTGATTAGGGGTGTTGGGCTATAACTGTCCCTCACAGCATTTACTATAGGTTAAACTTACAATATTGTTCAGAAGCATTCGCCACTTTATTAAGTATGTCAACACTCTTCTGGCAACCTGCTGACTATTTCCATTCAACTTAGCAAACAGTTATTTTTACTTGTGTGCATCTCCTTGTCAGGGACTTGTAATCTGCATCAGAGTCAAGAAATAGACACATAAAATGGAAAGTGACCAATCCAAGAAAGGATATTATTACATGCCATCTACCATGCAATCTAAGTCAATTCCAAGTTATGGCAACCCTATACACAATGTAGAACTATTCCATGGTGGATCTGAGGCTGGAATTCCTTATGGAAGCAGACAACTTCATCTTTCTCCCAGGGAGTGTCTAGTAGGTTCGAATTGCCAGCCTTCTGATTAGCAGCCCAGTACTTTTTTTTTTTTTTTACAATTGGCTCCCTGCCCTAATAACTGTTTTAAGTGTATATATATAGATAGACAGATGTACCAAGAGGTAGTTTACTATTTCATACAGTTAATAATTAAATAAGAACTAAAAAAAAAAAGTGGTACACAAAAGTAGATTGTGTTTCAAGAGAGAGTTTTAAATATTAATGGAGAAACATTAAATAATGCCTAATTGAAAACAACAAAACTATTATTTCAGCTATTTCCATATTGCTTCTTTTTTTTAACCAATTTATTGGGGCTCATACAATTCATCACAATACATAGATCAATTGTGTAAAGCACATCTACACATTTGTTGCCCTCATTATTCCCAAAATTCGCTTTCCTC
>NW_022103898.1:65740227-65741799 GCF_000313985.2 Echinops telfairi
AGTTCCATGTGTCTTGTCAGCTGCAATGTCTCTCTGGGAGTGAGCTGAGAAAGAGAGACACTCCCCCATGGTAGAAACATAGGAATTCCCAGAACCATCAGGGGAAGGCCATGCCCACACAGAGGCCTCATTGGCTATACAATGATTGTCAGGCTAGACTCCACCCCTTTCACTCTAATCCTCTCAAATTGACCAGAGATTATATAACTCCCACACGCTGTGACTCCATGGGAACAGAAAGTCACACCTGTGTGCCTCAGAGGGGCTCATGGTTTCTAACTGCACGCCTTGTTGTTAGGATCCTAATGGGTAACCCACTACCCCCGCGGAAAACTGAAGTCAGTAAGTGGAGTAATAAATATGCAAACAGAAGATGCTTGAGGAGAACCTCCGAGATAACCTGTGTGCTGACTCTGCCCTTTCCGAGAGGATGGAAGATCTTTTGCCAGACCTCCTGACCTTTTATACACCCAAACCAGTCCTTCCAAATGGTTCCTTTGGTTCAACTTCCTGCTGAGAAGATGCCACTCCACCTCAAATACACTGAATTAGAATCTATAGTTCTACAAGATCACCTGGGGATTCTTACAGATGACTAGTGATCTTGTTAAAAATACAGACGCTAAGTAATCTGGGGTGGAAAGATCCATTCTCAGGAATAGGACAAATTGTAGGGAATTGACCAGATCATTAAAAGCAACAGTGGACATATTATTGATATTTCAGGACCATGAGAAGTGTGATATGAGTAGGTGTCCCTGTTTCTGTGTAGTACAAATGGTTAACATGCTCTGTCTGCTATTGAGGGAAACTTTGGAGGCTCTAGTCCCCCCCAGAGGTACCTCAGAAAATAGGCGTGGTGACCTACCTGGAATGTCAGCCATTAGAGAACGACTGTGCTCTGGCTTCGATGGCGTTGCCATGAGACAGAATCAGCTTGATGGCCGCTACTGTGGGTAGTATAGATTATTTCCAAAATTTAAGCAAAACAATAATCCCAGACTGATTGCCCGCAACGGTCATCTGCTTCCTTAAACATTTACTGCCTCGGCGACCCTATGGGGATGTTGTACTCTGGGTTGTTGTGAGTCCACTCCCTAGCAGCCGGCTTGGTTTGCTGGTCTTTATTTTTGCCCCATTTGCCTCAACTACATCACTCCTTCGTTGCAGTCTGTGTTGATTCAAAAACTTGTCATTTCTGAACTTCTGAGGTGATGATTGTCAAATGCAGTGTTCCTATAACTCACTAATACACATTTTCATTTTAAGGGGAAAGGCATGCCCCCACATTCTGTTGTCCTGTTTCATTGTATTGTAAAATAAGTACACACATATTTTGTATGCAAAAAAAGGTGTTCTCTACTCCTATCCAACCTAAGACAGAAAAGCAACTTTGCAACTTGAGTACTAATAAAACTGAAAAGGCATTAAAGTTCAAATTAGCAACATTAGTTTAATGTAATCCACAACCACAATGACATTACTGATCAAGGGTTTAATAAACAGGGATGCAGCCTCAGGTCAGGTTTTAGATTTAATCAGTTTTTTCTTTACATTTTGACTTTGACAATT
>NW_022103898.1:65743466-65746713 GCF_000313985.2 Echinops telfairi
CCGATCGTCTTAAGAACCGAGACACGCTCCTTTATCCATCTCCAGGCGGGTCCGCCCACATGCAGATCAGCCCTCATAGGAGCACCCAGCGTGAAGATTGTTACCCATGCTACACCATGCTTCAAGACAAAATTTCATTTCTGTGTAATTAGAAATAAATATTTCACAATATATAATTATATATTGTTTTATGATTAATCACTATGCTTTAATTATGTTCAATTTGTAACGATGAAAATACATCCTGCATATCAGATATTTACATGATGATTTATAACAGTAGCAAAATTACAGTGATGAAGTAGCAATGAAAATAATTTGATGGTTGGGGGTCACCACAACCTGAGGAACTGTATGAAAGGGTCATGGCATTAGGAAGGTTAAAAATCACTGCTGTAGAGGGTTCTTATGAGTAGAAATCAACTCAATGACAGTGGAGGTGAAGTTAGGTAAGCAATTACAGCGCCCAAACTCTGTATTAGGGAGGCACCTTTCTACCTATCTCCATAGAGTCCCTGTGAGTTAGAATCGGCTCCATGGAAGTGAGGTTTTTGTTGTATCTTTAGACTAAGAGTTTCTACCCAATTGTAGAGGCAAGAATTTATTGAGGATACTCCTCAAACCAGATCTTTCTGGTACTAGAGCCCAAATTATTAACCTGTAGCTATCATATATACAAATGGTTTTGAAATCATTAGTCAAATTACTAACTTTGAAAAGCCTAATTTTGTTTAATGAAACTATGCTAGACATGACCAGTTGTCCACCAAAATTCGTACTCCCATTTCTATCATGGAAGGTGTGGTAATCTATGTACCTGTGTATATATGTGTGTGTATATATAACAGTAACATATATTGCCTTTCCATAATATAAATTTGCTGTTGGAAAGTGGCTGCCTGGCCACAGACCACATTCTTCAGCCCCACCTGGCATCTAGCTAAAGTCCTGTGCTAGCATGTGAGGAAAGTGTTTGGGACCCTTGTGGATCGGGGCTTTGAGAAGCATCATGGCACAGTCTCTACATTTTTATTTCCCTGCCAATTGGATTCAGATGCTATTGATAAGGCTTTAGGACAGGGATCAGAAAATGTATCTAAAGGGACAGGAAGCTTATTTTTTACTTTACAGATCTTGTTATCTCTGTGGTAACTTTTCAACTCTGTGTTATAAAAGCAGCCCTGGATAATGCATTAATGGGCCGGGATGGCTGTGTTATAACAAAATTTTACTTACAAAAACAGACAGCAGACAAGGTTTGGCAGACAAATTATAATTTGCCAATCCTTACCCACTAGGATAGGAGCCCTGGTGGCATAGTGGTTATGCAAGGACTGCGACCTGACTTTGTACTCCCATAAACAGTTACAGGCTCAGAAATTCACAAGGGGAGTTCTACCTTGTCCTATGGGGTCACTATGAGTTGGTATCGACTTAATGGCAGTGAGTTTGTTTGTTTGTTGTCCAAATGGGATGGTGAAATTACAGTACTGAAGAAACCTAAGTCCCTGTGTCACTGTGTATTAGAGTTTAAATTCGGTGCAGTCTTGCAGAAGGCAACCAGACGCAGTGGGAGCCCTGCATCCACTTCGAGTTGCCGCATAGCTGGAGCCTCCACTGAGTTCCTTCTGACTGGCAATTTAAAAAGCGTTGTCCTCAGGCAGGGTGTGCTTGCAAACAGAATGCTAGCACTTCCCTAACCAGCTGCCAGCCCGCTCTGGGACTTGCCTGAGTGTGCCCTTCATGGAAATTGAGGTGTCCTGATAGCTGGTCTATTATGTAGTTGATTGTAAGTGTGGCTACTAAACAGAAGGTCAGCAGTTCCAGCCCACCAGCCAACCTCAAGGAGCTTTGAGCTCCTTGTAAAGACTTACAGCCTTGGAACGCAAAGGGGGCAGTTCTACCGAGCAGCCCTGCAGGGCCTCTATGAGTCAGAATTGATTCGAGGGCAAGGAGTTTGGAGTGAGAGAGGGTCATAGAATCATGGCATCTCCCCATGGTCTTAGTCAGGAGATCCTGAGCCAATCTCGTAAGCTTCTCTAATCTACAGTAGTGTATGTATCCGTACCACAGCCTCTTTTGCACTGTAGTCCCGTCTGCAACTGTGATGAATTGACCTACTGCCAAGCACTATTTTGTGACACATTTCTCTTGTTTTTCCTCTGGTGACATAATGGGTTACACATTGGTCTTGTAGTCACAATGCCAGTAGTTTGCTCCTTGGGAGAAAGACCAGACTTCCTACTCCTGTGAAGAATGAAGTAGGGAAGGGGAACATCTGCCGTCAGTCTGTATAATGCAGGAAAAAATCTTCAACGCCAGCTAATGTCACATGCCTCACCAAAGAGAAGCAGTTCCAGCCATGGTGTTAGGGGTGAGTCAATTAAACATTTGAGCAGGATCACCCCAGAATGAAGTTATAAATAACTGATGGGCCTTGGCAGAAAACGAGGTTTCCCAACTCTGATTTACAATTTCAGAAACCCACAGAAGCAGTTTTATTTTGTCCTATAGAAGTGTTATGAGTCAGAATTTACTCAATGATGCTGTCAGTGAGCAAGGCTGACTCATAGCAACCTCTGTCTGTTGCCAAGATTGTAGATGCTTATTGGAGTAGAAAGTCCAGTCTTTCTCTTGCAGAGCAGTTGGTGGTTTTGAACCACCAACTCTAAGGATCACAGCCTAACGCATAATCACTACATCACCAGGACTGTTAGGTGCCATCAAATCAGTTCTGACCCATCGCGACCCTATGCACAACAGAATGCTGGTAGTGAGTATAATTAGCTACAACACCATGAACTCTTTGGACATCATTATGGCCTTATGCTGATGGTCGCCCTTAACCATGTGATTCATTTTGTCTTTTCGTCTTGCCTTTGTCTTGTTAAGCCCTGGTGGTGTAGTGGTTGTGCATTGGGCTATGATCCTCATGGCTGGTCACTCAAAACCACCAGCAGCCCCGTGGGGGAAAGCCTGGGCTTTCCACTCCGGTGAACAGTTACAGTCTTAGAAACCCACAGGGGTCGCCGAGCCAGCATTGACTTGATGACAGCAAGTTTGGGAGTTTGAAGAGTCACAGAATTGCCCCTGTTCGTTTCTAAGACTGTACATTTTGATGGAAGCAGAAATCTTATCTTTCTCCAGAGGATCGGCTAGTGGTTTCAAACTGCTGACTCTGTGGTTAGCAACCAAATATGTCACACACTATCCCACCAAGGATATAGGATAATGGAGATGCTTGTTA
>NW_022103898.1:65747109-65748743 GCF_000313985.2 Echinops telfairi
TTTTCTATGTGCCCCCTCCTGGCCAAATCTGAGAAATATGGTTTAAAAGATTTCAAGGTACTGAGGCCCAGGTGGCCTAGTGAGTTACTTGTTGGTTGGCTACTAGCCACAAGGTCAGCAGTTCAAACTCATTCGTTTCTTGGCAGGAGAAAGATAGGGGTTCCTGCTCCCATAAAGAACAGCATAAAGAACTACCCAAAGGGCAGTACTACCTTTCCTCTTGGGTCTCTGTGGGTTGGAACCAACTCAATAGCAGTGGGTTTTTTGTGTGTATGCATGAATCATTTTGGTGATTTTTTAATATTATTTCCAAAATAAGATGATACAGGGAGGTTAGAGAAAGTTACTGCAATTTTTTAATGGAGGCTGATATATATATGTAGGTAATTAATATGGCTCTGGTATCCATAATCCCTTTTGTGCTGCATTATAAATTCTAGCCTCTACACCTGTGGTTGTAATTCCATTTTGGGAGGAGTTCTCTATTGTGCTAATGGACAGGATTCAGATGGGATGTACTCTGAGTCTCCATCTTATTGGAAGATGTGACTCGAGTCACCACCCTTTCTTTCCTTGAGGGTATGGTTGGAAGCAGGCAGAACCAACCACCATCAAAGCCCCAAACCACCGTCAAAGTCTTCTTTTTGTGATCGCCCTTTCCTGACTGTGCAAGTGCAGAAGCAAGACCTGTTTGACTTTGAGATATTTTCCCTCTGGATCTGGACCCAGCACCTGCCTTTTCTCTCTCTGCCTGACCTCTGGTGCTGGTTCTTGGTGAGACCTGACTTGACCTCACCAGTTTCCCCAGTCATATGGATGAGATAGATGTTTGAACTTTGGATGTGGGACTTAACAGCGCCCACAACCACATGAGCCATTTCCATCATCCTTGTGAGCCTGGAGAGACATTGCCATGAAATACCGAATCCTGGACCATAAGGACAATACTCAGGGGAGGATGATCGTTGATATAAAATATAATGGAGGAGTATAGCATTTTGGAAAAGTTCGACATTTGGGACACTTTTATATCCACCTCCTTGGGACTAGTCTTGTATTAATTTTTCTAAAAAGAAATGATTTTCAGAGGAGCTACCAACAAGGGTTAAGTACTCCCACTTACTCCAAAGCTGTTCTGGCCATAGGTAATTTCTGTTTGTTTGTTTTCTGGTCTCTTATCTCTTATTCTCCAAACTGTGCTTTTCAAAATGCAGTTCCCATCATCTAAGAGTTTAGCAAATCCACATTCTCGGGCTCTACTTCAGAGGTACTAAATAAACACTTCAGTGGTGGGGCCCAGGAATCTGTTTCAACAGTTTCACCAGGTTATTCTGATGCATTGTCAAGCTTGAGAACCACGGTTCTGATTCAACTATTTTCTGACTTCTTTATTTGAGGCAAAGACTTTTCTTGGTTCCTAGATATGACTGTGGTCTCACAGTGACCGAATACTTCAATTCCAAATCCTGTTTACGGAATCAGTCTTTGTTACCTTTCATGGTACCTGAAACATGATTGGAAGAAAACATGTTGGTTCCAACGCCCAGCCAGCCTATGTAAAAAAGAACCAAAAATACTGCCGGAGCTTGCACCATCCTCACAATTGCTGTGTTGGAGTTCATTATTGCAGCCAC
>NW_022103898.1:65751512-65752723 GCF_000313985.2 Echinops telfairi
TATCAATTAGATTCTATCTGCATTAGCTAGAATGCAATAGGCAAATCGTTTTGGGCTGATTATGCAAACAGAAAGGACTTAAATATAGATTGTATCTTTGAGATAAACTATATCTAAGCTTTTAATCCTAGCTAACCCGGGAAATGTACAAATCTGTATAGTAGTCAAAATGGATTGCTAATAAGATGAATTATATAGCTTCCATATTAGTGATGAAGTTTTGCCCTTTACTTACCCAAAGGAGAAGATTATGAAACAGAATAAGAAAATATTTCTTCTAGAAATGGGCTAAATTGGCAGGGTTTCAAAATTAAAATAATATAGTTGTATTGTTATTGCTAGATGCTTTTGAACTGACTCCAACTCAAGCGCATTCATGGAACTCTGCCTGGTTGGTCCTGCATCACTCTCACCATTGTGGTGGTTGAGGCCATTGTTGCCGCCATTGTGCTGGTTGGTCCTGCATCATTCTCACCATTGTGGTGGTTGAGGCCATTGTTGCCGCCATTGTGCTGGTTGGTCCTGCATCACTCTCACCATTGTGGTGGTTGAGACCATTGTTGCCGCCATTGTAGCAATTCAAAGACAGTTGAATTTTTTTTAAAAAAGTAGAAAATAAATTGATCCTTGTATTCATCACAAAATATTTAATGTCATGATTTTAACATTTGCTTCTGGTTTAATTTTTTTTCATATTTATGTGCAGTAAAAACAATCATCAGGGTGGCAAAGGGCCAGGCAGTGTGTCATTCAGTTAGACATAGGTTCTCTATGAGTTGGAACCAACTTTTGAAGCACCGATGGCACCTAACAACCACAGCAGGGGGTTCCGATGAACCTGGACGTGAAAGGGACAGAATCAATGTCAGGACACACAGAGAAGGTCTGGAGGACGTCCCCAAAGTGAAGAGCACATCTCTGCTTCTCTTAACATCGGCAGCTCCCTCATCATCCCACCAGTCCTGTGGGCCTCCCCTTGGTCCCCTCAAGCAAGTCCCCTCTCTTGGGCCTGCAGCTTTTTCATAAGCCTTGCTCTGTGGATTGACCACTGTCGCGGCCTCGCTCCTTGCGTCCTGAAACATACAACACCCTCTCACACCAGTTTACTCGTTCTGCAGCTTCTGTTCCAGTGGGACAGCTTTCTGTCTCCTAGTCTAGGATGTTCTCAGCACAGGAACCCTGAGTCCACAGGAAATGCTCCATTCCAGGCT
>NW_022103898.1:65755281-65757568 GCF_000313985.2 Echinops telfairi
ACAGCAAGGCAGGTCACCAACAGTCAGCCAGATGACAGGATCCGACAGTCCCCTGCTCAAAAGATGTAAATTCCAATGGTGTGGTGAAGGAGGTCTTGAAGGAACCTCACATTACAATGACACAGTCCACAGGTTAGTTGTCCTGCAGGTAGTATAGCTTGCAAATTGAGGAAAAGAACAAGCAAGGCAGCTGCACACTGGTCTGATGATCAAAGAGCAAGAGACAAGAAAGGCAAAGCTCACGCAGCCATTGATCTCTCCGCCCTTCAATTAATCCCACATGTGTTTATCAGCCAGGTTGGCACAATAAACTAACTACCTCAGATACTGACATATGCTTTGGACATGTTCTCAGGAGGAACCAGTCACTGGAGAAGGATACCATTCTTGGTCAAGGACAGGTTCCACAAAGGAAAGGAAGACCTTCAAAGAGATGGATGGGTAAAGTGGCTGCAACAATACACTCAAACATAGCAAAATATGTGAGGATGATGTAGGCCCAGGCAGTGTCTGTTCTGTTGTACACTGGGTCTCTATGGGTTGAAGCCAACTCTATATCTAAAACAACATGATTTGGTAAATCTTTTTTTTTCCCTGCTAAAGCTATGGATGATTTCTACAGTTTGCAATTTAAAAGAACAATGCCTGATTAATTGGAAATTTTCTATTTTTCCTAGTATAAAGAAAGTGAAAAAATTATCTGGGTAAACTAGAGAAACAAATCTAGAGATTCACATATGTGTAAGAGAGAGTTTTATATACAGGGTAAGTGTACATTGAGAAAGCATCCCCACCCAGTCCAGTCCAAGTCCGTAAGTCCGACTTAGCCCATATGTCTGACTCTGATCTACAAAGTCCTCCTCAAACTCACAAAACACACACAATGACGCCGAATGGAGGAGGCTCACAGGCCAGTGGGTAGAAAGTCTTTGAATCCAGTGGTGGTGTAAGCATCTCCGTGCTGGCAGGGGTCTCCATGTGGCTTCTCCAGCACCCAGGGCTGCATCAGGCTAAGTCCAAGTGACTTCTCCACAGGGATGTATTGCAGGAAGTGAGCCTTGCCAGCTAAAGCAGCCACACACTGGTCCGACCATCAGAGAACCAGAAAGGTGAGGCCCACCGAGGTGAGGCGCTCCACCCTTCAATTAATTCCCCAGGTGTTTATCAGCCAGGTTGGCACAATAGACCTTAGCTATCTCACTTACTGATTTTATTGAAATACTGGTGAGCTTAAGCACTTTTTTCGCACATGTTTATGAGACATTTGGATATCCTCTTTTGTGAGTTGCTTGTTAGGAGCCTTTGCACATTTTATATTGGGCCCTTTTTCTTTTTACCTTTGAATTTTAGGCTGTCTTTATATATATATATATTCTGGATACTAAACCTTTGTTTGCTTTATGTGTTGCAAACATCTCCATTCAGTCTGTCACTTTTCTTTAACTTTGTTTATGGTGTCTTTTATCATGTAGAAGTTTTAAATTTTGAGGAGATTCAATTTATTAGACTTTGCTTTTATCAGTTAGGCTTTTTGTGTCTCATTGAAATTCTTTCCTATCCTGAGGTGATAAATATGTTATCCTAATTTTTTTTGAAGCATCTTTTTCACAATTCAGTGTTTATGTGATGTGGGCCATGATTTTTTCAAATAAATTATGAAAACATTTATAGCAATAGTAACTTTCCATTATATCTCAGCTTCTAGCTTGCCAACAAGGACTGTAACAGTGATTTGTTCAGAATGCAGGGCTATTTTCCTAAGAGGTTCAGGCTAGATTCAGAAGAGGAAGTGCTGATGTCATAGGAGTCTTGGCTCCAAGCAGAGAATACCAGGAAGGTATTTGCTTGTGTTTGGTTGACTATCCTCAGGCATTTTACTTTGTGAATTATTACAAACTCTGGATCGCCTTGGGAAGAAAGGGAATTCCAGAACACCTCCTTGTGCTCCCATGGAACTTGTACAAGGATCAAAAGGGAGTTGAGTGAACAGAATCACGAAGACTGCACATTTTAAAATCACAAAAACGTGTGCACCAGCATTGTGTCCTCTCACCACACTTATTCAATCTGTGTGCTGAGCAAGTCATCAGAGAAGTTGGTTTATATGAAGAGGAATGTGGCATCTTGATGGAAGGCTTTTTAGCAAACGGTGATATGCAGCTGACGCAACCTTGCTGACTGAAAGTGAGGAGGACTTAAAGCACTTGCTGATGAAGATCAAGAATTGCAGCCTTTAGCATGGATTATGACTTAATTTAGAGAAGACCAATATCCTCACAATTGGACA
>NW_022103898.1:65758212-65769674 GCF_000313985.2 Echinops telfairi
CCTCATAACAACAAAAATATTTTCTTAAGATGCAAGAAACAAGGAGGCCAGTTCTCAAGAAAGACTGAAAGTACAAGGTAAGGAGCCTAGTTTTTTCGGACCTCATTAACGAATCTAGTAGATACAGTACCTTGCCTTCCTTTAAGACTTTCCTTTTGTAAACAACCCCTTCTCCCCACCAGCATCAGCATCAGCACCACCACACACACACACACACACACACACACACACACACGCAGACTTTGGGCTTATTTATTTGACTAATAGAGGTCAGCAGTTGGGCGAAGAAGCCCTTATGTCTTACAGAGATTTGTTTTAATTTCCTCCTAAGGGAACTCCAGGCAGAAGGGGTTAAGAACAGAATGATGAAGCGGCATAGGAAAAATCTTTGGAAGGACAAAGCTGCCAACAGCCTTGCTGCAGCCCTGCTCATGGTCAGCAGGCTGTTCTCCAGCCTATGCATC
The DNA here is from genome assembly GCF_000313985.2 of Echinops telfairi. Classification (NCBI taxonomy): domain Eukaryota; kingdom Metazoa; phylum Chordata; class Mammalia; order Afrosoricida; family Tenrecidae; genus Echinops; species Echinops telfairi. The sequence goes on from NW_022103898.1 coordinate 65,758,677, forward strand.
AGTGCTCTCGGCTCAGGCTTGAAAGTGGGTTGTGTCGTTTTAAATTCATCATTTCCAAACTTCCTTCCATATCGGTTTTGGCCCAGAATAAAAGTCTGGTCTTGCAGATTCTTTCTACTTCTCGAATAAAAGGGACTATCTTCATTTGCCTCCACTTCGCTCACCCAGGAGTCCATATAAATTTGGATTTTGTACTCGTCTGTATAAATATTCCTTTACTTGAAACTCCCTTGGTTTTGTTTCCGGTGGAAAGGGGAGAAGTGCTGTCGTGTCATTGGGAAGGCAGAGCCGAAGTACCTGTGCACCTCTGCAAGGACACTGTGCCAACGCTGCTCTGAGCTTGAAGATCCATCAGTAGAGATTTGAGATTTATGTCTATGGATTAAGGCTTTGTTGTTAAAACCCCGGATGTGTCTAAGAAACAGTTGGAGAGCTCAGATCCTGAGCCCCATCCCGAGAGATTCTGATAGCATAACTCCAGAGTGAGCTCTCTTCATAAAACAGAAAAGAAAGCCAAATCTATTGCTTTCGAGTTGATTCTGACGCAGAGCAACCCTCTAGGACGGAGCAGTGCTCTCATCTAGTCGTAAGGGGCCCCTGTAATCTCTCAAGGGGAAGATTGCCACCCTGTTTTCCTGTACAGCAGCTGATGTGTTTGAATGGACAAGCTTTTGGACAGCAGGTGAGCACTTAACCATTGTGCCACCAGGGTGCCTCTGAATGAGCCCCAGGCATCTGAAATTTTAAAAACATTCCCCAAAACCTTGGTTCATGATTCTCTCTCTCAGAAAACGCAGATTCTTTCTCTCAGAAAAGATTTCATCTTTCGAAATCTTCTGCTTAGCTCTAAATATCCCAGAGCAAGATAACACATTTCATATTAATGCACATGAATTCTATGTATCGTTAGTCATCTAATAGCTTTGAGGGAGAGAGAACTGGAAGGAAGAAGAAGAAAAAAACATTTTGGTGAAGTGAAAACCAGAGATAGAAATGGATTTTGAGTGTAGAACAAGCCTTACCCAGAACAGAAGAAGCTTGGTGAAGGTTCAGTGAAGGCTCTAAGTAGAAAGCGCGGGAAAATGTATAAATCCTCCACAGGAGAGCAGGGGTGGGTCACTGGACAAGATCTTGCTTGCGCAGAGTCCCTAGTTGTGCTTCTGCACATTGGGGTGACACCTGGCATAGTCCTATGCACTCTTCTCAAATTACATTCTCTTCTGTCCTGATTTCATCTAGGCCTCTGGTGTTAAATACATCTGCTGAAGGTGCCTGTGGTAGTTACCTAATCTGGTGTCAATTTAAGGATTAAGAGTGTAGGCGTGGAGTCTAGGCTGTCAATCTGGAGATAGCCAATGAGGCTTCTGTGGGCAAAGCCTTCTCCTGAGAATTCTGGGAAATCTGGTACTTCTGCCTTAGAGGTGGAAGACACCTATCTCTCTCGGTTCACACCCTTGGAGACTCTACTGACAAGGCTGGCTTCCTGTGTGGCATCCCTGAGGAGATGCCACATGGACCTACCCTGATGCAGCCCTGGGTGCTGGAATGTCCACGTAGAGACCGCTGCCAGCGCTGAGATGCTTCTTCCACCAAAGACTTTCTACCCACTGACCTGTGATCTTCTACATTCGGTACCATTGCTTGTGTTTAGTGAGTCTGAAGAGGACTTTATAGATTGTTGTCAGACATATGGACTAATATCGGACTAATGACCTTGGATTGGACTGGGTTGGGATGTTTTCATAATGTACAATTGCCCTTTATATAAAACTCTCTCTTACATACATATGCGTATTTATGAATTTCTTTTTCTAGTCTACCCAGACTAACACAGTGCCCAACTTTTTATCTCCGCAAATCTCCATCACTTGGTTCCAGAATTATGGAAACCTACTGAAATCCTTCCATAACCCTTCTTAGACCATCACTTCCTATCTTTCTAGTTCACTCCCTTGGCTTATCCTGAATTCGATGATTTCTCAACCCATTTCGGACCTAAAGCTCACTGACTTCATCAGCTTTCACTTTGACTCACCTCTGACGAGTCCTCAATTCGTTCAAATTCTATCATTACAATCGAAGATACACTTCCCACTTTTTTGCTCCTTTATAACTTCTATCTAATTTTCTGGAAAATCCCTGACACCAATTAAACGCAAGTCTCTATCTCCATGTGAGCACCAAGCAATTGAACACACCTGGAGTGATGCAATACAGATTGCTCTCACTGTAAATTTATGACTCCAATCCTAAGTGGGCCCTTAATGATAACTTGGATGTTTCTTCATTCTCCTTTTGTTCTAAATGATTACAGTTAGCTCTCAGTATTATAGTTGTCATATTCTATGAAGTTATCACAAACACTGATTTGGTAGATACTGAACCATTACTCTTTGAAGTTATACAGGATTAAGGTCTTACAACCTTTGATCACAACAGTTTTAGCAGCTGACCAAGACTTAACCTTATTTCATGTATGTTTCTGGTTAAAGACATCTTATGTAATATATATTGTTGAATGGTTAATGTTGAATTCATGGCCATCAACACTATAGCTCATGTCTGAATGAAGCTTATTTAATACATACGTTTTCTCCAAAAGACACATGACTATATTTGGGGGCATTTTAAACATCAAAATCACCAATAAGCAACAACAAAAATGTGGTACTGAATGGGTCACATAAAGAATACGAAAAACTCACAAAAAGCCGAGTTTTTCAGCACATTTTTAATGCAGTTTTTGTGTTAAAATTAGGTGCCTCGGCTCACATTCGGGTCGGCTTATACTTGAGTATATACGGTACTTATTTCCAATGCGAGAGCTGAAATGAACAGGTGAAGTTCAACCTCAGATAGGAATATGTGTTTTGAGTAGCTCACAAATTTAACCATTCTTCACATGCCTACAAATAGTTACAGAAGTGCCTCATATATTGATTTCAGGGTGACAAATTTTAGTGAATAAATGGATTTGCAAATATGGATTCTATGAGTAAGGAGGATTGGAAACACAGGATAATAAAATACAAAGGGAATACTATAAGTTACTTTACACCTACATTTGACAATTTAAACAAAATAGCATAATTCCTCAAGTAATACATAGCATCTAATATGAGCTATATAAAATATATATACATATATACTATGAACATCACTATCAGTATTAGAAGAAATCTTGGTAGTGTCATTGGGTAAGCATTGGACTGTAGACCACAAGGTCAGAGGTTCAAATTCACAAGCTTCTCCTTCAAAGAAAGATGAGGCTAAAGATTCACGGCCTTGGAAACCATACATAGAGTCGCTATGCACAGGGAGTATTGGAAGACAGTGTGCATCAATATTAAGGAAACTGTAGTAGTAAATTAAAAGCTACTGAAGAAGAATCCTTCAGGCCCAGAATATTTCACTGGAGGGTTTTACTAAGTGTTTAAAGAGTTAGCACCAAACCTACATAATTGCTTACAGGAAATATAATAAGATCAACCACTTGTCAATTTATTCTACGAAGCTGATGGAATTGAATCTTGCTCTTGCTCTTAATCTGATACTAAACTGGTACAAAATAGAAAAATATAGACCAGTATCCTTCAAATCCAGAGGCTGTCTCAATAAGAGAACTAACAGATAAAGATATTAAAATAGCTATGATTAATATATTAGAAACAAAAGGATGAACAAAATGGATAAATTGTTGAACTATTTCAATAGAAATCATAATAACTAAGGATCAAATCTTGTTGAAGATTCTAAGGAGCATTCTTGCTGGGTTTTCTGCCCCCCAAGACATATCTATTTGTTCTTTTGTCAGTCCATGGCACTTTCAATACAAGAGGGTACCCCCCCAAATGGGAGTTTTTTTTCAACACAATATATTTAATTTTTTTACAACACAACTTTATCACCTTCAAAATACTCTCCATTACACTTAATACATTTGTCACATCTGCAATTCTGTTCTTGAAAACATTTTTCAAACTCCTCTGTTTGGATAGCTGACACCTCTTCTATGTCATCAGATCGCTGTCTTTTCATGTTCCTCTTCATTTTCAGAAACAAAAAGAAGTCACACAGAGTGAGACCAGTTGAGTAAAGTGTGTGGAGCAAGAGAAGCATGCTGTGTTTCACCAAAAACTGGTGTACTGAGATCACTGCATGAGCAGGTACGTTGTCATGGTGGCAAAACCAGTTCCCCATCCGCCACAAATCAGGTCTTTTTGGTTGCACACTGTTACTCTGTATTTTCAGAACCTTTAAATAGAAAGCTTGACTAACCGTCTGATCTGGTGAAACGAACTCCAAATGCACTACCTCCCTCACATCACAAAAGCAAAAGAGCATCATCTTGATCTTTGATTTCACCTGAGGAGGGTTTTTTGGGCAAGGTGATGATGGCATCTTCCACCGGCTTGATTTATATTTGCTTTTGAGTTCCTGAGAATAGCACCATGTCTGTCACGTAATGACCTTGGGGGGAAAATCTGGGTCACTTCAGAGCTTTTCTTTCAAAGCACAGCACGTTTCCAGTTGATGCTCTTTTCGCTGGTCAGTCAGAACCTGAGGCACAAATTTTACAGCAACCTTTCTCATTCCGAAATCTGTTAAAAAGCCAAGCTCTAAGATAGTCCAGATAGCTTCCCTATCTCTTCAACGGTCTGTCATCAGATTTTGAGCACAAGTGCAAAAAATTTGTCCACATTTTTGTGCTGGAAGTTGATGGATGTCCAGAATGAGGGTTGTCATCAATCGTCATTTCACCTTATTTGACATGAGAAAACCAGTCACACACTTGAGTTTTTCTCATAGCTCTGTCCTTGCAAGCTGTGTTCAACATCAGAACAGTGTATGTGGCATTTTTCCCAAGTAGGACACAAAAATTCACAGCCACACGCTGTTCTCTTAAATCGGCCATCACAAAAAATGATGTTTGAATGAAAGTGCTTTTCCGAAAAAATTCACTGTGACCAGAGAGAACCTCCCCAGGTGAGGCCACTGGGTGCACTAACTCAGAGTGAGTTGATTGATGCTCGCCTAGTGGGAAATATGTGTACCATAAAAGCTTCACCCCGTGGAGCTTTTTTTATTTGTTTGTTTGGTTTTGTGTGTGTGTGCACCCTCATATTCTTCACCAACACCATAATCTAAATGATGTTTGGTTCTTCTTGGGTGTTCCTTATTCAATGTCCAACTTTCACATGCAGATGAGGTGATTGAAAACACCATGGCTTGGATCAGGTGCATCTTAGTCCTCAAAGTAACATCCTTGCTTTTAACACTTTAAAGAGATCTTGTGCAGCTGATTTGCTCAATGTAATGCATATGGTGAATTATGACCCTAGTGAGGAAAATTGAAAGTACCATGGACCATCAAAAGAACAAACATCTGTCTTGGAAGAAGTACAGCTAGAACATTACTTAGAATCAAGAACGACAAACTTTGCACATGTTTTCAGGAGAGACCTGACCCTGGAAAAGGACAACGTGCTTGTTAAGGTATAGGGGCAATGAAAAAGAGGAAGGTCAATGATCAAATAAATTAACACAGTGTCTACAACAATGGGCTCAAGTATAGGAACAGTTGTGAGGATGGCACAGGACCAGGCAGTGTTTCCTGCTACTGTACATACGGTCGCTGTGAGTCACAACCAACTCGAGCACTTAACAACAGCAACAACCACTTATAGCACGAATGCAAAAATAAAATAAATGCACAAAGAGCAGAGGATAATGCACAAAAATGAATAAAGAGAAGAAGTTTAACTAGAAGACTTAGCCCTTGTAAAAATTGAATACTTATGTCTATCAAAGTCTTCTTCAAAAGACTAAGTAGAGCACCTTCTAACCGGGAAAAAATATTTAGCAATGACATATCCTACAAAGGACTAATCTAAAAAAATTATAGTGAAGTTCACCACCTCAGCAATAAAGACAAACTTCCCAATGGGGGAAATTGTGCAGAGGATATGAACAGACACTTTGCCAAAGAAGACAATCTAGTGGCTAGCAACACAGGAAGAAATGCTTGTGATCATAAACCATTGGAGAGATGCAAATGAAAGCAAAGCATTTTCATCTCACCCCAGGCAATAAAGTAAAGTTCAATAAGACACAAAACAAAAAAATGCTAGCAAGGGTGTGGAGAAAATTGAACTTTCACACATCCAAAATGTAAAATGGGGCAACCACTATGGAAAACAGTGTGGTACATCCTTAAGCAGTTGGAAATAGAAATACAATTTGACCCAGCAATTCCATAACTCGGTATATAACTTTAAAAAGGAAGAGCTGACATAGGAATAGATATATGCACACTTTATTGTAGCATGGTTCACAATAACAAAGGGATAGAAACAACCTAAGTGTTGTTCCCTAGTGATTTGCCATCAAATTATTTTTTGCAGAATTGCCTTTGTTTGATGAGAAGAATGCACAAGACCGTTGTCATATGGAACTGGAATCTCTGATGAAGCTTGTTCAGCTTTTTTGTCTGCGAAAGCTCTGCCTAACTTTCTCAAAACACTCATAATAAGCAGATGTTATCAATTTTAATCCTCCAGAAAATCAACTACCAAAATGCCTTGTCAATGCCCCTGAAATGTAACCATTTTTGGTAGCCATTTCTTTGATTGTTTTTTTCTCTTCAGGATCATAGGAAATTCCTGTTTCACCTTCTATACCAATTATTGATGCCATTTCCTCCTCTGGATCATGAAAAATTCTTAACATTAATTACATAGACTCAAAAGGAAGTATATGCCTGATATAATGTTCCTAATTGGACACTTTTGACCTTGTGTCTGTGCAGATCTTGGTAACCGAGACCAAAGGAAACTGGGACTTCAGACTCCGCCCTTTCAAGGTTCACAACACTCTTCCCAGGCAATGCCAGAAGAATCTTCTCTCGAATCCCCTCTAAGAGAACTGGACTTTACCTTAAACTCACCGGTAGCAGATTGAAGGAACTAAATTGCTCCCTTAGACTTAAGGCTGACATGCTCTAGGGCAGTGGTCCTCAACCTTCCTAATGGCACGACCCTTTAATTCAGTTCCTTCAGTTGTGGTGACCCCAACCATAACATTATTTTCGTTGTTACTTCATAATTGTAATTTTGCTACTGTTATGAATCAGGCGACCCCTGTGAAAGGCTTGTTCGGCCCCCAAAAGAGTCTTGATCCACAGGTTGAAAACCGCTGCTCTAGTGTGAGAAGTCACAGATGACCAAAATCCCAAGGTCATGGATTTGGTGGTTGCTGGACTTTAGTTCAAATCTCTTGCTTTGAGAGTGCCAACTGTTTAGAGGCATGGGACTACCATATATTTGCTATTGTCATGCTCTCTTTGATTTTTAATAACACATATTAGTCCAGCTGGCATGGTTCTACCTCTGAGAATGAGTGTTATTGAAAGTTTTGCTCTATCGCCATCCCTCACTGTTTGTATAAATAATGTCCAGTCACTAATCTATACAAGTCAACAATTCATGTGTTGTGGTCTAAAAAGCTGGCCAATATGTGTATAATTTCTTTTTCTCAATGTTTTAATTCTATAACATTGACTAAACTAATGATACTATCAATGAATTACCTTAAGCCCCATGGCTTAAGATTTATAATGTTCTCCAATAAAATGATAATGATGTTTCTAAAATAAGGCAAGGACATATACAGACCATAGATATATGAATGGACTTAGGCCTCACACCTAATCCTAATCCTACTCTCCATCTGAGGAAGTTAGTTATTGTGCCAACCTGGCCAATAAACACATGTGTGGCTAATTGAAGGGCAGAGAGATAAATGGCTCAGTGAGCCTCGCCTTTTTAGTTTTCGGGTCTCTTGCTTTCTGATGGTCGGACCAGGGTGCAGCTACCTTAGCCAGTTCCCTGCTTCAGCCGGCAAGGCTCACTTCCTGCAAGACATCCCCAAGGAGAAGCTGCATGGACCTACCCCAATGCAGCCCTGGGTTCTGGAGCAGCCATGTGGAGACCCCTGCCAGTGCTGAGATGCTTGTACATTCACTGATTCGGCTTTCCTCCTGCAGTCAGCATCATAGTGTGTGTTTGTGAGATGGAGGAGGACTTTGTAGACTCGTGTCGGACATATGGGTTAATGTTGGACTTGTGGGCTTGGGCAGCACTGGGTTAGAATGTTTTCTTGATCTGCACTTACTCTTTATATTAAACTCTCTCTTATATATGCGTTTCTGTGGATTCGTTTCTCTAAAGTACCCAGTCTAACACACCATCTAAAATAATTAGTTTTTATGACATAGACCTCATTCTTATGACATAGCCCTAGTTCTTATGACATAGCCCTACTGGATGCTCACCTTCATGGAGAGATCACAGAAGATATGAGTGCTGTAATAAAGTGTGGTGAACAAAGTGTGCTGTAACAAAGATAGTGCCCAGCTATGAGAAAGAATAGCATCTGGTGTCTTAAAGGCTTGACTTAAAGCAGGTCATCTAAGTGAGGTATCAACTAAATTCACATAGAAGAAGCACACCAGCCTGTGTAATCCAAGGATCATAAATAATAAAATCCAAATCCAGAGGAGGGAATGATCTCAAAGCTTAAATTCTGAGCACCTAGTTTGCAGAAGGCTATGGATGACAGTGGTAGCCCAAAATCCATTTGCAGGGTCCTCACATGGATTAAGAACAGCCAGAATGTTCCTGAGAGGCAAGGATGGTGAGACTTCATCTGATGTAATGCTGACATGTTGTTAGGAGCCATCCTGGAGAAAGACATCATGTTTGGTAAAGTAGCGGGACAGGGCAAAAGAGGAAGACCTTTGATGAGACAGATAGACACAGTGGCTGCATCAATGAGGTCAAACCTAAGAATGACTTTGAGGATGACAAAGGACTAGCCAATGTTTGGTTCTATTATGCGTAGAGTTGCTATGAGTCAGAGCAGAAGCCACCGCACCTAACAACACCTCCTACTTTGGTGAAGAGCAACTTAGTTCTTAAATCCTGCAAGTTTCAACTATTAGGCTCTCCCCATCTGGAACAACAAAAAATGAAGACATTCAAAGACACATTGAAACACTTAGTGTCGGTGACTAATAGATGACACGAACCTCAGCATTTTGAGCTTGAAACCACAACTAAATGATGCCTAGCCACTGCTGCTAACCACTCTGATAGGGTTCATGGAACAGTGCTCCTGGATAGACTACAAGGCATATGTGAACCAAAACTTAAAATCATAAAAATGACCTGACTTACTGGTCTGACAAAGACTGTGAGACCCCCAAGGTTATGGACCCTCGTCATTCTTTAGGCCTTCAATAAATGGTCATCCAAACAACTGACAGGTCTAGAAAATGGGAGAAAGATGAGGCTTTCCATTCCTGTAAAGAGTTACAGCCACCAAAGTCCCCAGGGGCAGTTCTACCCCGTCCTTTAGGCTTGCTGTGAGTCTAGACTGACTTGGTGGCAGGGGAGGTACTCACACCATAGAATAATCAACCGCATGAGCTCAAAAGGACAGCACTTGTCTGGGTATAGAGATCAGAAGTCAGGAAAGGATAGGAATGAAGAATTAATAGAAATGATAAACAGGAAGGAATGGTAAAAGTGCTGTTATGTTGTGGGGATTGCAATCAATGTCATGAAACAAAATTCGTAAAAATTGTTGAAGCGAAAACCAATTTTCTTTGTAAATTTTCACTGAAATCACAATAAAACATTTAGAAAAAGAATTAAATGGACTTTCTGGAACTGAAAAATACAACAGTGGAAATTAAGAATCCATTGGCCCACTGAATAAGAATGACGTTTTTAAAAATTGTATAGCTAATAGAGGGTGTGAATCCAAGTGTGATACTTAGGGACTATGTCAACTAGACACTCCTGACTAAGGGTGGACTCATATATCACAAGCCTTTTGTATAAGAGAAAGTTGACGAGAGATGCCCTTTATCTGTCACTTTACCTATCTCCTCACTGGACTTCACTGGGGCCCTGTGTCTGCCTCCAGGAGTGGTCCCCTGTGGGCTGCCGGACCCTGACAGCTGTTGACACTCTGACATGTTTCCACCAATCTTAGATCCATGGGACTCTGTGCCCACTGACCTGTGATATCCCTACCTTTCACCTTGTCTACAGCAGTCTGAAGAGGGCCTTGGCTGACAGTGGACCTATGGACTTGAGTTGGCCTGGGCTGGGGAGACTTCTGGATATAAGTTGCTTCTTGATATGAAGTTCTTCCTCATACATAAATGAATGTCATTGGATTTGTTTCTCAAGACAATCTGGCCTAACTCACCAGGGTATAAAAAGTAACCTTTCAACTCAAAAATAAAAAGTTAAAAATCTCTCTTTAGAAATAGGCAAGCAATCGGAATAAACATTTCTATAAAAAGGTATACATTCGACTCCCTGTACTTCCTCTCAGCTACATTGCACTTGCTCGAACCCCACCAGGCATTCTATGTCTTCCTCGCCATTGATTTTAGATCTCTTGTTGTTCCCTTGTCCCTAGGTTTCTTGGCTACCTCCTCCTTTTCTGCCACCTCCTCCTCTTTCCTGTACCTCCCCCACCCCACCCCATCCCTGCCCCTGAACCATCAGTCCCATTGTTTTCTCCTTGGGATTGTTTCTCCTGCCTGTCTTATATAGATAGACAGGAGAAAAAGAAAGGGAAAAAAAGACAGAGACAAAAAAAGCCTATGAATAGTTCCAGGTCTTTCTGCTGAGAAGTGCCCAAGTTCTGGGCCGTCCCCCCCTCCAGAGTCTGAAGTCTATTTTCAGAATTCCTCAGGGACGTTGTTGCTTTGCTCCCTTCGTGTTACGCCCTGGTGGTGGGCGGGATGGGGGGGTGGGGGTGGTGTCAGACTGGGCACAATCCCCACACTGTGTCTCTGGTGCTGCCCCCTATAGTGCTGTGGGTCAGTAAGGGGACATCTTCTTATGGTGGGGACGACCTTATGGTCCTCTCTGTGCATTGGCTGTTCCAAGTGGGAATGTTGTCCTCAAAGCTTGGTGG
>NW_022103898.1:65770975-65776037 GCF_000313985.2 Echinops telfairi
AAGGGAGACAGTGGATGGCGTAAAATATAAAAATAAGAATAATTTATAAAATGCCGAGGGTTCACGAGGGTGGCAGGGTGGGGGAAGGAGGGGGAAAAGAGGAGCTGATACCAAGGGCTCATGTAGAAAGAACATGTTTTGGAAATGATGATGGCAATATATGTACAAATGTGCTTGATACAATTGATGTATGGATTGTTATAAGAGTTCTAAGAGTCCCAATAAAATGATGTATTAAAATTGAAAAACAAACAAGTTATACAAATGTCCAATAAGTAGACAAAAAAAGTTGCTTACTATGAATAGTCATTGAAGAAACCTAGTACCACCCATCATGTTTAAATTGGAATAAGATAAATTAGAACTAAATGGTAAAGCATTTTCAAAATCACAATGAGAGATGACTTTGAATCCAGTTAACAACTTTAATTTTAAAAGGCAGAAAAGAGCAAGTATTAGCGAGAATGTAGAGAAATTGGAAATCTTATATATTGCTGGCTGGATTGTAAAATGATGCAGTTACTTTGTAAAACAGCTTGGTAGTTCCTCAAAAAAGTGGAACATAGATTGACCGCATGACCTCACATTTCAATATTGCCAATAGAAATGAAAACACACATCCACACACAAACGTGTCCAATAATGCTCATAGCAGTATTTATAATAGCCCCAAAGCAAACACAACCCAAGATGTGTATGAACTAATGAATGAATAAATATAATGTGGTATAAAATAATATTATTTAACAATAAAGTTAATAAAGTATTGACGCATGCTGAAATAGAAATGAACCATTGGAAACTTTATGCTAAATGAAAAAATCTAGTTACAAAAGATCACAGATTATATGATTTACTGTATTTGAAACCAAAGAGTATAGGAAAATCAATAGAAGCAAAAAACAGATTGTTTAGGGCTAAGGATAATTGGGGAAAATGTGGAGCCACTCCCCAAGGAGGACGGGAATGATCTAATATAGATTGTAGTGATAGTTGTACAACTTGTGAAATATACTAAAAACTATTTAATTGTACACTTCAAGTGGGTGAACTTTATGATATGTGCATTATATTTCAAATCCCAATTAAATTAAAAGTGTAATATCTGCAGCAATAGATAAATTAGTGAAGTCGAAAGCAGACCATTTCTGAAAGAAAGCACACATAAATTAAAAAATAACCCTACTGGAAAGCTGAACACACCATGGGAGACTAGGCCAAAAGAACAAACATACATGTAATCAGAGTCCTACAAAGAGAAAATTTATGAATTATAGCAGAAGTATTGGAGAAAATAATTTTGCATTTTCCAAAGATAATGAAAGATATTAATCACTTCAATGACGAGATCTGCTATAAGGAGCCAAGAAATTAAAAGGAAGTTTGATCTTGGGCGTCATCAGCCGCCTTCTATCTTTACCTGCTGAGCTTAGATTCATAAGCCTCTTCAGCCAAACTCCTGCCCTCTGACCTTTTGATCTTGTGTCCATCAGCCCTGTAGCTTCATGACCCCAGCGAAGCATCCAGCCTGACATCTGGCCCACCGACTTGGGAGTTGCCTGCCCTGACACTGTGTGAGCCGTTTGCTTGATAGAAAACTCCCTGGTTTTGCTTCTTTAGAGAACCCAGTCAGTCTAAGACAACACTTCCTTATTAAACTACTGATAACTAAAGAGAAATGAACACTAATACTAATCATAATAAAGTGTTAGAATATCCCATACTTAGCTTTCCGTTCATAGTGACCCTATAGGACAGAGTAGAACTGTCCCTTTGGGCTCCTGAGACTAAATTTTCATAGAACTAGACAGCCTCATCTTTCTCCCACGGAGCAGCTGGTGGGTTGGAACCACTGATCTTATGGTTAGCAGCTGAATGCATTGCCCACTACACCACCAGGGCTCCTCTAGGGTTGCTGGAAGACTGAACCAATGACAGTGACCATTCCTTTGTCCCTTGCCCGGACTTTCCACATTGGTTCTAGGAAGAATGAAAGGAAATGTGTGGCGAAGGACGGGACCAAGTGATAGTATTCTTCTTGTGACTGGTACCAAATGTGGCATCCACCATGTTTGAACAGTAATAAAAGAAATTAGAACTGAATGGCAGGACATTCTCAAAGCCTGGCTGGCAAATGCCCTGCTGTCTTGAGGCACAGGCCAGCTCAGATCTTGGGCATACTGCTCACTCCAAGGGCATTTGGCTCATAGTCCTCACTGAGAACAATGCACAGAAGCTTCTATTAAGAGGATGACAGGTCACAGGGCAGTGTGGCAGGGATGATTATTTCCACAGTCTTCCTTTCCACTTGCCAATAAAACCATGGGCTTCCTGAGACATCTGTCTCCAAATACTCTTTAAACCTTAAAATAAAAATATTCCCTGAAGTCTTCTTTAATTCAAGCAATGTTGTTGTTCTTCGATGCCACTGCATGGGTTCTAACTCATAGCAACCCCGTGTACAGAAGAATGGAACTCTCCCAGTACTGTGCCATCCTCGCCATAGTTTCCCTTGAGCCCATTGTTGCCGCCACTCTGTCAACCTATCTTGTTGAGACTCTTCTGTTTGTTGGCTGACTCTCCACTTTACCAAGCATGGGGACCTTTGCAGAGGATGCCTGATACCATATGCCTGATACCATATCCAAAGTATGTCTGATGGAGGCTCACCATTCTTGCTTCTAAGGAGCATTCTGACTGTGCTTCTTCCGATATAGATTTGTTTGTTCTTCTGGCAGTCCGTGGGACTTTCAATATTTTTCATCCACATTATAATGCAAAGGTATCAACCCTTCCTGATTCATGGTCCAGCCTTCGCGTGCATATGAAATGATTAGAAGTACTTTAGCTTGGGGCAGGCACACCTTATTAGTCTTCAAAGTGACGTTTTTTGTTTGTTTTTACTTTAGAGCATTTTAAAGAAATGTTTTGCAGAAGATTTGCCCAGTGATACATTGTTGTTTGACTTCATCCCCCCCACCCCGCCCCCCAGGTGTTCATGTTGAGCCCTTCAGTAGGAGTAAAGCTCCCTGCTCACACAGCCTGCCTAGATTTACTTCCTATTAATGCAGCTGGCTCCGGGTTCGTTTTCCAGGCTCTCACAACTGGACCCACATTCAGTTTACTGATCATCGCATTTAGAATAGCTAGAACATACACTTGCTATGAACTCCACAGACTTGCACACCCCAACTCGGATGCCAAGTGGGCAAGGCCGATGACTGGTTTTATTTTTATATATAGAAGGCCAGCTGTGTGCACTAGCCCAGTTTGGTGCTAAGTTCTTTGATTTAGGCCTGTTTCCCAACTTGGTGATGTAGGTCTTCCTGTGGACCAGCCACCCCAGCTGGGTCCATGCCGTGCGCAATCACCACCAGCTGAGCCCTCTTGTTTCCCACCAGCGTGGGTGACAGTATTGACCTTGGTGGGAACATCTGCTTTTCCTTCAACTTTCTTCTCCACCCAGGCCAGCAGCACACCTTCTGCTTCTCCTGCTTCATCTCCAGCGTGTCCCGTTGGACCAGCTTCAGCCTATCAGCCCAGGGCCTGGGTGAACTGGTGAGTGGCAGGTGGTACTTTCTGCCACTTGTAGAAGATCGTCCGCTGCTGCTGCAGTCTGATATAGCCATCTGCAGCCATCTGACACTTCCAGCGAGGTCGCTTTGGGGCTAGATATCTTGCCTGATGCCAACATTCTTGGTTCTCTTCTCAAACAGGGGGTCACCACCTTCTTGTGCTCCTGCTTCTTGACCATCGGTGACAGGGCCACCTCTTGCCCTTGGCCTTCTTTCCTTTCAGTACCTTGGCTGGCTGGAGATGCGAATTGTTCCGTTTCTTTACTGCTGCTTCCATGGGTATTGATTGTGGGTCTAAGTAAAAAGAAATAAACAACATCCCAGTGTCTTCCTTTATTGTGGGGTTGTTTATTAGCCCTGGTCTGGGGAGTTTCATTTTCTCTATGGTGAGATTTCATCCCATGGAAGGCTTGTAGCCTTTGACCTTCATCAGTAAGTACTTCCAGTCCTTGTAGCTTTCAGCAAGGAAGGGGGTGTCATCTGCATATCTCAGATCACTAATGAGCTTTCCTCCAGTCCCAACGCGGTGCCCTTCTTCACGTAGTTCAGATTCTCAGGTTGTTAGCTCAGATTGAATCAGAGTGGTGGGAGGACTCAACCCTGCTGCACAGTAAGGTAGCTTCATCAGCAGAGAGTGTCTGCCCTGAGTCCTGTGCGCCCTTATAGAACCAAGTCTATGGCATCAAGCCAACGACCGCAACTAGAAACATGCAGACAGGACGTGGAGGGGGCGGTGACTTTATGTTAATGAGGAAGCTGCACACCTTGAAGTGTGTAGTCAATGTACGGTACTTGTAGCAATCATTGTTTTGCTGTGGATAGTTTCAGCAAAAACAAAAAGGTAAAATAAATGGTTTCAAACATAATAAAATAAAGAGCTTTTGGACTAAAATATGCGTCAGAATCTCTCATTTGCTCTAACAGTGACTGATGGAGTGGTTCAGAGACTTTCCAAGTTTTGTTTGTTTCGGTTGAAGCTCATGGTATTTATCTTGCCAAGTTTCTTGAGAAGATAGGTGAGACGATCCCTAATAGATAAGAATACATACAGAATCCTGGCATAGTCTGTCGTTTTTCTTATTCGTTTGCCTTCAACTGGAAAGTAAGAACAGGGGTCCTCAAACTATGGCATTTATCCAGCCCGCCAGGTGTTTTTGCAGCTGCCCCTCTGCTAAGCCCCTGACTCGTCCTGGGCCCTCAGTGCGCATGTGTGGACTGTGTAACGCACTCTCCGACTCCCACCCCTCTCACTGTCTCTCGACGCCTCCTCGCAGTCTCAGGTGTGTAGCAGAGCTACTCAGCAGTTTCAGTGTGCAACTTCAAGGAAAGGGGAAGCTCGTCTGTGATGTGCACTCACATGTGAAAGCTTTTGAAGTAAAATCAGGCCTCCTCATCAAACAAGGGAAGGAGGAACGTTTCCGCCATCTCCCCACAACTCAAAATCTGCTAGCGGAAAAACCATTGGTTGCCTTCCCAGCAAAACGTGT
>NW_022103898.1:65776356-65784151 GCF_000313985.2 Echinops telfairi
CAGATCTAGACTAACTGATGCACACTTGCATCACTTGTTACGACTAGCAGTGACAACTATGGAACCGGACATTGCCCATCTCATTAGCAAAGAGCTGGCCCATAGTTTCCATTGAAATACTGGTAAGTTTGTTGATTTAACTTTACTTGGTTTTCATTTTAAATATTGTATTTGGTCCCGTTTTGCTTTTTATTACTTCAAAATAAGGTATGTACAGTGTGCATAGGAATTTGTTCATAGCTTTTTTTAACTATAGTCCGGCCCTCCAACGATCTGAGGGACAGTGAACTGGCCCCCTGTTTTAAAAGTTTGAGGACCCCTAGTAAGAGGATTCAAATTCTCAGGTCCCATTTTCTGCCTCTCTTATTATGTCAGCATAACTCTTAACACACTACACCCGAGTTCATAATAATAATTGCTGTTTTAAGAGAGAGTTGAATATTTGGATTTTTTTATTCCCCAGAAATACTCCCCTCCCCCCAATTAATTACAAGTATTTGCTTAATCACTGTCGGCTGGTGTCAGGGTGGCGTCCGCACAGAACAGAATACATGCACTTTGAACATTCGTCTTCAAGCAGTTTTCTCAAAAAAGAAGAAAGAAAATCCTAAAAACATGTAATCTAGAATGGATGGGCTTATGGTGCTAGATTTAAAGTAATGGACTTGATCATCACTCATGTCCCCCTGCACCGTGTCCTAGAGCTGACCAGGTGCCTGGGACTTACAAAGCTGGGCTTAAGAAATCATTGTCCCCATTCAGCAGAAAGTCCAATCCTCTTAAGTTTAGTAAACTTGATGCATTACAAATACTTTCAGGTGTTTCTTTCACAGTCTTGAATACTTTTGATGCATTTCCTACTTCCTTGCAAAAGAATTCAAATCCGAATGAATTTCTCATTAGTTTTATTATAAAGATGGCTTAAAGTCAGCTCCAGGTGGAATTTTTCTCATGACATTTTTAAAACATGAGATGCATCACTCTTGTCTGAATATATTGACTCTATCCGGGCACTTACGGCCATCTGTGAATTTTTTATTTATACCTTTTTGTTAATAAGGGTATTAAAAGTTAAAAAGGAGGAAAAAAGTTAAAAAGATGAGTACAGGTATTAAACTATCTGAGGTAGAGAGTCTTTTGTGCTTCCTGGACTTAATTAATCTATTGAGTCCTAAACCAAAGCCAAACTTACTGTTATCAAGTCAATACTGATTCATAGAGAGCCTATAGGACTGAGGAGAATTGTCCTGTGAGTTTCTGAGACTGGGGCTACTAAGAAAGCCCAGTTTTCCTCCCAAGGAGCAGCTAGTGGTTTCAAACTGGGGACCTGAGGATGGCAGCCCAACTCATAATCACTAAGCCACCAGGGCTCTTTAAATTCACTGAAACAATTCTTTTCTCAAATCTCTTCAGTTAAAAAAATGTCACTCTCGTGTATTCTTGCAGTTGATTGAATTATTCAATCCTTGGCCCGATTCTCTGTTGTAGTAGAGAAAACAAACACAGGGAATCCTCATCTAACTGATTCACTCCCCCCCTTCCCCCACCCCCTGACATAAATTCTTAGCTCTGAAGGAGGAACTGTCATCCCCCCACCCCCACCCTTTGTGGTCAGTATGCAAGCCTCCATATAATGAGTGATTCAGCAATCAAAATAACCATAACAATATTTGATAGCTCCTTAGCACCTTCCTCCTGGGGAAGGTTCCAACCACTCTATAAAGTTAAGAGAAGTGATAAACAATCTCAGAGATCACAGCACTAGCTCTTGAAAAGCTGTCACCCCTGGGGTGAAATTGCCACTGCTTACTAGTGCAGAGTGATGCATCATGCTGTTCAGAGGAAGTAAGCAAGAGAGAGGCGCCACGGTCCGATTCCAGGCAGCTGAGTAAGAAAGTCTTATATTTCATCAAGATATTCAGAATCTCTGGAGGACTTCCGGCTATGACTCAGGTCTCTGTCCTTTGTGTCCAATTGAAATGGCATGCATGTTTGAACTGGCAGAATGCCAAACCTCCATATAAACTGGGCTTTATCTAGGACATGAAATCTGACATCTGTACTTTGAGCAGACAGGCAAAGCAAGATTGAGAATTTCATTCCCAAGGTGGGGAGGACAAAATAATCTGTATACTTCAGAATATAATCTTAAATAAGCATTATTTTCTTATTCTATTAATTATGTCAGAATGCATCCTCCCGATATAAATTGAAACCACATGCAATGCAATGATACACTCCCTGAGGATTAAATGCAGTGTGCCTCCAATTGGCCTGTCCTTGTCTATTTTGGAAGGAGCCCTGTTGGCATAGTGGGCTATGCATCAGGTGGCTAACTACAAAGTCAGAATGGTGGAAGGACTCAATCAGCAGAGAGTGTCTGCCCTGAGCTCTGAGCGCCCTTAAAGAATCAAGTCTATGGCATCAAGCCGACAACCACAACTAGAAACATGGAGACAGGACGTGGAGGGGGCGGTGACTTTATGCTAATGAGGAAGTTGCACACCTTGAAGCATGTAATCAACGTCACTGGAGGAGGAAGATGAGCTGCTCCTATAAGGTTTCATACCTTTGGATGAGCTGCTTTCATACCTTCGGAAACCGCAGGGGCAATTCTACTCTGCCCTACAGTAGTCACTATGAGTCAGGATCAACTCAATTGGCAGTAAGTTCTTTTTTTTTTCTACTTTGGGGACAGAAGAAACACAAAATGAAAAGGTTAAAAACAGCTAATAGCTATAAGCAAGCTATCAATCAAATATATGAAGGGGCTTCAAAAAGTTTGTGGGAAATTTCCATTATCTTTCCATTTCCTTTTCCAGCAATATCTTGAGGCATCCTTATATGTATGCCTAATATGTATATATTTTTTCTGAACCACTTGAAGTGGGTTGTATACAGCATGCTCTTTTATACTTTATTTCTTCATTGTATGTTCCCTAAAATGATATTCCCACACAGTCACATAATTAATCAAATCTAAGTAGTTAGCATGAACACAGTTAGTTAATTTAATCTACAGTCCACACCCTAACTTTGCTAATTGTCTCAGTAATTGCCTTTATACAATTTTCTACCTTCTTCCCCATTCACTTCTTTTTTTTAGGGGCTCATACAACTCTTAGCACAATCCATACACACATCAATTGTGTAAAGCGCATTTGTACATTCATTGCCCTCATCATTCTCAAAATGTTTTCTCTCTACTTAAACCCCCGGCATTAGGTCCTCATTTTCCCCCTCCCTCTTATTGGTATAAGCTCATGATTTTTCAATGACGTGTTCTCATCCTGAATTACTTTTGTGTTAAAATTCCTCAGATTTGGCCAACAGAAGCCCCTTTCAAGTTGCCTCTGTACTTTGGACATGACCCATCGTTTTTGGAGTATTTCTTACCTTCTCCCACAAGAAGGCTAGTGTTTTAGTCTTCTTGCCCCCGTCCTGAAATCAGCTATTTCTCCAGGATGCTTTAGTTCCTTCTAGCGTAAAACAAGATTTGAGTTCCAGGTCTGCTTGAGAGTGTTATTTTTTTTTAACTCCCTCAGCTACACCACACACTTGTGGAGGGCATAGTTAACAATAAACAAGTAAACAAAAAGCAGGGCTCCTTTTGAGTCTACTTCTTCTCTCAAGTCCTCTGGGTTCCTGACCTTGCCCCTAGCAAACCCAGCCATGTCTTCCCAACATACATAAATGCATTTATACAGGACTCCATAGTTTATGGGGCACTTTCATGGACATAGTCTCCTTTGATCTTCAGAGCAACTCTGTGGTAGAGCCTGGGAAATATCATCATCATCAATTTACAGACAAGGAAACAAGGACTCTTAGAAGAAAAGTGACTAGCTCAGGGTCACAAGATTAATAAGTTCTTTGTGTTGGGGAGCTCTGTGTTGTCTTCATTAGCTCTCACTATTCGTTCGGTCCTTGAATATGACTGGACACTGCTGCTCTGTAAACCTTCGCCTGATGTACAATAACAATGTTGGCGACTTTTGTTTTGTTTTTAAAGTATTGACCAGCGGTGTTAGTCTGGGTAGACTAGAGAAACAAATCCAAAGAGACTCATCTATGCATAGGAAAAAACTTTATATCAATGAGTAATTAATTGTATACTGAGAAAACATCCTGGCTCAGTACAGCTCAAGTCCATATGTCTGATATTAGCCCATATGTCTGATACCTGTCTATAGATTCCTCTTCAGAATTATGCAGCATATTCAATAACGCTGAATGCAGGAAGATCACAGGCCAGTGAGTGGAAAGTCTTATAGAGCCAGTGGCAGTGTTAGCATCTCAGTGCTGGCAGGGGTCTCCACCTGGATCCTCCAGATCCAGGGCTCTGGTTCCATCAGCGTAGTTCCATGTGCCTTGTCAATAGGAAGGCAAAGCAGAGAACGTGGGTCTGGCCTCCATTGAGCTATTTATCTCTGTAGCACCTCTAAAAGAGGCCATCAAACTGTGACCTGATTGACAGGTTAAACTCCACCCCTTCACTCTTAATAGTCTCAAGTTGACACCAGATTATGTAACTACCACACTAGTGTAAGAGAAACTCATTTCATAATAGAAATCCCTATAACCTATTTGATTCTGATATCTGTATTTAAAAACTATGTGGTCCAAATAAAGCAGATTATTACTCTTCCCATTTGGGAAATGGTAATTTCATCCATCCATCCACCCATCTATCCATCCATCCATCAAATTTTGATTAAGGTCTTAACACAGGCCAGATACTCATAGACACTGCAGATCCAGCAGTGAGCAAGAATATTAAAAATTCTATTCCTTCTTGTGGATATTTTTGCCACAATTAAAAAAAATTAAATTAGTAACAATAAGCACAAGAAAGAAGAAAATGTCCTCAAATTGATTGTGGTGATGATCGTATAATTCTTCTTCATATGATTGAACTATTGAATTGTATGATATGTGGATGAAGTACCAATAAAACTATTAAAACAAAAAATCTTTTATTGTGTAAATCCATTTTAGAATGTATAGGTGGATACTCTCTCTGCCACTGAGTCGATGCCAATGCACAGAGACCTTATAGGACAGTGTAGAACTGCCTTTGTGAGTTTCTGAGACAGTAACTCTTTATGGAGTGACTGGTGGTTTTGAACTGCTGACCTTGTGATTAATAACCCAATAAGTAACCACTATACCACCAAGGCTCCTGTATAGATGGATAAACATAAATAAGTTAATAAGATATTATTTCAAGTGGCAATAAATGCAATGAAGGGTGAAAAATAATGGGATGGAGAGTAGCTTGGAGGATGGTCTGGTACTTTAGAATAAAGCATCAAGGGAGGCTGTTCTAGTGAGGGGACTAAATTAGCCTTGTTGCCAGTCATACAAAAGTCTGGCAGCAGACCTTTCAGACAAAAGGAATTGCAAGCATCAGAAAAGGCTCTCCAAGATGGCTTGGTACATTGGAGGAATTTGCGTCACTGCAGCCAAGTAAGTAATGGGAGATTTACTGGACTTGAGGTCAGAAAGGAGAGTAAAGAAGATAAGTCCATATGGAGAGAACATTTTTCCTGCGCAAGGCAGGAAGGACACTTGCAGGACAAGGGTTCGTTTCTCTTCAGGAACCCGCAACTGTGCCACAAGTGTGGGCTGAGGAAATGCCCACTGTCCGATTGATTGGGCCAATCGTTGATTTAATATTTTCCCAGGAAGCTGGAAATTCCTAGGTCATTGCACCATGTTTTTCTTTCCCTCTGAAGCAAACAAGTTCTGCAGAGGAAACGGTATCCTTTGCTGAAGGCTGGATCAATCAGGAGAGACAGAGACAGCATCACTATGACAGATGATGATGAATTAAGTCACGCAGCTACCTTGTTGAGAGACTGGGAAAGGCACTTCACCATCCTGACGCCTGTTTTGACAACTGTAACGTGATGGCTCACATCGAGTTATCTCAGAAGTCCCTTCACTCCAACAAGGAATTGTTTATTTGTAGCGCTAAGATAGGTTTAACAAAAATTACATTTCTTGCTACTTAAATAATCTTTGCCATATAGGCTAATGCACAGTTGAATGAAAGCTGTAAATCTTCCTAACACATACTCCAGTTGCACGTCTATCTGAATCCTATATTTAAGCAACTTATATAAGTTAGATGATTTATTGCTCATTAACATATTTATTCTCATTAAATGTTACCTTGTAAGCCTGAGCTCTGTATTTTGAACAGAAAAAGTATCATGTTCTCAGTACAGAGGACTGATTTTTATAGCAATTCACAAGATATAAACATTTGGGATCACTCACTGAATCAGATGTGAATGTACAGTTCTTTATTTTCATTCATATTAATACATCATGCATCCCACAAAGTTTACATATTTTCCTTTTATTTTTTGAAACACCGGTCAACATTGACCAGGTTCCAGGAATCTCCTATTATATAAAAGTCCTTAAAGATCAGCAATTTAATCTTTAAAAATCTACTCAGACTTTGACAGTTCACGGGAGTTCCTAAGGGTTAAACTCTTACCAAAAACAGGCCTTCTCTGGTAGCTCCTAATCTGGGTAGGATTTCAGTTCTCTTCAATCAACATTTTACCTGTGCCATCCTTGCCATTGCTCCTGTGCCCACACCCATTGTTGCTGCTGTGGGGCCAGCCCATCTCCTTGAGGGGCCTCCTCTTTCCCACTGTCTCTCCAATTTACCAAGCGTTGATTAAGGATTGGTCTCTCCTGACAACATACCCAAAGTATGTAAGACAACGTCTTGCCATCCTTGTCTCTAAGGAGCACTCTGGCAACACTTCTTCCAAGACAGATTTGATTATCTTTTTAGCTGTTTGTAGTACTTTCAATATTCCTCTCCAGCACAATTCAAATACATTGATTCCGCTTTGAATGTTAATGCTTTGTTTGTTTTCATATCAATATCATTAATATCATACCCAAGTAAAAGTTTACTGAATATCATCCAACAATAGTTGCTGTAGGACATTGTCAGAAAGCTGCCAGATATTCAGGCCAGAATCAGAAGAGGATGTGGAACAAGGGGGGCTATTATTGCTGACAGATGGAATTTGGCTGAAAGCAGAGAATACCATTAAAAGGTTACTTGTGTTTTTGTTTTTGACTGTGCAAAGGCATATGATGTGTGGACCATAACAAACTGTGGGTAGATTTAAGAAAAAAGGGAATCAAAGAACATGGTACTCATTAGGAACTTATACACAGATCAAGAAGCATTTGTGGGAACAAAACAAGGGAATACTACATGGTTTAAAATCAGGAAAGGTGTGTGTCAGGTTTGTATCCTCTCACCACACTTATTCAATCTGAATACTGTGCAAATCATCATTAAACTTTTATTTGCATGTGATAACGATGATGTTGTATAATTTGAGCATTATATTGGATCACCTTTCTTTGGAATGGGTACAAATATGGATCTCTTTCAGTCAGTTGACCAAGTAGCTGTCTTCCAAATTTCTTGGCATAGATAAATGAGTGCTTCCAGTGCTTCCTCTGCTTGTTGAGATATTTCAATTGGTATTCTATGAGTTCCTTGAAAGCTAAAATCTTTCAATCAGAACTAGGAGTCAAAGAGCATACAGGCATGTGCATATGTAAATATATATGACGATGGGGAAATAGATCTATGTGCATATATTTGTAGTTTTAGTATTAAGGTAGCAAGTACTCCTTCAATGCAAGGACACTTTGCTCTATTAACCTGGCATTCCATGATGCTCACTTTCCCAACACAATCACTGAAGACAAAGCGAGTGCATAAGCAAATGTGGTGAAGAAAGCTGAT
>NW_022103898.1:65784915-65787650 GCF_000313985.2 Echinops telfairi
TTTTTTTTTTAATCTTTCAATCGTGCAACCTTGAGGCTTGCATTTTTTCTTGAGCTCTTTCACTTTAAGATATGCTGAACATACTCTTCCCTTTTGGTTTTCTAACTCTAGGTCTTTGCTCATTTCATTATAATAGTTTATTTTCTCTTCTTGAGTAGCCCTTTGAAATGATCTATTCAGTTCTTTGACTTCATCCTTTTTCATTTGTCCTTGCTACTCTATGATTTATAGCAAGTTTTGCAGCCTCTTCTGATCCTCACTTTGATCTTTTCTTTCTAAGTCTTTGCTTTCTTTATGTATGATGTTCTTGCTATCATCCCATAGCTTAGCAGGTCTTCTCTCAGCAGTATTCAATGCAACAAATCTGTTCTTGATAGGTTCTTGAAATTCAGGTGGCATATATGAAAGGTTATAATTTGGCCCTCATGAACTTGTTTTAATTTTCTTCAGCTTCATTCTGATCTTACCTATGAGCAATTAATGGTCTGTTCCACAGTGTGTCCCTAGCAGTTTTAGCTGCTGGTATTGAACTTCTCCATCATCTCCTTGCATTAAAAACAAAAACAAAAAGCCTCACTGCTATTGCATCAATTCTGACTCATAGCGACCCTATAGGACGTGTTAGAACTGCCCCTATGCATTTCTGAATCCGTAACTCTTTATGGGAATAGCATGCTTCCTCTTTCTCCCTTGGGGCAGCTGCTGTCCTTATGGTTAGCCGCCCAACAAGTAACCAGGGCGCCGCCAGGGCTCCACATCTCTTCCAACAGATTAGTCAATTTGATTTCTGTGTATTACACCTGGCGAAGTGCATGTCCTTTTGTGGTGCCGAAACAAGGTATTTGTGATGAAGAAGTCATTGTTAAGGAGTCCTAGTGGCGCACTGGTAAAGGAGTCCTAGAGGCGCTGTGAGTTACATGTTAGACTGCTAAACACAAGAAGCCATTGGTCTTGCAAAATTCAATCACGCCATCTCTGGCTTCATTTCTATCACCAAGACCATATTTTTCCAACTACTATTCCTTCCTCATTATTTCCAATTTTTTCATTCCAGTCACCAGTGATTATTAATGCATTTCGATTGAATGGTTGACCAATTTTAGACTTAAGATATTGATAGAGTCCTTCAATTTTTGCATCACTAGCTTTAGTGGTTGGTGTATAAATTTGAATAATAGTTGTATTGAATGGATTCCTTTGTATTTGGATAGATATTATCCTATCACATCATTGTCCTTCAAGATTGATCTTGAAATATCCTTTTATGACTGTGAATGCAATGCTATTCCTCTGGAATTCGTCGTTCCTGGAATAATGAATCATCTGATTTATGATTCAGAATGGACAATGCCAGTCCATTTCAGCTCACTAATGCCTAGAATGTTGATCTTTATGTGTTCCATTTCATTGTTTACAACTTCCAATTTTCCTAGATGCATACTTGTACATTCCAAGTTCCAATTATTAGTAGATATTTTTTTCAGCTTTTCTTCTCATTTTGGTTTGTGCCCACAAAACAAATGAAGGTCCCAAAGGCTTTACTCCAAAACTATTTTGAGAAGGCAGCTCTTCCTCTGTATTATTTTTAGTGCCCTTGAACCTGAGAGGATCATCTTCTGGCATGATCTCCGACAATGTTCTAATTCTGTTCATGAGGTTTACAGTATCTGACAATGTTTTGATGCTATCTATCAGGTTTTCCGTGGCTAGTTCCTCTGAAGTGGATCTCATATTTCATCTTCCTAGTCTGTTCTTAATCTGGAGTTCTGCTGAAATCTGTTCACTTAGGGTGACCCTGCTGGTATTTGAAATACTAGTGACATAGCCCTCAGCATCATAGCAACACACACACCACCACAATATGACAAACCAATAGACAAGTGGTGCCCTATGATTATATGCTGGCTTATCACATATTGTGAGCTTGATAGCAAATAATTTCTGTGTTAGGCTAGGTTCTCTAGAAAAGCAAAATCAGAATATATATATTCACTAAATTCAGATAGATAGATAGAGAGATAGATTTATATCAAGGAAATAGCTCAGACAGTTGTAGAAATTCAAAAATTCAATCTGGTTCAAGTCTATGGGTCAGATGTTAAACTTGAAACTTTTTCTGACTCATGTAGTTGCCGTTGCTGGTGAACCAGGAAGCAGGTAGTTCATCACAGGCTTGTGAAGCAGAGGTGGATGAACCCAAGGTCAGTAGGTTATATAACAGGTTGTTGCTAACTCCCAGGGTCCTCAGAAAATATAGCAGGTTATTGGCTCAACAATGAAGAACCAGAGGTTGATAAGACAGATACAGGAACCGGATCCAGCCAAAAGGAAGGTAGCTTTCGCACAGTCTCGACTTTTATAGGAGTAGGCCACACCCCCAATGAAAGTTTCTTCCAGTAGCATGAGGTGTTTGACCTAATGAAGGTGGTAGCACTCTACTCTAATCTTCCCATAACTGTTTGGCTGTTCACAGCAAAACTCATCATGGGGTTGCTAGATTACATCAGGGAGAATCCAACTGCCACTGAGCATCTTGGCCCAGCCAAGTTGACACAAAACATAACTCTCACAATGTCATTTGTCTACTAACAGTGATTTTCCTCTTTATCTTATGGCAGGGGCTCACTTTAGTTCAGTTGGCCATTCCCCTTCCACTTGACTCAAGCATAAATCCTAAATTTAAGTCATTCACAGCGGTCCTGTGCATGCAATGTTGGCCCATGAGACTTAAGAAA
>NW_022103898.1:65790198-65824255 GCF_000313985.2 Echinops telfairi
AGATATATCCTTCTCCCGAAGCTGCAGATTCAGTGCCATCGTTTGAGATACACTCTTCTCAGGGGAGGGACAGGCATCCACTTAGTATTTGGGGCTGGGACCAGCCCCTTAGACCTCTCCACTGATTCCCTACTCCGCGCCGGCATGTTGTTGAATATGAGAGTTTATCATATTCATAAAATTTGAAAAAACAGCAATTTTTTAAACTAATTTTATTCATATCTGCTTTTCTCTCCCCTCTTTTTCTTCTCTTTGGGCTACATGAACTTAACGACAATCAGCTTATTGATTCTTTCATCACTTATTTTTAAGTTATTTCGTCTGTGTTTAACTTTGGATACTTTCTATCATTCTGTTCTAAAACTCACTAATCCTTATACTGCAGTGTCTAATCTTCTATTAATCTCATCAAGTGTCTTCTTTTATCTCATGTATTGCTACAATAAATGTATTGTATTGTATTTCATCATAGATATATTTCATCTCAAGAAATGTCTTTTTTAATGCTTTCTCAGTCTCTGCTTAATTGTTGAACATAAGGAAAATAGATATATATATAGGGTTTTTTTTTAACCTATCTACTAGTTCTAACAGCTATGCAAGTTCTGGATGTTTTGATTATTTTTCTCCTAATTACAGGTTATATTTTCCTAAGTTTTCATGTCTGATATTCATTTTTTGAAAGCTTGACATTGTAGTTTTACCTTGTTGAGAGCCGGATATTTTTGTATTCCTATAAATTTTCTTAATTTTTATTCTAGAATGTAGTTAAATAGCTGTCCTCTGATTTCCATTTATCCAAATATCCATAGCCAAATAGCCTTATAGTTAGAGAGAGCCGTCTGAATATTTCTGATGCATTAGATATGAATGGAAGTGGTATGTGTCACTTTGGGGTCCAAGATTTTTTTATACAAGTGAGTTCTCAAAAAAAAAAAAGTGAGTTCTCCCCTCTTTAACCTGCTATAGTGAAGGCTGCTGTCACAGGTTAACATAGGAACATCAAGAGGTGGTAGCATTTCTACCAACCTGAATCCCTAAAGTCCCTGAAATGCCTCTCTACAAACTGCTGCTCAATGTGTAGTGTGAGTAAGAAAAAACATTTGTTATGTACAGTCACTAAGCTTGAGAGTAAATTTTCTAATGGACAAAACCTTAGTTTGATCTAGTATACTCTAAAATAGTATTACTATTTTCTACAATACATTTTCCTAAAACTTAATTTATCATAATAGAATACCCAACAAATCTCAACCAATGGGAAATAGCAATAATATCTTTTGTAGAAACTTCTTCATGACAGTTTTAGATTCAAGGAAAAAATGTTATTCCAAACCATTTAGAAAACAATGACAATGAACATAATATGTGTGCAAAGAATTATTGATAGTTTTTCTAATTCAATACTTAATAATGTACCATAGCAAAATAGTGCTTTTCCAAACACAATTTATTAGTAGGAAATCTGCCAACATAAAGCATCCATATGAAAAGGTTAAAGAAGAAAAATAATCACCATGGATGCTAAAGAGGAAATGTTCACTTCCTTGTTTAAGAAAACAAACAAACAAAAAACTAACAAATAGGGATTAAGAAGGCCCAACCTCCATCCAATAGGGAGCATAAAGCTTAATAATCAAATATAAAGCTTTCTCATTTTGACATAATAAAAAGACAAAGACTTCCTCTATCATCACTCCTATTCAACATTGTCCTGAAAATTTTGGTTGTTTTGTTTTGATTTACATTAAAACAATAAAATGACAGAAGGCAAAACTGTCATTATACAGAGAATCTTTTGCCAAGGAAATTCAACAGAATTGACTGAGATTTGAAAAGTAATTAAAAGATGTAAGTGATGTGACTTTAAATAAAAATTAAAAGATGTTTATATGCCAGCAAAATCTAATTTTGAGCGTATACAGGCAAATTACCAGAAAGCAAGCACTCAGGCCTTAGAAACAGCATTATTGAGGAAACTCTGAGAGTGTGCAACAGTAGCACATGGTGTGGTTTTGCCTTGCCATCAATTTCTGAGAAAGCCCATATGGATCTAGCAAAGCCCACGGGAATGAGGATGTAAACTACTTAGCTGGGCAAGTATCCGTCCCTCACTAGACACAATCAACTTGTGACGCCATCTTGTCCATCATCCTGACCTCGCCAGCTCAGCATTCAGAGTTGAGGAGCGCCAGTCCTTCCTTTGATGTGTTTTAGGAACTCTGGCAGACTCTATCTTCCCCAAATGACCACACAGAAACTGCACCCCCATCAAGAAGACCGTCTGTTTCCTTGTTACTCGAGCACAAAAGGACAAATTCTGTATGAGCCCACTGCAGAAGAAGTAAGCAGTAAAACGGGTACAAGCCCAGGCTTGTAGGGCATCCAGGCTATTGACTGGGGAGCCAGACGGCCTGGCATAGAGCTGGACCGGTGCCAGGGAACCACACACAGTCAGCTCCAGGTAAGCATTTTGAGAAGATAAGTATTTAGAAATACACTAGGCTGAAGGGTGTCTCGCATCAGCCGGGATCAAATGGTCAAGAGAGGGCCAAGGGGGTTGTGTAACATGAGGCTGGCATGTATTTCTGTGGTGAAGTCCCCCCGGACAGACAGACAGCCCTATTAGAGGGAGGAAGGATACAGATGGGAAGAACAATGCAGGAAAAGGAAAACTGAGCAAACACGCTGAAGGAACACAATGGCATATTGGTTGGTAGCAAGAGAGGGGGAACTGCTATAGCAAAATGTGGTGAAGAAATCAGAAAATCAGATGGTGCCTGGCTATCAGATAAAATAGCGCCTGGGGTCTTAAAGGTCTGTCCCCGAAGAAGCAGCCATCTAAGTGAGATGTCAGCTAAATCCGCATGAAAGAAACATACTATCATCAGCCTCTGAAGGATTGTGAAGCATATAATCCAATGTTGAAGAGAAGGCTTAGTATCAGAGCCTAACGTCTGAGAATCTGGTTTGCCGAAGGCTAAGGATGACAGTGGGAGCCCAAGATTTATTGGTGGAACTATACAGGAAATAAACTTCCATTGAACTCCCTCTATCGACAACTGAGGGGTAGGAGGAAAGTGTCCCCTAAACGGAGTGCATTGTTGAGTTGCGTACAGAAGGTCAAGGGCATAAACCTGATTTGAACAATTAAAATTTATCAGCAGACTCCCCGTAGGATGCATACTGGACCTGATTTGGTCTCTAAAACCTTATGTCTTTGGGGGTGGCATTGTTTTGTTTGTTTCTTGTACATATTAGGGGGTATCTCAGGAGTGTTATGTCATTGGGGGTCACCCTCTTGAAGTGGTATATGTTTTTTTGTTTTCTGGGGTATGAAAATCAGGACTGAGGAACCTACAGAGTACAAGTGGAAAAGGGTTTTTGGGGAAGGGGGACACAGAGGTGGTGGTGGGGTGAAGGGGTGATGATGTCAAGGGGTCCATATAGAAAAATAATGGTTGGAAATTGATTGTTGTAGCAAATGTACAAGTCTGTTGGACATGACTGAATTATGGAATGATTTGATATACGTAATAATACCAATTAATTAACAAAAAGAGTACAGTCTATTTCCTTGAACTATGGTGGAGTTTTGACTATAGTTAATAAATAGGACACAACTTCTCGCCCCTCACTCTTTCTTTTTGGGGGTTTGCTCTAAAAATCAGCCACTGTGAGGAAGTTCAAAGAAGCCTATGTGAAAGGTTGCACAGAGAAGTCAGTGTAGAAAGAAACTGAGACGTCAACAACACGCATTAGCTTCCAGCCATGTGAGTCAACCAGCTTTCAGATGATTCTAGTTTCCAGTTTTTGAATCTTTCAACTGAACTCTAGACATTGGAAAACAAAGAGAAGCTGCATTCACTGGGTCCCGTCCAAACTCCTAATCCATGAGCATAATAAATGATCCGTGGAGCAATTTGCTATGCAACTGTAGAAACTGGAAGACAGACCATTTTAAAGTACGCATTTGCAAGTGATACGAGCTTCTACTTCAATACAGAATTAAAATGGATTGTTCTAACATTTCTCTTTATCTAGGCTCTCTGGAGCTCTGCACATGGTTTATTGTTTGGCATGGATATCGGTAAAGTTAACCTTAACCTCTAAGCAGACAGGAAAAATGCACAATCATAATCGCCACCAACAAAATACTTAGGAGGTGCGAAATTGGTAAGAAGTCAATTTTTTAAATGACAAAAATAGTGTTCTAAAGAACACAGAGAAGGACTGGATTATTTAGAAGAAAATGTTTGATATTTGTATACCAAAAATATTGCTATAAAATAATAGAAACTTTTATTATGGAGAAATAACAAAATGTGAAGCTATTGTTTCTCCACACATTCTCCATCTAGATCTATGCACTTCTGAAGGAAGCATTCTGCATTCTTCAATTTATACCACTGGCATGTGGGGCATGCCCAAAGGACTCACGTTATATTCCTTTTCCATGCTGCTTGAGTTTGAGAACAAAAAGAAGTCTGTAGGGGGCAAAAGCAGGGCTCTAGGACAATTGTGGTAAGGTTTCCCAATGTGGGACAGCCTTTGCTAACCTTAAAGTACAAGTAGGTATATTTTTGTGATGGAAATCAATTCCTCGGTGCAATTTTCCTGGGCTTTCCCCCATCGATGTGGTTTCCAATTTTCTTAAAAGTTCATAATAAGTCCCAGTAATTATCCATTAACCATTTTGTTAAAGGTCTTCCTCTTTTTTGCTGCCTCTCTACTAAGCGTGATGTCCTTCTCCGGGGACTGGTTTCTCCGGAGAGCATGTCTAAGATATATGAGGTAAAATGTCGCCCTTGCTGCCTCTAACGAGCATTTTGCCTTCCGGGACAGATCTTTTGCAGTCATGGTGCTGTCCATCTTCTTCACCAGCCCTGTAATTCAAACACATCAATCTACTTTGGTTTTTCGTATTCAATGTACAATTTTCACATGCATATGAAACAATTATCATGGTATTGTGACCCAATGCATTATTTCATTTGATCTCTTGACTGCTGCTTCCATGAGCACTGATTGTGGATCCAAGCAAGACAAAATCCTTGAAAACTTCAAACTTTTCTGTTAATCGTGTTACCTGTTGGTCCAGTTGTGGGGATTTTGATCGTCTTTACATAATGAAGGCTGCAATCTTTGATCTTCATCAGCAAGTGCTTCAAGACCTCCCTGCTTTCATCAAGCAAGGTTGTGACTTCTGCCTATCGCAGTTTGTTACTGAGCCTTCCTCCCATCCTAATGCCACATTCTCCGTCATATAATCCAGCTTCTCTAATGATTTGCTCCGCATACAGCTTGAATCAGTTGGGTGAGAGGATATAACCCTAATGTAAACCTTTCCTGATTTTAAACCATGTAGTCTTCCTTTTTTCTGTTTGCACAATGGCCTCTTGATCCATGTACATGTTCCATGTGAGCACAATGAAGTGTTCTAGAATTCCCTTTCTTCTCCAGGCGATCCAGAGTTTGTTGTGATCCACACAGTCGAATGTGTGATCCACAGTGTCGAATGCCTTGGCATAATCAATAAAATGCAAATAAGCACCTTTTTTGTATTCCCTGCTTTCAGCCAAGATCCATTTGACATCAGCAATGATATCCATTGTTCCATGTCCTCTTCTGAATCTAGTCTGAACCTCTGTCAGCTTCTTGTCAATGTATTATGCCAACCATTGTTACATGATCTTCAGGAAAATTTTACTTCTGTGATATCAGTGATATTATTTTATAATTTGCACACTCTTCTTTGGAGTGGGTACAAATATGGATCTCTTCTTGTTAGTTGGCCAAGTAGCTGTCTTCCAACTGTCATGGCTGTGATAGGTTTGTTGTATCAACTAGTCCAATAGGAGCATGTGGGCGGAGTTAAATCAGGTCTCAGCTTGATTGGAGGATGACTGAAATAAATAAGGACAGCCAGCATCTCATCTACCTCTGGCTTCATGGTAATTGGACCAGCATACTGCTGCTTTAGCTACCGTAGTTCTCTGCTTCAATCTGTGTGCCACACTACCTGTTGGCCAAGCCAACCCATGGATCCTATCACTAGAGCTTGAGGCTCCTTTGAGACCTGCTTCACCACACTGGTGTGTACATTGCCTGAGGTTGAGTCTGGTGGATCCCATCGCCATGCTTGAGTTCAAGATTGCATGGGGACCTGCTCCCCTAAGCTCCTGAGCTACTGACTGTTGCTGACCCACCTTGCTGTCTGCTGCCTGACTTGCCTGAGGGAAGACTCAGCTACCTACCTCCTTGACCTTGGACCCAACAGCACACATGAGTTGAAGGACTTCCAGTATATTAACTGTTCCAGGAAATGAGTTGAACTGAGCCTTCTGTACTTCTGTGTGGACTAGTAACTTTTATATTCCTTCTTGTGGTATAAACTTATCCTCATATATGTATATATTATCATACATGTCCTGGTTTTGTTTCTCTTAAGAACCCTACCTAACACACTGGCATAGAGGAGTGAGTGCTTCTAGTGCTGCACAAGTGTGTTGAAACATTTCAATTGGTATCCCATCAATTCCTGGAGCCTTGTTTTTACTTAAGGCTTTCAGTGCAGGTTGGACTTCCTCTTTCAGTACCATTGGTTCTTGTTCATATGCTACCTCTTCAAATGAATGTCGACTAATTCTGATTGGTACAGGGACTCTGAGTGTTCCTTCCCATCTCCTTTGGATGCTTTCTGCATCATTCAATATTTTTCCCATAAAAACTTTCCATCTTCCAACTCAAGCTTAATTTCCTCTTGAGTTCCTTCATTTAAAGTTATGCTGGGTGCATTCTTCCACCTGGTTTTCTAACTCTGGGTATGTGCACAGTTCATTTCACACATTTCAAAGGGCACACTAATATTTGACTTTTTGTCTTCAAGTTGCCCTTTGAAATTTTCTGTTCAGCTCTTAATTTTTCATTTCTTCTATGTGCCTTAGCTATTCTATGGTTAAGATTAAATTTCAAGATCTCTTCTGACATCCACTTTGATCTTTTCATTCTTTCCTGTCTTTTAAATGACCTTTTGCTTTCTTTACGAATGGTGGTCTTGATGTCCTTCCACAACTCATGTAACCTTCTGTCATGCGTGTTCAATACATCACATCTAATGTTCTGATGTTCTCGAATTGGGATGGTATATCCTCAAGGTCATATTTTGCTTTCGTGAATTTGCTCAATTTTCTTCAACTTCAACCTCAATTTGCATATGAGCAAGTTATAGTCTGTTCCACCGTCCGACCCTGGCTTCGTTTTAGCTGATAACATTGAGGTTTTCCATCAACTCTTCCCACAGATGTAGTCAATTTGATTTCTGTGTATTCCATGTGGAGAAATCCACATATATAGTATTCTTTTATGTAACTGGAAAATGACATTAGTGATGAAGAATCATTGGTCATGCAAAACTCTATCATACTGTTACTTCCTCTTTTTTCCAACTTTTTCATTTGCATTGCCAATAATTATCGGTGGATCTTGATTGCATGTTTGATCAATTTCAGACTGAAGATAATGGTAGAATTCTTCAATTTCTGTCAATATCTTCATCGCTAACATCATTTTTCCACTACACAAAAGGTGGCATCACTAGCTTTAGTGTTGGCGACACCATTGTACATCACATTAAATCCTGAAATGTCCATTATTACGATGAATGCAATGCCATTCCTCTTGATTGCGTCATTGTCAACATAGTAAGCCATATGGGTTTTTTTTATTCACTGTAACCATATCAGTCCATTTCAGCTCACCAACACCTTGAATATTGATCTTTATGCATTCTATTTGATTTTTGACAACTTCTGATTCTCCTAGATTTATACTTAGGACATTCCAAGTTCTAATTGCTAAATGATGTTTGATAATAGGGGTTTAAATGGTTAATTCCTCTGATTTGGATAGCATTTTCTGCAGCCTATTCTTAGTCTGGAAGCTCCATTTAAACCTGTGACCCTGCTTATGTTTGAAATACTAGTCACGCGGCCTTCAGGCGTCAGAGCAACACACAAGCCAACACAGTACGACAAACTGATAGACAAATGGTGGGTTAATGTTGTTCGTGACAGCATTATTTGTAAGATTCAAATTGAAAATACTTTAGCAATCAATAAAATTTGGTAAATTCTTATAATAAGGAACATAAGCAACATTTGGGAAATTTGTTGAAAATGCTGTTTGAATACAAAAAATTCATTTTTTTCCATAAGAAATCATAGAAAAACAAATAATTGGTTTGGAGGACCCCCAAATTACACCTACATTCACATTTCCAGGACTTTAAGTCACTATGGAGGCTTTTAGCCTTCTCAGATATGCTATGCCATTGAGTTGCTTCTGATTTATCCAAACTAAGAGTAATTTTTGTCTCTTCGATGGTCTGAGTTCTTTGTTTTATGTTAATGGTTTCACCTCTTTACTAAATTAGCTGCTTTGATCACATTTTCATTTTTTAAAATTGTAAATAATGTCAATTTAGCCATGTTGCATTCAGTTGCCAAATCAGACAAGCAGCAACCTGATTCAAATTTTTGCAATGATTTATTTCTTTAACTTTATCGTGGTTCTCACAGTTTTCCTCTTAGCTTTCCTATTGGTATCACTAACTTTCTTTGGACCAAGGTTACACTATTTTTCACAAATAAAGTGGAGAAATAAAAAAGGCACCAGATGCACGTTTAAATGCACCAACACGGGCGCTGTCTGTTGTCTGAGCGAGAGTGGCTCTTTGAAGCCTCACCCCTTTATGTGTGAGGGGAGACAAGATACACGGATCACTCTCGGCCTGGAGAGGTTTTTCTGAGTTGGATTTTTCTTTCAACAATCAAGCAACATTATGAACACTGAGCATTGTTTTTTTTTTTCGAACTTTGCTATTCAAGTAGTGGAAAATTTGAGTTTGGAGTTCATCGACAATCAAGGTATCATAGTCTTTAAAGTCTTATCCGTTGGTATGAAAACTATTTTTATTTCCAATTTTTTCTTTATAGTAATGGTGCCATAAATTTATTTTATCTTTATATGATTGACTAACGGATAAGCAAAATGTCCTCCAATTTTGTCCATGTCCTGAGGGCTTAGCAGACCAGTGTTTTTTAAGGATGCATACTCTTCCATTGTGTGAATGTACCAGAGTTTGTTATCCATTCCCTTACACACAGGCTTTTGTGTTGTTTCCATCTTTTTGCTATTATAGAAATGGCTACGATAAACTTCATTGTGCATATATCTGCTCATATTTTGTTCTTTATTTCTTTAGATTGTATACTAAGTAGAGAGACTACGGGATCACAAGGACTGCAAGAAAGACAAATTTGCATTTGTTTAAGGAAGCAGCACTGTTCTCTATAGCGATTGTATACTTCTGCAATCCCACCATCAGTGTATGAGTGATCTAATCTCTCCACATCCGCTAGAGATTGAAACTCTTTTCTTTTTTCTCTGTTTTTCCCTTTTTTAATTTTTTCCAACAGTTTTATTTGCACATAATTTACATATCATACAATTGAACAGTTCAATCATTTAAGCATATGAAGGGGAATTGTACAGGCAACCCCATGGCTAAATCGTCTTTAAAATAAGTTGTGCAATCACAATCAGTTCTAGTGCACCCTTCCTCCACTCTTAATTGTATACTCCCAATGGCCCCTTTTCTCCCTATCGCCCACCTCCCCACCCCTGCATTCCCTTTAACACCTTGTGTCAGTTATTACCAGTATATAGCCACTCCTCCTGTGCTTCACAGATGGGAAACTCAACAGCAAACAATGAAAAACAAGCCATACTAAAATGGTAAGGATAAAATCATATTAATATAAACATAACCAATCACAATGATCTACATATAATACTCTTCCAGAGGCACAGACAACAGAAAAGTGGGTGAAGGGAGACATTGGACAGTGTAAGACATGAAATAATAATAATAATTTATAAATCATCAAGGGTTCATGAGGGAATGAGGGTAGGGGAGGGGAAAATGAAGAGCTGGTACCAAGGGCTCAAGTAGAAAGAAAATTTTTTGAGAATGATGATGGCAACAAATGTACAAATGTGCTTGACACAATGGATGGATGTATGGATTGTGTTAAGAGTTGTATGAGCCCCCAATAAAATGATTTATTTAAAAAATACAAATAATGCATGAAAGGGAGAAGACCCCCATCAACATTCAAGAAGTAGAGAAAGGAATTTCTGTCATGGAACATCTAAGAGATATTTGCACCCAGAACAAATTCAGGTCATGTCTATAGGGAAGTCACCTGGCTATGTATCGCGTCTGATCCAGCATGAGATTACAGCTCTTTATGGGAGTAGAAAGCCTTGTCTTTCTTGCTGGGAGCAGCTGTTGGCCTCCCACTTTTGACCTTGCAGTTAGAGCACACTGTGTAACCCACTATACTACCAGGGCTCCTTATCCATATACAACATCTATATTTGTCTTTTAATATTAAGGATTCTTAGTTGCCTAGGTAACAAAAATAAAATAACATTAACAATAACAATCACAAAATGGAAATGTTTTCAGTGTTAGGCATATAACGGATGATCAACAAGTATTTGTTCAATAAAAATAGATATCAAAAATTCTTAAATTTAAAAAATAAAAAAAAAAATAGATATCAGCCACTGTATAGTATGTATTTATATTTTACTTGCTAATTTTTTCTCAAGTTGTAGAAATGCTGGGCATTTTATTATTTGGAAAATTAAAGATTCAATCAAGGGTTGCTTAAAGGACTTAGGGACATATATTTTAACTATGTTACTGCTAGGAAATCCTTGACTATTTTAGCTTTTGATAATTTTTTATCCCCTTTATAATAAATATACTTGCATTTTCTGCTCATCCTACAAGAATCTCAGTCTTCATTGTTCATTCTCTTAGGGCTTGATGCCTACTGTTTACTCCAATTCCCACCACTATGTCAGTCAGTATTAGGTTTGGTAGAACACATCAGAAAATACCATTCAAAATAGTCTATGCTTACTTTAAGGATGCTTAAGTTTAAGAATCTGGGGGAATCCAGCTGGGGATTGGGTCTACCAACAAGGGAGCCAGTTAGTTTTTTTCACAAGGTGTTCAGGAATCTAGAGTCCTTTCAACTTAGCAGTCGGCCATTGCTAGAGTGTGGTTGACTTCACAACCCAGTGTTGCTGAAAGAGCACCAAAGAGCGCACTCATGCTCCAGGCAGTGCAGCACAAGCTCTCTGCCTTTAAAGCCCTCATGGCATTCCCTTTGTATTTTTAACAGCCCTCTAGGGCTGTGTAGCAAATTACCTTAAAACTGCAGCTTATGTACAAATGTGCTTGACACAATGGATGGATAGATGGATTGTGATAAGAATTGTAAGAGCCCCCAATAAAATGATTAGATTAAAAAGAAAAAGAAAAAAAGATGGGTAGAGGTCAGATCATGTAAGATCTTATAGGCCACGAAGAAAAACTTGTACTTCTGAATAAAATGAGAAACAACTGAGGGAAAAAACAAACTGCAGCTTAAAACAACAATTTATGATCTCTACCATTTCTGTTAGCCAGGAATCTTGGCACAACGTACTAGGGTATTTCTGACATTGGCTTTCTCAAAAAGCTTCACTTAGAGTATCAGCAGGGGCTAGGATCAATTGAAATTGATCTTCACAAGATGGAAGTTACAAACTCTTTGTAACCTATTATTGAGAGTGATAAGATGCTGTGATAAGACCAGTACTACAGCTTTCCGTATTCAATGTCCAACTTTCACGTGCAGATGAGGCCATTGAAAATATCATCACTAGTGATCCCTTCAGGACCAGTGGTGAGAGCGGTGATACTGGGAGGGTCCAGGGAGGGTGAGGGAGAAAGGGGGAACAGATTACAGGGATCTATATATAGCCTCCTCCCTGGGGGACAGACAGCAGAGAAGTGGGTGACAAAATAATAATATTTTATAAATTATCAAGGGTTCATGAGGGAGTGGGGAGGGGGGCAGGGAAGGGGGGAAATGAGGAGCTGATGCCAGGGGCTTACATAGAGAGCAAATGTTTTGAGAATGATGAGGGTAACGAATGTACAAATGTGCTTTACACAATTGATGTATGTATGGATTGTGATAAGAGTTGTATGAGCCCCCAATAAAATGATTAAAAAAGAAAATATCATCACTAGGGCCAGCTGCACCTTAATCCTCAAAATAACATCACGCTCTTCAATACTCTAAAGAGATCATGTGGAGTCAATTTCCCAATACAACTCATTTTTTAATCTCTTGACTGCTGCTTCCATGAGCATTGATTGTGGATCCAAGCAAGACAAAATCCTTTACAATTTCAACTTTTTCTCCATCCAGTTGTGCGGATTTTGGTCTTCTTTACATTGTTGTGGTCCATACTGAAGGCTACAATTCTTGATCTTTATCAGCAAGTGCTTCAGTTCCTCCTCACTTTCAGCAGGCAAGGTT
Organism: Echinops telfairi; assembly: GCF_000313985.2. Taxonomy (NCBI): domain Eukaryota; kingdom Metazoa; phylum Chordata; class Mammalia; order Afrosoricida; family Tenrecidae; genus Echinops; species Echinops telfairi. Next base: position 65,802,648 of record NW_022103898.1, read on the forward strand.
GTGTCATCTGCCTATCGCAGGTTGTAACTAGGTCTCCCTCCAATCCTGACGCCACATTCTTCTTCATATAATTCAACTTCTCTGATGATTTGCTCAGCAGACAGAATCAGCAAGTATGGTAAGAGGATATAAGCCTGATGCAAACTGTTCCTGATTTTAAACCATGCAATATACCCTCGTTCTGTTCCCACAACTGTCTACAAGTTCCAAATGAGCACAACAAAGTATTCTGGAATGCCCATTCTTCTCAAGTTTATTATTATCATAGTTTATTATGGCCCACACAGTCGAATGCTTTTACATAGTTAATGGAACACATGTAAACATCTTTCTAGTAGTCTCTCCTTTGAGCCAACAACCATCTGGCATTAGCAATGATATCCCTTTTTCCATGTCCTCTTCTAAATCCAGCCTGGACTTCCGGCAGTTCCCTAATAATGTGCTGCTATTGTGGAATGATCTTAAGTAAAAGTTTACTTGTTTGTGACATGATACCATTCTATAGTTTGAACACTCTGTTGGGTCACATTTCTTTGGAATAGGCACAAATATGGATATTTTCTTGTGAGTTAGCAGGTAGCTTTCTTCCAAATTTCCTGGCATAGATGAGTGAGTACTTGCAGCGGTTCTTCAGCTTTGAAATATTTCAATGTATATTCCTTCAATTCCTAGGACGTTGTTTTTCGCTAATGCATTCAATGTACCTTAAAATTTTTCCTTCATCACTACTGGCTCATGCTTATATACTACTGCCTAGAGTGGTGGAATGTCGACTAGTTCTTTCTCATACAGTGACTATAATCTTTCCATCTTCTCTTAATGCTTCCTGCATTGTTCAGTATTTTGCCTGTAGAATCTTTCAAAATTGCAATTTGAAGCTTGAATTTCTTTAAGTTCTTTCATGAGTTCTTTCCGTTTCAGATATGATGAGCACATTCTTCCCTTTTGGGTTTCTAAGTCTAGGTCCTTACACATTTTGTTATAGTATTTGGCTTATTCTTCTCGAGCTGCCCTTTGACATTTTCTATTCAGTTCTTTCTTGCATTTGCTTGATCTCCTCTATGATTAATAGCAAGTTTCAGAGTCTCCTCTGACATTCACTTTGATCTTTTCTTTCTGTCCTGTCTTTTAAATGACCTTTCGCTTTCTTCATGAATGATGGTCTGGATGTCTTCCCACAGCTCATTAGGTTTAACTTAATGACAAAATAATAAACGCGTTCCTTGTAAAGTCTCTAAGAGTTATCTCTTTGTTTCTCTCACTTTTTTACTTTGCCTCATGCCCATTGCATAGGCCTTCAATACGAAATATATGGAAACAATTCCCTACTTCCTTCTAATGTCTCATCTTTAAATCTGCTCTAAATGATCAAATATGATTAATCTTCCTAAAGAAGCACAACATGTTAGTCTGAATTCTTTAGAGAAGTAAAACCAGTGAGAATATGTATACCATATATACTCGAGTATAAGCTGACCCGAATATCAGCCAAGGCATCTAATTTTACCACAAAAACTGCATTAAAAATTTGCTGAAAAACTCGGCTTAGACACGAGTATATATGGTATATGTATAAATGTTTCATATATATATATATAATTTTACATCAAGAAAGTGACTCACAGTCTGGTTCAAGTCTATGGGTCAGGTGGTAAGCTGGGGGCTTTTCCTGACTCATGAGCTACCAGTGCTGATGAACGAGGAAGGAGGAAGGACACAGGCTGGAGGAAGATAAGATGGCTGATCCAAGGTCAGCAAATAAGGCTTGCAGCTGTAGAGTCAAATGAATCCACGGTCGGCAGGCAATATGACCAACAAAGGAAGATAGATATCATGTGAGGAGCATCGAGTCACTAAGAAATGTCTAGCAGACCCTGATGTGGATTTTCAGCCAGTGAGAAAACAATGTCTGTTCTGTAAAGCCACTCACTCGTGTTTCCTTACAACTGCACTAGGAAACCAAATCACCAACTAAAATCAATTCTGAATGGAACACATGTTACACCCTTATGAAGCTACTGTCCTCCATGTTAAAAAAAATACATGCTTGAACACCTTCTCTCCTCCCTACTGCTGAGATACAGGTCATTCCAAGCAATATTTCAAACACCAGGAGCTTTTCATTCTGACCTATCATCAAAGTTTTAAAGCCATAGTTTTCAGCGCTGTTTTTATAACTGACCTGTCTTCTTTATCCTCTCTCAACCTCTACTGTTCATCTACTGCAAGAAGTCTATAATCTAAAAGTAACTTATTAGACTTGTTGTTTTAAGGTACAGTCATTTTGCTCCAAGGAAGTTCATCAATGGCCCCCTCAAGGATTCTAGGGATACTTGAAATCTACTGAGATAGAAAAGTATACTGGAGAGTTAGAAACATATTCTAATAATAGCATTCAGGCCCCTTGTTGTACCGTCAGGCATGAATGGATAAAATAGATTGAGTCCAACTGTGCCCATTATGTACTTGTGCTACACACCATTAATGATGGGCAAGCCATCAGATCAAGCTTTTCCAGCCCTACCTCAACAAGCCATTCCCCAGGAAATGACCTCATTCAGTCAATCAGGGACTGTGAAGTAATTTCAAGTATTTCCATCACTGCTACTTCAGCCACATGTTCGATGTTCTTCCAATAGTAAAACCCATTTTGAAATCACTCGAAGATACTAATTGACATTTGAAGGGTTACATAGTGCCATGGTTGAATTTAGTTCGTAGTGTGGATTGTTCCAACCATTTGCTCATGGCCCATCACAAGTCACCTGCTCACACACACACACACACACACACACACACACTTTCCCACTGTGAACTTGACACCCTGAGGGAGGTGTATGTCCACAACAATGGGGATGAAATCTGTGGAATATTTCTTAAGAGATGGTTATGTTATTAAATTTAGTATGAATATTAGCTTTAATTACACTCTTTACCTGATATATTATCATGATGTAATTTAAAAATGAACATGATTAGTGTTCAGCAATTTCACTTTTCACAAAGAGCACAATGTCCACCTTCCTTCGTCCATCTATTTATTCATTTCTTTATTTTTATTGTTATTACTTGCACTGGGCCTTTAGCAACCATCGAGCATACACGCATTGCTCACTCAGGCAAAGTAACACATAGATTACCAGTGGGTCAATGAATTCCCTTATTTGTTTTTTTTTCTCTCCGTGTGTCCAATCTTTTGTGTGTGTGTATGTGGTTTCAGTAAAAATACACATAGCTAATTAGCTTTCTGTTAAACAATTCATACACACGTTGTTGTGTAACAATAGTTACCATTCCCTCAATGAAACAACACCTTTCCCACTTGCTCTCTGGGTTCCCCATTTTCATTCGTCCTTTACAGCCCCTTTGTGCATTCTGAGCTTTGCTTTGGGCAAATGCTGCGCTCTTTTACTGGTATGCTTGAAATATAAAATATGCAACTTCAGGAAGAGAATGGAGAGCTCAATGCCTTCAGTCAGAACAAAGACAGTACCAACTGCAGAAAAGACTACCCAGCCTTTGGTGAACCGCACCATGGACTAAGCACCAGGTTCATCACTGAAGCTGACCTGGCAGGCAGCAGGGCACAACGCAGGGACTACACCAGCAGGACTTAACATAAAGGCTCCACTGAATGAACTGAACACTATCTTGAAGCTGCCTACACCCTTGGACTGAGGGCTGGGGTACTTGGATGGGAAAGGAAGCAGCGAGTGGCTGCCCCAGGATTGTGGAAGTGGCAGTCATTGGAACTTAGGGTAGACCCCTGGTTCGGTGGCTGTCCAGTGGAAGGAGACCTAAGATCATCATATATATACTGCCTCAGTGCCCACCCTGCAGTGACTTGACAGGTTGGGATCCATTGACCAGGATCTACACTTAGGGGAGTTGGCCCAGGAAGGCCCCCACTGATATCAACCCTCAAGCTTAGGGTCAACAGAGCCCAATCAAATGAGAGATTGAACTGTGTAGGACAAAAACTGATGGGTTTCGGCTCAAGGTGAAACTGTACTTGCATAGACTCCTTCTACCGGCAGTGTCTGAAGTGCTGGGTCATTGGGAAATTTGATGATGATAATAGTGCAATCAACTTATACCCCAGGGGGGTGATTGATAATGGTGTACTTCTTTGTTTATATGGGTTTTTGCTTTCCTGCTTGTAGCTTGCTTTTTTGTGTTTTCGTTCATTTGTGTGTGTGTGTGTTCTGTTTGTTTGGTTAATGATTGGCTTATGGCTACTATTGATACAACTGATATTATAGGGTTGTGATTTTGCCATATTACAACCACCAAAGTAAACCTGAGATGTGCAAACCCCATGGACAAGCAGATAGAGTCTGGGCTCCTACTTAACTCTAGCCCCATTCAAGAACAGTTAGTTCTGATGGCGTGGCTCTGATCCATACTCACCTTCATGAAGGATCACTGAAGATGAGGGTGCTACAGCAAAGCATGGTGAAGAAAGTAGATAGTGCCCAGCTATCAATCAGTGTCTCGGGTCTTATAAGCTTTTACTCAAAACAAGCAGCCATCTAAGCGAGAAGTCTACTAAGTCCACACGGAGAAAGCACACCAGTTTGGGTGATCCTAAGATGACAACTACAAAATTAGAATATGGTGAAGGGAAAAGTATCAGAGCTAAGGACACCCACTTTATAGAAGACTACAGAGGACAGTGGGAGCCTAAAGCCCATCTGTAGAGGATCCGGTCAGACTGAGAGTGGGCAGATGCGCTCTAGCCACAGGCCAGAGTCTTGAGCAGCTTTGTTGTCAGGCAGAGACCGCTGTAATCATGAATATACTGAGTCAAATGCAATAATTGGCCAGGTGACCTCCTTGTAGACCTGGCCTGGGTTGATTCCTGGTCCATGACAGAAATTTTTCCTCTGGCTCTTTGGAATGTTGATGGGGGATTACCTTTTCTTACTCATTGTTTGTATTTTGGTCTTTATATTATTATTATTTCATCCTTACCATCTAATTTCAATTTTGGTTTTTATTGCTTCTGTTGGGTTTCCCAGTTTGTGACCCACAGGAGGAGTGGATGCATAGTGATAATAATGACTACAGGGGTTGAGAGAGGACACAGGGGTGGGGAGTGGGTGGTAGGGAGGGAAGGGAGTTTCAGGAGTGGGAAATGAAGGTGGAGGGGGAAGGGAAAGGAGCTAGAACTGACTGTGATCACAAAACTCATTTTAAAGGTAATTTAACCTTGGGGGGATACGGTGGGGGGTGTTCTAAAATTGATATGGTAATGATTGTACAATTCTTCTTGATATAATTGAATTATTGTACTATTGAATTGTATGCTATGTAAATTATGTGACAATAAACTGTTGAAAAAAGAATTGCAAAAATATAACAAGCACAATGATGCGTAGATCTCAAAGACACTGGATTTTCTTTTTTAATAAAAAATGATAAAGTCCAAAGAAAAAAAGAAAAGACCACCAAGTGCTCATAAGGAAGTTCAAGCTGAAGATAATTAAAGTAAGTGGACTACAGCCAAAGTACAGTCTTGAATATGTTATTAGGAGCTGTAAAATTGGCTCTGATTCATAGCAACTCTATGCACAACAGAACAAAATTGTGCCTGATCTTGCACTGTTCTCGTCATTGTTGGGCTAGAACTCATTGCTGCAGCTACTGTGTCAATCCATCTGTGATAGTCAGGTTTTTTGTGCCAACGTGGCACCTGTAAGAAGGTATGGGTGGACTTTAGCCTGTCAGTCAGGTCACAGCTTGATGACCTCCTAGAGATAAATGGCTCTCTGGAGGCCAGCCCCTGCCTTCACCTTCCTGTGGAGGAGCCAAGCTGAGACCCGCACAAGCCCTGTGATGCAGCCATCACCGTTGGATCCAACACAACTCTACCCCCAGTAGCCTGTGATCCTCCTGCATTCTGCATGTGGTTGCGTGAGTCTGAAGAGGAACTTGGGCACTTGATCTGGACTGGGCTGGGATATTTGCTGGATATATAATTACTTCTTGATATAAAGCTCTCTCTCAAACATATATGAGAGTCACTGAACGTGTTTCTCTATTAAACCTGGCCTAACCCACCATCTCATTGAGGGCCGTCCTCTTTCCACCAGCCCTCTACCTTGTGGAGCATGATGTTCTCCTTCGGGGACTGGTCTCTCCTTATAACGTGTCCAAAACACATGAACTCAATTCTCACTATCCTCATTTGTAGAGCGTGTTCTGAGTGCACTTCTTCCACGACAGCTTTGCTTGTTCTTCTGGCAATCCATGGTACTTTAAAATTTTTTCACCAGTACTATAATTCAAATTTGTCAGTTCTTCTCCAGTCTTCCTTATTCATTGTCCATCTTTCACATACCTATGACACGTGACCATGGCTTGGGTCAGGTGCATCTGAGTCCACCAAAGACAATTAGGCTCTTCAATATTTTGAGATCTTGTGCAGATTTCCCCAATGCAATAGAAATCATTTGATTTCTTGACTGCTGCACTTCCATGAGAGTTGATTGTGGGTCTAAGTAAAATGAAACCCTTGACAACTTCATTTTTTTTTCTCCATTGATCATGATGTCTATTGGTCTAGTTGTGATGGCTTTTATTTCTTCAAACTGAGTTGTAAACCATACTGAATGATGTAGTTTCTGGTCTTCTTTCTGGATTTAAGGAGTGGGAAATGAAGGCAGGAGGGGGGAAGGTATTCGTTTGTAAGCGCTTCATGTTCTGCTTGCTTTCAGTGAGCGAGGTTAGGTCATTTCTGCATCACTAGTTAGTGGATTTTCCTCCAGCTCTGAGGCAAGTTCTTCTCTAGATAGTCCAGTTTCTCAGATTGTTTGCTCAACATACAGATCAAGTGTGGTGAAAGTCCTAGCCTGCATATTTCCTCATTTGAAACCCCCGATTCTGTTTACTTGATTGCTTCTTGGTCTTTGCGCAGGTTCCGCATGAGCACAATGAATTGCTCCAGAAGTGCCAGTCTTGCAGAGTTGGGGGTATCGTGGTGAGCACAGCTGTCCTCCTCGAAGCGCCATTCTTCATAATGTTATCTTTAATTTGGTATGGTCTACACAGTACAATATCTGTGCCTAGTAAATAAAGCACAAGCGAGCCTCTCTCTGGTATTCTCTACTTTTAGCCAAGATCCACCTGCTGTCAGCCATGCTATCCCTCAACCCAAGTCCTCTTCTGAATCCAACTCGGAAGCTCTCTGTCAATGTACTGATGCATCCAGTGGTTAATCATCTTCAGCAATATTTCACTTGCTTCATATTTTAATGTATTTTTGGATGATTTCACATTCAGTTGAGTTACCTTTCTTTGGAATGAACACAGATATAGATCTTCTCCAGGCAGGGCTCCTTCATTTGAGGGTGTTGCTATTCCCAGACCTTCTTCAGGGAGAAGATAAGAAATATAAGTATCCAAACCAAACACACTGTTATTTAATCTATGCCAATTCATAGCCCCCCTATAAGACAGGGTAGAACTGTTTCCTAGGGTCTCCGAGGCTGTAAGGCTTTATGGAAGTAGATTGTCACAACTTTCTTCTTCAGAGCAGCAGGTGGATTCAAATCACTGGATGTTCAGCTAGCAACCTGGTACTGTAACCACTGAGCCATCAAGGCCCCCTCATATATGTATGTACGCACATTTATTTCTTACTTTTTTTAAAAAAGGGGAGTTAATACATGTATCTATCCATAGTTCAATCACATCAAGCAGTATTATACAGTTACTACCACAATCAGTTTTCAAACATTCTTTTCCTTCATGGACTCCTTGACATCATCTCACTTTTACCCACCTGAATTAGTTAGTTTATTGTGCCAACATGGCCGATAAACATATGGAGGTTAATTGAAGGGTGGAGGGATAAATGGCTCAGGGAGCATCACCTTTCTAGTTCTCGGGTCGCTTGCTTGTGATGGTCGCACCAGGGTGCAGCTGCCTTAGCAGTTCCCTGCTTCAGCTTGCAAGGCTGACTTCCTACAAGACATACCCAAGGAGAAGCCACATGGACCTACCCCAATGCAGCCCTTGTTGCTGGAGCAGCTATGTGTAGACCTCTGCCAGCACTGAGATGCTTACACATTCACTGATTCGGCTTTCCCCCTGCAATTGGTATCATAGTGTGTGTTTTGTGAGCTGGAGGAGGACTTTGTGGATTGATCTTGGACATATGGGTTAATGGGTTAATGGTGGACTTGTGGGCTTGGGCAGCACTGGGTTGGGATATTTTCTTGATGTGAATTTACCCTTTATATAAAATCCTCTCTTATACATGAGTTTCTGTGGATTTATTTCTTTAAAGTACCCAGACTAACACACCACCCAACCCCCTCCACACCAACATCACCATGACTGTACCCTCTTCCCCCACCCCCCGAAACACTTATTCTATTTTCTGTCCCTATATGTGGGATACAGAAAGGTTATTACCCAGGTTGTCCCCCATATTATATGCCAAACCTAAGATGCTACTTGCTCACGCATGGTCGATGACTGTACACTTGGAGGTCAACTACTTAAAGGTTATCCCCCTGAGGGTTTTCAGCCATCTAGAGCAATCAGACCCTATAACCTGCCCCACCTTAGGTGGGACCCACTCCCTTCTTATAAGGATAGTGGATTTTGCCCCTGAAGGAAAAAGAGAACCCAAAGACAAGGTCAAACCAACTCAAGAAGAATCAAGTTTAGGCTGCCATCTTGATTTTAGAGTCTGCCCATCTTGTCACATATATACCCCTAGTACCTCTCCTTCCTATTGAATGTACTCCCCTAGCTTGTCCCACTCCTATTGCACATATGCCTGTGGTACAACCTCTTCCTGTTATGATATAATTAGGGGGGCTTTCACCTCCCCTAAGTGTATATAAACCATGATTAGAAATATATTTGCTCTCTCTGGGCAGATCTAGCATTTGAGATCATGGCCATCCCGACGTGAGCAATTGCATGCTCTGAAGGGTTTATCTTGTTTGATGTCTCTTTATTTTACCCCTCAATTACACAACCACCCCTTGGATCCATTTGATTGTGGGGGCTGATACCCCACACGTATAGGTTCATCAATCCTGGGTTTCAAATACCAAAAAACAGAAAAACATATAGCACAAATTCCGGAGGGTGACGCCCCCCAATGACATAACACATCTGAGATTAAACCCTAATATGAACAAACAAAAAACAGAAATATGGAAAATGTTGAAAACCACATCAGGTTCAGCATACATGAGAGGGGGGATCAACTCACAAGGTTTTAAGCATGTAAGTCAGGTGTACACCTTTGATCTTCTGTAGTCATCTCTCCAATACACTCTGTTTAGTGACCACATTCCTCCCATCCCTGTACTATGGATAGAGAGAAATCACCAGAGGCTTATTTCCTAGGAGTCCCCACAAATATATTTGGGGCTCCCATTGTCATTAATAGCCTTCTGCAAACCAGATTCTCATAATTTAGGCTCTGATATGACTCCTTCATTTGACTTCAGATTATATGTTTTACAATCCTTCAGTTCACCCAGTGAACTTTCCTCACCGACTCTCGCTGATGCAGCCTCTGGAGCATGTAGTTAATATACTGAAGGTCCTTCAACTCACAGCAATCCAAGGTCAAGGAAGCAGAAAGAGGAATCTACCCTCAGGCAAGACAGACATTCAGTATATTAACTGTTCCACGCAAGTGAGTTGAACCGAGCCCTCTGTACTGCTGCGTAAACTAATTAGCTGTTGCATTGCTTCTCACTATATAAACATATCTATATCTATATCGTCTATCGATATATGAAATCATAAGTGAAGTGTCCTGGTTTTGTTTCTCTAGAGAACCCTGCCTAACAGACAGAGCAACCAGGATTTGGAAGAGACACGAAAGGATCTTACATACAACCTTCCGAGAAAGCATGGGCTGCAGAAACCGCAAGGTTGGACTTCTCGTTTCAGAAAGGTGAAATCAATTTCAGCCATTTTCAGCACGTTCTTTACAGTATTTTGTAATAAAAGTCAACGGAAACCAATAGAGCCACTATACTATCCTGAGGTTTAAACAAAACTGTTCAGGAAGGGGAAGGAAAGACGGAAATTAGCCCTACAGTTCTGTAAACTTGCACAGAGAAGATACGCGTAATCGCAATCCATTAAGGACATTGTCTCTTCTCACTGCAGTGCCCTTTGTATCACTGGGCCTCTTGCTCCCACTAGGGCTTGGGCAGCCAAAATATTTTTTAGGTGCAGCCAAGCAGAGGCTACTCTGGAATTATAATTAGTTAAGTTGTACTAGGCTATTCTTTATGTTTATTTATCTCTACTTTGTTAACTGAAAAGTGTTTTTGTGACCATATTTAATAAAGTAAAACAAGTTCAGTTCACTTGTACCACTAAATCACACAAGGAAATCTATGACGACACAGTTGTTTTCAAAAGGTGAGGACAAAGAACTTATTAACAATACCATGGACAGGTTTTTCAGAGTATGTGTAATGTACAGCTCATCCCCTTAATCCTGTGGGAGAAAGAGCTGGCTCCACGATCTCTGAGGTTATTGATTACTCTGGTATTTTCTAAGAGCTGTATGCTTTCTAATTCCTCTCCTAACGGAAGATTTAAGAACACACACCAACTTGGATTTTTTTTTTTTAAGTCTAGATCATTGGTTCCCAAATGTATTTAGCCTACTGGTCTTTTAAAAAAAAATTATTCAGCACCCCCTTGGAAATTAAAACTTTTGTACTTTAGCTCATAACCCAGGATAAAGTGTGGGTAACTACCTCTGCAGCACCCCCTGGATGATTCCATTACTCCCCAAGGTGTGGTATCACCCACTTTGGGAAACACTGGTCTAGGTGGAACAATACAAAGATGTTCAAGACTTGCTATATGGGCACAAATTAGATCCAAAGGGAAATTTGACAGTCATTTATGAACATTTCAGTAGAATAAGTGAGAAAGTGGAGATTTGTGATTTAGATGTATATGAAGGTGGTCCCTCTTCTTAACATATTTAAATGTATTTAATAAGAAATGAAATATCAGGTAAAATTGATGAAATACAAAACATGGCAAGGATGAGCAATAAAGCCTATAGAAATTCTTCTGGCACAGAAACAACCCATTCATAGGAAGAGATAGATTTTGAATAAAAGTAATAAAAACACTCTTGACTTTTTTGATAATGCAGATCATGAAGAGGAATGAAGCATATGAATACAATAAAAAAGTACATTAAATTCCTGACACAAAATTACTGACATCAAGGAAGATAAAATGAAACTCATGATATGCTAACTCCAGTGAAAACATTAATGACAACGGGCTACTGGTGTCATCGATTCAAGGAGAATTAAACATTAGTCACTAAAAGAGAAACCTGAAATTACTGAAATTTTATGGCTCCTTTATAAAAAAAAAAACACATGGTAGATATTGCCCCAGGTTTTATAATTCTTCTCAAATTTCACATGGCATTTCCAACAAATGTAAAAAATGGAGATACACTTTTCTAAGCTGTTAATAATAAAGATAAGTATTTGTCAACTGCTCTGGATTGAATTATATTACACACACAAATTTGAGGTCTGTGTTATGCTAGGTTAACTAGAGAAACAAATCCAGTGACACTCATATATGTATAAGAAAAAAGCTTTATATCCAGAAACTTCATACAAAGAAGACATCCCTACCCAGTCCAACTCAAGTCCATATATTTGATGCTAGTCCCTAAGTCTCTTTTCAGATGTAAGCAGCTATATGCAATGATGCAGAATGTCGGAAGAACACGGGTCGATGGGTGCAGAATCATGTGGATCCAAGGGTAGTGTAAACATGACAGGGTACCAGGAGCTGTAAGTGTGGCCAGCAGAGTCCCAGCAAGCAGGAAAGCAGGATGGCAGAGAGAGCCATTCCCAGTTGTCTCACATTTCTTTGCCATCAAGTAGTCATCAGGCTTCAACTTGATTGACAGGTTTGACTCCACCCCTAGCCAGGAGAGTCCAGTTGACAAAATCATCTAACTACCACAATGTGTTATTCTGGGTACATTAGAGAAATCTACAGAAACTCATATGTATAAGAGAGAGTTTTATATAAATGGTAAGTTCACACCAAGAAAGCATCCCAACCCAGTGCTGCCCAATCCCACAAGTCCGACATTACCCATATGTCTGACACCAATCCACAAAGTCCTCCTCCATTTCACAGAACACACACACGTTGATGGCGACTGCAGGAGATAAGCCGAATCAGTGAATATGTAAGCATCTCAGCACTGGCAGGGGTCGCCACACAGCTGCCCCAGCACCCAGGGCTGCAACGGGGTAGGTCCATGTGGCTTCTCCTTGGGGATGTCTTGCAGGAAGTGAGCCTTGCCAGCTGAAGCAGGGAACTGGCTAAGGCAGCTGCACCCTGGTCCGACCATCAGAAAGTAAGAGACCCGAGAACTCAAAAGGCGAGGCTCCCTGAACCATTTATCCCTCTGCCCTTCAGTTAACCCCACATGTGTTTATTGGCCAGGTTGGCACAATAAACTAACTACCTCACACAACATCCTAATCTCTAGTACTTATAAGTTCCACCTTGTTTAGAAATTAGTTTTCAAAGATTACCTGTGAACTCAAAAAGGGGAGATATCAGGAGACACAAGAAAGACAGTCCTGTGAAGACAGAGGCAGAGATTGAAGTGATTCATCTACAAACCCAAGAAGCCTCAATCGCCATCACCTGAAGCTGGGAGAGAAGCATAAAGCAGCTCATCCTTCTGTGTCCTCAGATAAAATGAACACAATCAACAGCCAGATCTCACTAACATTTTCATCTGTGAGACACTCCATTTGTGATACCTTGTTACTACAGTCTACGGAACTGATACATCAACTACACTACAATGAATTATGTTCTTCTGCTTGTGCATGTTCTTGTTAGGTGGTGTCAAGTTGGTGCCAACTCATAGCGACCCGGTGTACAACAGAAAGAAGCACTGGCTGGCCCGTGCCATCCGCACAATTGTTGTTGTGTTTGAGCCCATCACTGCAGCCACCGCGGCAAACTATCTCATCGAGGGTCTGCTTGGCACATTATACAATGACTTCAATGTGCTATGGAATACTCCCCATTAAAGAATCATAAGGAAACACTTCATGACATGGATGGATTGTAGGACATTATGCTGAGTGAAGTTAGTCAATCACATAAGGGCCACTATTGTATGAGACCACTGTTAATTTTTAAGAATCAAGGAAAGGCTTTATAACAAAATCATCAGAATTTGATGGCTGTGAGGGGTGAGAGGGGAAGCAAGGGAAATAATAGGCTAGAGGGCAGTTAAGTGTTAACTGGGGTGAAGGGGAAGATAATGTCCTATAAGAGGGAGGTGGGATAAGAAAAAGAAAAGGTGGGGACAGGGGAGGACAAGCCATTGGGAGGTTTCATAAGCCAATTAAGTTGTTTAACACAAAAATAGTGAACTGACTTGTAAAGTTCCACTTAATTCACAATACAAAGTTTTCAAAAAAGAAATGATGAAAAATGTGTCAAAGTTTTAAAAATTGGTCAATTTGGAGAAAGGCTGTGCAAATTTCGGCAAAATTTCTGTGAGCCTGAAAATATTTTTAAAAATTTACAGTTATGAAAATCATTGTCATATGAAGATGCTATAAATAGTACAATCCTCCACAAATTATTGAACAAGCAATATTACAGAATTCTGTCATTAACTTAATTAACTAATCATTATTTTATTTTTGTGAGATTTGGGATATTTGTCGTTGGTTACCTTTCTAAGTTGTTGTGAACTACCTTTTCATTCTGAATAAATATTCACTTGAATATTTAATTATATTCTCATGTTTCCTTATTATTTATTATTATTTTAAAGAATTTTATTATTATTTTAAAGAATAATAATTATTCTTTATTATTTTTATGAAAGGGAGTCTGACAAATACCTACTTTTCAGGCCCTGCAGTGTCTGAATCTGCCCTTGATTATAATAGCCAAGCCTGGCTTATGCTGTTCCCTGTGTCTGGACCTATCCCTCCATTGCTCTATGGTGCTTTCTTCTTTATCTCATTATTTAAATTTTCAGGTATTTTCCTGAGATCCCTTTGTGCCTGTAGTCCAACACATAGGTTAAGTCCTCTGTTTGTGGGGAAATACTTTCATTTCATTTTACCAACAAAATTTTCACTAGTGGTGGGAGATGGAGAAAAAGAGAAAGCTGCGCCCACAGTACTCAAGGAGGATGTATCAGTCCTTTGTTTTGTGGACAGAGGACCAGGCGCCTTTGAAATATATTTCTTTTCATTTCCTGATAGATATTGCAGTCTATTATCTTCCTTTCTCTCATACACGTTGGGCTCTTTTTTTTCCTGCTTATTTTCCCCTTCCTCCACTGCATATTTCATTTCCTCTCTAATTTCTAGCACATAGCGCTTTCTCTGTTTAAACTCTCTTGAACTGCAGAAGCCACATGTCAAGCCTGCCCGCTGATGTGATTCATGTTTGTTCTCACCACGGGTTCACGTTCAAGTAGACTTGCACAAAGCCGTATCTGCTTTGATTCAGACTTTTGATGAATATTGTGCCCTAAACTGGATGTGATATCACACTCAAGGCTCACCTGCCTAAGACTTTTTGCTGTGCATTGCATGATTAAGTGATGGCTCAATTATGCATAAACAATTGCATTATATATCTGGGTGTTGATGATTGCAATGAGGAGAACCCTATTATCACTGAGAATGTAGTTTGATCCTTGCCTTGGGCTGCCACTCACCATTCATTTGTTCAAACTTTAATTGAGAGCTGTGTATTAGGAACTGTTAGTATATTAGTATAAAAATTTATTGGACTGGATCTTTGACCACTAAGAGATCTATTTATAATTATAAGTGTTATATGAAGCAGAGTATTGGAGTCAGAAAATTTTAGCTCTAAATCCTGATTTTGCCTCCAACAAGCCATGGAAGTGTTTAATCTGTTTGGTCTTAAGTCGTGTCATAGGTAAAACAGGAAAAATAATATCCACATCCAAGTGTTGTTGGGATTAAAGTGTATCATTTAAAATGCAGTATGAAATGATTAATTAGGGGAGGAAATTGCTAGGTTATGTAATGTCTGAGGGCTTTCTCTGTTTTTTTAAAAATTGTCTTTTTCCCTTTAAGAAAGTCAAAGAGCTGGGGTTCTGCGCAGCACCAAAGACAAGAGAAGAAGTGATCCCAATGCCAAGTTTCAATCCAGCACCAAGCTCAGGTCAGCCCAACACAGGGTGGCAACATGTACCTGTTTCTTCCAAGATCTAGCAGCAATACTGACTGGGCCTCCATTGTAGCCCTTCAGAAAGAGGCACCACAAAGCAAGAAACCCATGGCAGTCATCATGGGACCCAGAGCAGCAGCTCTACCACCACCACGACCATAACCACTACCCGGACCCAAAGATTCTCCAAGTGGAGGATCGCTCCTCAGATGCCTTACTTCAGATACAACGTGCAGTGAACCTGATCTACTTAGCTCGAGTCTGAGGCAGGTCACCTGGCCCTGAACTTACAAGGAAACAGAAGCATCTGGGATTGGGACACTGGAAGGGGTAGCTTCAGAGTGATTCTTCTGGGCAGAGTAGCAAACGAGTAGCTTCACAGAATCAAATGTGTTTCCTCTTACACACCACTGTCTTTCCCCAGTTTGTGGTTGGGGAGAACCCATTACCCTTTGCAGAACGACATCCCTAATGTATTAAGTACTTTCCATATGCCAAGTACCTTGTATTTATATGTATTACATCTTTATAATTCTTCAAGGTAAGTGTGACTAGCAGGCCAAGTTCCGAGAGAAGGTAAGCACCTTCTCCGAGATCAGTCAGGAGAGGGGAAAACCAGGGTTTCAGCCTCGTTACCTACTGCACCCAGCCAGGCTGCCTCCACCTTCCGTTTTGTAGGCGGTTGGCTTTCATAACATGAATTTTGAATGAATATTTGGCCTGCTTACCCCTTCACAGTGCCCAAGAGATTCAAATCTGGGCACTTAAAGCCTTCATGGCTATTACTTACTTTGTCATCTCAAGAGGAAGGCAATGGCCTTGTGGATTGTGCTCCAGGGAACTGTTGGAAGTGCTACTCAAAGGGCCTGCTCTACTTCAAATAATTCCTTCTATTGTGTCTGGGGAACCTAATACTGTTCATTTAAGTGTGTGTGTGTATGTATACACACACACACACACACAAGGCCTTCTGTCTGAACTAACATTGCACAGAAAGCCCTGGAATTTCTTCATCACAAGTAGAAAGAGATCAATATTCTTCTCCAATATTTTTATCACCTCACTTCTTCCAAAAAGAAAACATCTTGAAATAATCCATCAGGTTGCTCTTTCCAATACAGTAGCTACATAAAATATTTTCATTTAATTTTCTACTTAATGTTTCATTCTGCTTTATTAAAAATTCATGTATAGCAACTGGAAACACAGGAAATCCAGGATAGATGACTCCTTCAGGACCAGTGGTGAGGGGGGCGATGCCTGGAGGGTGAAGGGAATGTGGGGTAGAAAGGGGGAACCAATTACAAGAATCTAAGTATTGCCTCCTCCCTGGGGGATGGACAGCAGAGAAGAGGGCAGAGGGAAACATCGGACAGGGCAACTTATGACAAAACTGTAATAATTTATGATCTATGAAGGGTTCATGAGGGAGGGGGTGGTGGGGAGGGAGGGGAAAATGAGCAACTGATATTAGCGGAGAGTGGGAGGCAAATGTTTTGAGAATGATGAGGGCAACAAATGTGCATATGTGCTTGACACAATGGATGTATGTATGGATTGTGGTGAGAATTGTATGAGCCCCCAATAAAATAATTTTTAAAAATTCATGTGTATGATATATATATATATATATCCTCTCCACCTAGATGAAACTGTCCTGAAGTGAGAACCATTTTTCTATTTTGTTGACATCTGTATACTGAATCGTATAGGTGCTCATTAAATATCAACATTTTAAAATCACATTGTGTGTATTTTGGGAAAGAAGGGAAGGAAGAACCAGGCTTTTAAAAGTTAAAGGCACTTCAGCTCTGTTTCTCCAGGCCATGCCAGCTGTGGGGAGGGTAGAGAGTCAACAGGATTGAGGTATTTTTAACAAAAGGGTATCTGCTGGTTCTGGTCCCTTTAGGTGAATCATGGGAAACTCTCTTGGAGACCTCCTGAACCAGCAGAAAGCCCTACATGGCGTGGCCCTCCATGCCTCCAGGACTCAGTCGCCACTTGGGATCTTTTGCCTCCTCCACCCGAGTTGTGTTTGCTTGGGTGTCAGGCTACCGGGATGGTGGTCCTTCTTCGCTTCTTCATACTACTGGCCAAGGGGATCTGGGATGCTGCTATGAATGGTATTTCCAGTGGTAACTGCTGCAACACGAGCCGACTGCCTGCAGGCTGAACTGAAGCATTTATCCTGTACCTCCCTTGGGCTATCCTATTACAGTTCACAGAGCCAGCCGGGCTGCCCTCTCCATATCTTACAACAATACTGGTGATCAGCTTCTTATCAGTCACTTCCCTCCAAAGCGCTGGCCCGGGTTTCTGGATGTGACCGAGGACAGAGGGAAATCTGAGCAGCATAAACCTTGTTAACCTTAGAACTGCCTCTCCCTGTTGACAATGACCCATTGTCCTAGGACCAAGTTTAAACACCTTAGCTCTCTTTGGGTGAATACCTTCCCATCAGACTCTGATTTCTCTTGGAAATAGTTTCCAAGCAAGCAGGATGTCTTGTCTGGCCCTCAGACATGTTTGTGGAATTCGAGGAGTGCAGTGATGTCCCTGATCCTAAGCGACGCTGTAGAGCTCTGCCCCCATCTCCCCTTGGGTTATTCTGAAAGTGAATTCTAAGGAATTCCTGTGCTTTGCTCTCAAAGATCAGGACCCATGCCTTTTAGGCACACAGAGTTAGAAGCAGGTCTGGATGTTTTTCTTGTTATAATGGAGGGCTAAGTTGTTCCATTAGTGCCAAGGTAAAATACTTGACTGTTAGCCAAAATATTAATGGTTCAAACCCACCCATTAGCTCTATGGGAAAAAGATGTGGTCATCTGTTCTTCAAAAGATTACAGCTTAGCAAAGCCTAAGGGGGAGTACTACTCTTTCACAAGAGGTCACTACATGTTGAACATCAGCTTGATGACACACAATATCAATTCAGGACTCCTGTAAGAAGCCTTGGTGCACATTGAGGTGTGCAAAGTTCGCAGTTCAAACCCAACAATCACGCGACAGAAGAAAGATGAGGCTGCCTATTCTCATAAAGATTGTAAGAAGCCTCAAAAACCCAAAGGCAGCCTTACCCTGTCCTAGAGGTCCCCTATGAATCAGAATCAACGTAATGCAGTGCACTTCATTTTGGTTGATTTCAAAATCTATGTCATTCATGAATTATAATTTCAGACTGAAAATCTCACTGCCACCACATCAGTTTTGACTTATAGTGACCCTACAGGGCAGGGTCGACCTTCCCCTATGGGTTTCCAAGAGTTCAACTTTTTATGAGTAGAAAGCTTTATCCATCTCCCAAGAAGAAACTGGTGGTTTAGAACTGCTGGCTCTGAGTTTAGCAACCCAATACATAATCCACTGCACTGCCAGGACTCCTATAACGGAAGAAAACCAAAAAATCAAACTCACTGTCATAGAGTCAATGTTGACTCATAGTAACCCTGGAGGACAGGGTAGTACTACCCCTGTGGGTGTCAGAGACTGTAACTCATTACAGAAGTAAAAAGTTCTGTCTTTCTCCCGTGGACCGGCAGCGTTTTGTCAATTGTAGCCCAATGTGTAACCACTAAACCACCAACGTTCATAATACTTTAAAAAGTAGTCCTGAAATCATTTAAATAACCAATTTTTGAAGTTAAAGTCATTGAATTGGTTTAATAATTTTGCACTACATAGCATGTGAAATCCGCCGTGACCAAGAGCCCTGGTGACATCCTGGGTTACGCACTGAGCGGCTAACCCTCGAAGTCAGCAGTTTGAAACCACCAGCAGCTCCTCAGGAGAAAGATGAGGCTTTTTACTCCCATAGAGAGTTACAATCCTGGAAACCCGCAGAGGCAATTGTATCTTGTCCTGTCAGGTGCCTATGAGTTGGATTAGACCCGTTGACAGTGAGTTTAGTGGGTGACGTGTTGGGCTTGATAACTGAAAGATCAGCAGTTTGAAACCACCAGCCTGTCCACAGAGAAAGGGTGAGACTTTCTGCCCCTTAAAGACTGATCGCCTTAGAAGCCCACGAGGGCAGTGCTACTTGGTCCTATCGGGTCACTATCAGATGGGATGGGCTTGATGGCAGTGAATTTCATTTTGAGAAATTAAGGGTTACTCTGTTTATGAAAATTTTGAAAAATTGACCATCAGCCAAAGGCAGCGGTACATTTTAGGCTTTTTACTTTGTCTTTTGTGGTGAGAGATCATGTGTCTCATTTCTAAACCCTGCCAATTCTTCGAAGAACTACTGTAGGGGGTGGTGGGGTTTTAATTGATGCCAGTAGACATTTGAGGGAACGACATAACCTTTAAGAAAAAAGGAAAGAACTGTCCACTTCAGAGCTCTACAGGAAGAAACACTGGATTTCAGTTGATTCTCCTATGAAACTCACAGTCCTCTCCCCGCCAAAAAGAAAGAAAGAAAGAAAATACATAAAAGTGTGTCTATAATTGTGATTCAAGAATTAAAGCCCTCTGATTTTCATTTCAGATAGCCCAGGGAGTTTGGTTCACTATGTGAAATATTTAAATTAAGTAACTGAAATCTTGAATATATACTCAGTGGTTAAAACATCGCTAATCTCATTTAGGCTGGTAATGTGTTACTTAGAGAAAGACAATTTAATCTTCTTATTTCTTATCCCCAAGGTAAAGTTTATACTTATGTAATTAGAATAATCCTAACTAATGACTAAACTTGGGGTCTTCAAGCTTCATGAGATTGTGAACGTATCCAAGATTCTTCTGAATGCTCAGAATTCTCTTAATTTGGGTAGCCTACTTTCATGAAGTAGACATGGGAGCAGCAGTCAAGAAATCAAATGGCATATTCCACTGGGCAAATCTAATATAAAAGGAAAAGATATCACTTTGAGAACTAAAGTGTGCTTGATCCAAGACGTGATATTTTCAGTCATCTCACAAGCGTTCAATAATTGAAAAATGTAAACAAAAGAAGAATTGATACATTTGAATTATGCTGCCAGTGAAGAATATTGAATAGACCATGAGCTGCCTGAAGAACAAACCAACCTGTGTTGGAAAATGTATGGTCAGAATGCCCCTTAAAAGCAAGAATGGTGACACTTCTCTGATATGCTTGACACATATTCGCAGAAAGGACCTATTCTGATGAATGGTATAACGATTGGAAGAATAGTAGGTCAATGAAAAGAGGAAGACTTTTTAAAAAAATAAATCATTTTATTGGGGTCTCTTACAGCTCTTATAACAATTCATATACCAATTGTATCAAACACATTTGTACATATGTTGTCATCAGTTTCAAAACATTTTCTGTCTACGTGAGCCCTTGGTATCAGCTAGAGGAAGACTTTTAACTAGATGGATTGACCCAATGGCTGCAATAATAGGCTCAAACAGAAACCTTTGGGAAGATGATGCTGGACCAGGCAGTGTTTCATTCTGTTGTACATCGGATCAATATGAGTAGCCGCTGACTGGATAACCCCTAATAGCATCAACTACAAGAAATAAATGGAGAAGTAAATGGTGGTATTTTGAATAATAAGTGTCATTTTAATCCATTTCACTTATTTCAATTGTTTTAAATGAAATCAACCTAGAGAAAAATATCCAGATGACAATACTTGTTTCAATAGGTTAATAGAGATAGCTCTGTTGAACAATTGGAGAAAGAGTAATTGTCACAACACCCTAAACTTTATTCTCTTGGTAAAGCAGTAAAATATTAGTCACTGAAGATCGAACTGTCATTCTGAGAGGCAGACATAGAGCAGAAAGGTGCACTGATGAGTGATGGCAAACAAGATTTAAGCCTGTTATGTAATATCATAGCATTAATGATTGTTGTAATAACTTATGCAAATTTAACCATGCTTGCTTGGGAGAGATGTTAAAATAGCATTTGCTTACTGAGATAGTTAAAGTTTATTGTGCCAACCTGACCGATAAACACGTGGGGTTAATCAAAGGGTGGAGAGATAAATGGCTCGGGTGAGCCTTACCTTTCTAATTCTCGGGTCTCTCGCTTTCTGATGGTCAGACCAGGGTGAGCTGCCTTAGCCAGTTCCTGCTTCAGCTTGCAAGGCTCACTTCCTGCAAGACATCCCAGAGGAGAAGCTACATGGACTAACCCCGATGCAGCTCTGGGTGCTGGAGCAGCCGCGTGGAGACCCCTGCCAGCGCTGAGATGCTACACGTTCACTGACTCAGCTTTCCTCCTGCAGTCGGCATCACTGCCTCTGTTTTGTGAGGTGGAGGACTTTGTGGACTGGTGTTGGGTTGTTGGGTTAATGTTGGACTTGTGGGCTTGGGCAGCATTGAGTTGGGATGTTTTCGTGATGCACACTTTCTTTACATAAAACTCTCATACACGAGTAGCTGTGGATTTGTTT
>NW_022103898.1:65824355-65825381 GCF_000313985.2 Echinops telfairi
ATTTGTTTCTATAATGTACCCAGACTAATATACCTATTCTCCCATTCAGTGAGCATTCTCCCCAGAGTGAAACAAGAGATGGGATTCTCCCATGACCTAATATATTGCCATATTTAAACATCCACTGTGACCCTTACAAATCAAAGCAAATTAACTATTTATTACTGCCCAAACAAACAAATCTATTTCAACACCCCAAAATACTTGATGGCATTGAACTTCCTAAGAACTGGTCGTGTAATTTCAACAGGCACTTTCTAGAAGAATTTCCAGGATTTATTTTTTAACATCTCAAGTCTGTTTTGAGCTGACTTTAAAATATCCCTGGATAATTTGTTATCTCAATGTGCAATCATCTCATTACCATTTACCTTCATCCTGTCATCTATCATCTCTAAGAGAAACCCTCGGATTTCCATGCTGTGTTTCATGCACCCTGTGCAATTTTGAAAATCATTTTATTGGGAACTTTTACAGGTATTAAAGTAATCCATAATTCAATTATATCCAGCATTATTGTACAATTACTGCCACCATCATTTTCAAAACATTTTCTTTCTTTTTGAACTCTTTGATATCAGCCCCCCTTTATCCCCTCCCTCCCCCTGGCAACCCCCAAGAACCTTTATTATTATATTATATATTATTATTGTTGCCATGTCTTGGACCACCCAATGTATCCTTTCACCTACAATTCTGTTATTCATTCCCCTTGAGTAGGGTTGTACAGTCATGGTTCTTATCACTTCCCCCTCCCCCTCCCTCTTCCTTTACCCTCAGGGAATTTTTACTCCCATTATTATTTCTGAAGGGTTTATCTATCTTGGATTTCATCATTGAATGATCTTATTTATACAAATGAACAAAATTAATGAGGTAAAACTAAGACCATAAATAATAAGGGAGGAAATATTAAAGAACTAGAGGATAGTTATGTCTTTCATCAGTGCTATACTTAACCCTGGATATATCATCCCTTCTGTGTGGCCCTGTGAGGGACTGTCCAAGTATTTTGCAGGTGGGCTT
>NW_022103898.1:65825929-65850515 GCF_000313985.2 Echinops telfairi
CCCCACTATCATGTTTACCCATCATTCACCTCTCAGTAATTTTTTGTGAATACATTTCAGCTGATCAAACCCGACCAGGAATGCAACATCCTCTTCACCGTAATTTTAGATCCCTTGTATTCCCCTGTCCCTGTCATTATTGGCTCACTGCTCACCTCCCTCTCCATCTCCTCTTCCATGCCTCACCCCCACCCCCACCCCAACCATAGGCTCCATTGCTGTCTCCTTGGGGTTGCTTATCCTGACTATCTTATATAGATAGACATCAAAAGAAAAACAAAAAAAGGAAAACAAAAAACAAGGGGGGTGGGGTGGAGAGAGAGAGGGAGACCATACAAAGAGTTCCAAGTCTAACCGTTGTCCTGACCCATAGTAGATGAATATCTCTCTGAAAAATAGCGAGCTGATCCTGTTATAATCCATCTGTCCAATATTCCTTTCTTTCAAGGATCCATACATATTCCAGGACCTGCTTACCTAACAGCACTTATACCCTTTTAGTCCTCAACATTTGTGTCTGAGGGGTGTGCCTTCTACAAGACTCCATTGTTCTTCCTGCAGTCAAGGATGGAGCTGTCTCAAGCCCCTACTCCCACCCTGTTACACCTTTAGACTTTCAGTGTGCCCCCCTTGTGAATATCCCCAAACCAGTTCAGATGAGGTGCCAAGCACTACCCCCCAAATCAGAAGTCTACAATGGGGATTCCTGAAGGATTTCATGGTTTTGCTCCCATTGTTGGTCTGTTGCACTCCCCTCCTGGTTTGCCCCCAAGTGAGTGGGTCATTCCGCTAACTGTATCTTTGGTGATGTTCTCTGTAGCACTATCATCTAGTGAGGGGCTGTCATATCTCAAGCTGGGGCCGGCTCTGCAGTCCTCTCTGTTAATGAGCTTCTCTATGCGGGATCATTACCCTCAAGGATTGGCACACTGGAATGAAGTCTGCTCGCTCTCTCCCTTTCTAATGGAGAGATAAACAATACCCTCCCCATGTCATGTGCCCTGGTTTAAAATATTGTAGTACCTCTGAGGAAGAAATGGTGTGCTTGGCCTCCAGAACCCTCTTCAGCTGGACCTTGCCTCTGCATGCCACAGGAAACTGGGCCCATTATTTACAATATCTTTGTTTGTAGACCATAATCTCTGTGGTCCTGCTCAATTACATCTGTTTGAAAACCTAATTCCAGCTCTGGTGTCACCTTCTTAAAGGCTGCGCTAACCATGCTACATGATGCCACCTGTCAACTTCCCAGTACTTCTTACCCTGTCTTGGTCCTATCACGGCCTCACCTACAACAGCACTGATTTTGAAGTTTGATATTGCTACCCTTCTTTCCCAACTAAAAGATAAACTACACAAGGTAGAGTTCTTAATCAGTCTACCTACCGATATATATGATAAGTCTTCAATATAATCTTTTGCTGAATGAATACCTGAAGCATACATGAATTCCCTTACTTGCAGGAGTCTAAGGGGTAGTTACTTAGTTAGAGCATCTCTTATATTAGAGCTGAGTTCTTTATTTTATCACCATAGTAAACAGATATATACAATATTTAAAACATATGCCCATTTTGACAATAGATCAGAACTCATTGATACAAATAATTTGGAGCAGAGATCTGTATGATGGAAATATCTCAATCTAACTAGTGTCCCATTTCTTTTAAATTAAGCTCTTATTCACAAAAAACTATTACAGTAAATTGGTTTAAAGAGATTCTCTGTTTTATCTTAAACGTGACTTAATCTGAGTTAAGAATTCTTCAATTAAATAGTTTGACAAGGAAACTACATTTTCTAGACCACAAGAATAATTTGGAACAAATGACACTTCTCTTAAGCTCATCTATGATCAAATTCACAATTAGTGCAAGTCCCTTCCTGAAGTGTTTTTATCAGTGACATGGACAAGGATTGACTTTTGCCTTCATAATTTTCACCTGCAGGTTCCTTGAATGGGAATATATATATATTCTGCATACCACAATCACAACTCATCCGTTTGTTACTGTGGTGGCTTGTGTGTTGTTGTGATGCCGGAAGCCATTCAATTATTATTTCAAGTACCAGGAGGGTCACCTATGATGGAGAGATTTCGGGGGAGCTTCCAAACAAAAAGCAGACTAGGAAGAAGTAATAGGCTGTTCAGTTTAGATGGATTAGCCACTTAACACCTTATGAATAGCAGCAGGAGCTTGTCAGACCTAGTGCTGCAATATGAGACCCTCAAGTTGGACTCAGGAAGAGTCACCTCCTTAAAGTAGAGTCCACCTTATTGATATAGATGGAACAAACCTTTCGGACCTTCACTGACTGATGGGGCATGACTCAAAATTAGAAGAAACAGTTGCAAACAACCATTACTAACCACAGCATGGAATGCATGAAATGTGAATTGGAAATTGTCAAAAATGAAATGCATATATATTGATATTCTCAGCATTAGGGAGTGTGTTAGTCCAGTTAGACATATACAAGAGCAGTTGAATATTGAGAAAACATCCCAGCCCAGTCCAGATCAAGTCCATACGTGCAGTATTAGCCCATGAGTCCTATACCAATCTATAAAGTCTTCTTCAGACTCATGAAACACGTGCAATGACAGCAAATTCAAGAATATCACAGGCCAGTGGGTGGGAAGTCTTGTGGATCCAGTGGCATCTCAGTGCTGGTGTGGGTCTTCATATGGCTCCTCCAGCTCCAGGGCTCTAGAGTAGCTCCATAGGTCTTGTTAATAGGAAGATCTCACAGAGAGTGAGTGTGTGTCCTGCCTCTAGCAAATCTATTTATCTCCTTACTGCCTCCAAATGAGGTCATCAAGCTGCAACCTGATTGACAGACTAAACCCCATCCCTTCACTTTTAAGTCTCAAGTTGACAACAGATTATGTAACTACCACAGGGAGCTAATATGGCCATGTGGAATCAGACCATCATGATTTAGTATGTCAGGAATGGAAAATTCAAGAGAAGTGGTGCTGCATCCATTGCTTAAAAAAAAAGTTTTATTGGCATTTAATACACATATCACACAATTCAATAGTTTAATCAAATTAAGAGTTGTACAATCATCACCACAATCAATATTATATTTTCTTTTTTCCATGGTTAAATCACTTTTAAAATAAGTTATGTAATCCTCATTAGTTCTAGTGTTCCCTCCTCCATTCCACATACGTTGTTTGCTCCCCCAACCCCCTTACCTTCCCTATCTCCCATCCATGACCTCTATCTCCCCTATAAACCCTTGCATCAATTTTTATCTCTATGTATCTACTCCATCTGTGCTTCACAAACTGGAAAACCATACAGCTTCAATAAAAAACAGAAAAGAATAAAGTGGCAAGGTGAGACAGTTAAAGTTTATTGTGCCTATTGGCAGATAAGCACATGTGGGGTTAATTGAAGGGCAGAGAGATAAATGGCTCAGTGAGCCTCACCTTTCTAGTTCTTGGGTCTCTTGCTTTGTGATGGTCAGACCAGGGTGCAGCTGCCTTAGCCAGTTCCCTGCTTCAGCTGGCAAGGCTCACTTCCTGAAAGACATCCCCAAGGAGAAGCTGCATGGACCTACCCTGTTGCAGCCCTGGGTGCTGGAGCACCCATGTGGAGACCCCTGCCAGTGCTGAGATGCTTGTACATTCACTGATTCGGCTTTCCTCCTGTAATCGGCATCATTGCATGTGTTTTGGAGGAGGACTTTGTGGATTGGTGTCAGACATATGGGTTAATATTGGACTTGTGGGCTTGGACAGCACTGGGTTGGGATGTTTTCTTGATGTGCACTTAACCTTTATATAAAACTCTCTCCTATACATGAGTTTCTGTGGATTTGTTTCTCTAAAGTACCTAGACTAACACACCATGATAAAATAATAAAAATACAAATAGTGAGTAAAATAATAGAAAGACTACCATGATTATTTAAAAGGCCAAGGAAGAAATTTTTGTCATGGAACAAGCAAGAA
Source organism: Echinops telfairi (assembly GCF_000313985.2). Taxonomy (NCBI): domain Eukaryota; kingdom Metazoa; phylum Chordata; class Mammalia; order Afrosoricida; family Tenrecidae; genus Echinops; species Echinops telfairi. The sequence goes on from NW_022103898.1 coordinate 65,829,897, forward strand.
ATACTTGCACCTAGAAGAATTTCAGGTTGGGTTAAGGGGGAGATCAACTGACCAAGTATCAAGTTCGATCCAGTATAGCCATAATTACAATGATCTTTATTGACAGTAAAACTGTTTGAGAACCTTGCCTAAGAAGGCTAGTGGAAATCTACCATCGGTTTACGCTGACTAGATGCTCTGCAGGGGGGTTTGGCTCCCACTGTCCTCGTAGCCCTCTATGATCTGGGTGTTTGCAATTTAGGCTCCAAAACTTTTCACTTTGCCTAATTTGAATTTTGTTCTTGTCAGCATTCATTGTTTTGATCTACTATCAAAATGGATATTGTATAACAACATGTAACGTGTATGTATGTTTATGCTCTTCTATTTTAGTGTATTTATTTGTGTTGTGTATTTGTATTGTTCTAGAACAAGTTCAGTAACATACATATGTTCTTGTTAGCCAAGTTGACTCTGAATCATAGCAACTCTATGCTCTAGAATGCAACACTACCAGGCCCCGCACCATCTTCACAATCGCTGCTTATTTGAGTTCATTGTTTCAGGCACTGTCAGTTCATCTCATTCAGGGTTGTCCTCCTTTTTGCTGACCAATCTTGACATCCTGTAGCAGAGATTGATCCCTCCTGAGAACATATCCAAAGCACATGAGATGAAGTCTCGCTGTTCTCACTTCCAAAGAGCACTCTCGCTGTCACTCTGAGACAGATGTGACACCTCCTTCATCATTCAGTATTTTGCCCAAAGAGGATTTCGATATTGCAACTCGAGGCTTGAATTTTTTCATCGATTTTTCCAGTGCAAGGTTTTTTTTTATAGAATTTTTGTCTTTTTAACGTCAGGTCTTTTCACATGTCTTTGTAGTGCATGACTATGTCCTTTTGAGCTCCCCTTTGAGATGTTCTTTTCTGTTTACTTCACCATTTCTTCTGCTCGCTTTAGCTACTCCATGTTCAAGAACAAGTTTGAGTCTCTTCTGATATCTACTTTGGTCCTTTATGCTTCATATATCATACAACTCAAACATTCGATCATATTAAGGAAAGCTGTGCAATCACACCATAATCACCACAATCAATTTTAGCATGTTTCTTCTTCCTTGTATTCATTGTTGTTAGTTCCCCAGTTTCCCCAACTGTCTCTGCCATGCCCCTAATTATTAATCCAGTTACTGTCTAGTCAGATTTATCTAGCCTGGATTTCACATACAAAAAATCATACGAAACACAAACAGGAAGTGAACAACAATGACAACAACAACAAAACAACAATGGCTAGTCAAAACAGAGAAAAGCTCAATCAAAAAGACAGTACAAAATATTAAAAATGGAAACAACTTTCAAATGGGTCAAAAGCGAGATAAAATGTTAAGGTATTACATGTTAACCCCATAACATCTTCCATAATTGACTTTACAGTGTTGTCTATCTGATAACAAGATATTCACATCCCAGGGCTATGGTCAGAGGGAATTCACCAGAGGATTAACCCATGTGGGACCCTGCAAATGGATTTTGGGCTTCCACTATCATCCATGGCCCGTTATCCCAAAGGCCCATCAGTAGAAGACCAGATAAAGAAACTGCTATATACACACAATGGAATAGTCTCCATCTGTGATAGTTACATAATCTGGTGTCAATTTGAGGATTAAGAGTGTAGGGGTGGGGTCTAGGCTGTCAATCAGGATACAGCCAATGAGGTTTCTGTGTGGGCATGGCCTTCTCCTGAGAATTCTGTATTTTTCTCTTTGGAGGCAGGAGACACTTCTCTCTCCCTGCTCACTCCCTGAGATGACACTCTACTGACAAGACACAGGGACCTACCCTGATGCAGCTCTGGGTGCTAGAGAAATCATGTAGAGACCCCTGAAAGCGCTGAGATGCTTACAACACCACTGGATCCAGACTTTCTACCCACTGGCCTGTGATCATCCTGCATTCAGCATCATTGCATGTGTTTTGTGAGTCTGAAGAGGATTTTATAGATCGGTATCAGATATGTGGGCTAATATAAGATTTATGGCCTTGGACTGGACTGGGTTGGGATGCTTTCTTAATGTACAATTACCCTTTATATAAAACTCTCTGTTATATACATATGAGTGTCTTTGAATTTGTTTCTCTAGTCTACCCAAACCAACACACCATCCCTAAAAAACATTGATGAAACACCCCATGATATGGATGGATCTGGAAACTATTATGCTGAGTAAAGTTAATCAATCACAGAGGGATAAATGTTGTATGGGTGCACTACTATAAGGACGAACACCAAGACAAAGTCAGGCTTCTGCTCTTAAATCATGTAATCTGCTAATCTGGTCTCCCAAGCAATGAGGCAAAGAGCCTGCCTAGTGCCCATATACCATATAGCACCCCCTTTTACATGCACATCTTAAAAACCACTTTGACAGAAGAGACCTCATCTCAGCTGGGGTCAGTTTCTCAAGACTGGGGAGAGGGAGTAGACCAATCAGGTATTGATATGCAACATTGTTGTAAGGTCACCCCAAATCAACAGACACTCCTACAAGATTGATAAGTGAACCTTACTGGAAATTCAAGTCAAGAATTGGGGAGTATTTCTGAGACTAAATCATTAAGGGAGTAGAAAATCTCATCTTTCTCCCAAAGGGCAGCTGGTGGTTTTGAACCGCTGATTTTGGAGTCAGCCCAATTTGCAACTCTGGCCCAGTCCAGTTGTTGGCAAATAACCTATCACACATAAGGGAGCTATGTTGTATATGACCAGGCTGGGCCTCTCTGAACGTGGTTCTAATCAGCAAAGTTTTCGCTGAATATTTGAAGAGGAAAAAGTCGAAGGGACAACCTCCTGCTAAGAAGAAACAGCAATCACGCTGTGAACGGCCTATAGGGGCCGTGCAGCGAGCAAGTGCTTATAGTCTCTAGGCCCGCAAAGTGGCCCTTAGCCAATAGCTCACAACGGAACTCAGTCATATAGTAGCATAGAGATGAATTCTGACAGCAGTAACATGAACTGTGAAGAGGTCCGTGAACCGCAGATGCGAATGCAGCCATTGCTGACACCCTGATTTCAGCCTCTAGAGCCTGATCAGAGAACCCATCAGATCTGACTTCCGAATTGCAAGATAATAAGTCTCTTGTTTTAAGCCAGTACATTGTGGTAATTTCATATGAGCTGTAGAAAATAAAGGCTACATAATTGTATTATATTATGTGGAATGGTATATTGCACAATAATAAATGAACGTGCAGGTAGTCTATGAAGCTTTTATAGAGAGCTAAATATACAGAGGGGTAGAGAGCATAGGAAATCATGTCCCTCACGTTGTGCAGTCCTGGGATGAACAGTCCAGCTCGAGAGATGGCTCTACTCTTTATGGGCATTCGGAAGCTCACATCTTCACTGTGCTGTGCGGTAACTCCCTGGGGAAAGCCCTCTCCTCGTCTTCCTGGCCAAATAGAGACTCCACAGACATTGTAGTCTAAGTGAGACCAAGTAGAGGGCATTGATTTTGTTTAGGAAAATGTTACAGGAGTTATGCCCATCACTTCCATTGACATTCCACTTCTGAGAATCCCATGACCACATCTAGCCTCAAAGAAATTTAGGAAATAAAATTTTGTGATAGTGTTGGAGGGATGTAGAGTTGTGGGGTATTGAGAGAAGAAGAGTAGTTTCCATTACCAATATTATAAAATAATATTAATCAATACAGTATGCTCTCAAATTACTCAAAAGACTTACTTTCCTACAGGGCACTCTGATTTGGTTATTTCAGAGAAGGCCAAATGTAATTGCAGAAGAGACACCTCACAATTTTGTAATGAGGCAATGTTGACCTCTGTCTGGGACAGAGGTAACAACTGGACTGCCTGTTGTTAATTACTGCAATTCATAACCAAATGGACTTTTCTTAGTGCTGTGCACAGAAGTTCAAATACATAGGTTCTCTCCACCTCCACATCCTCACCTGTTACTTGGCCCGGGTGGAATAATAAAAAATTAGAATGTATTTGTGTCATGCCAAGTTAGACTAGAGAAACAAATCCAGAGACACTCATATGTGTGTACGAGAAAGTTTTACATCAAAGAGGACATTTTTTTTTCACAAATTTTCAGAATGTGTTTTATGGAGTCTCAACGATTGTTGACTTTCTTTCCTTTGAAACTGGAACTTCACTCTTGGGGCTGTTTCCCAAATAGCATGCATTTCACTAATTGTTTATAATGCCCATGTTATTTCATTGAGACATCTAGTTTTCTGTGGTAGTTACATAATCTGGTGTCAATTTGAGGATTAAGAGGGTCGGAGTGGAATCTAGCCTGTCAATCAGGATATAGCCAATGTGGCCTCTGTGTGGTCATGGCTTTCTCCTGAGGATTCTGGAACTCTGGTATTTCCTCCTTGGAGGAGAGAGACACACTCTCTCTGCTTATTCCCTGCCAGACATCCCTGTGGAGAAGACACATGGAGAGAGGCTGATGGAGCCAGACGTCTGGAGCCTGAGAAGCCACATGGAGACTCCTGCCAGTGCTGAGTTGCTTATGACATCACTGGATTCTCAAGACTTCCCTCGCACTGGCCTGTGATCTGACTGCATTTGGCATCATTTCATGTGTTTCATGAGTCTGAAGAGGACTTTATAGATTGGTTATAGGCTAATATTGGACGTATGAACTTGATCTGGACTGGGCTAGGACGTTTTCTTAATATTCAATTGCTCTTGTATATAAAGCTCTTATACACATATGAGTGCCCATGAATGTGTTTCTCTAGTCTACCTTGACTGACACAATATCAGATAGGGCTGCTATAGAGTAAAAAACCCTCAGATTTTGATATTACTTTTATCAAGGAACTCAAAGTATCTAGCTACGTTATACACACCTCCTATTCTGTTCTACACTCCCACAACAAACACTGTTTATTTATTACTTTCTTTCCAGAATATTCCTTAAGTAGTACAATCCAATTCATTTCAAATGAACCCACCTCAATTAATAACCCAATTCTCCACACTGAGCTCAATCTCTGCAGATGGAAAGCTGATTTTCATAAACCCTGAAACTTTATGAATCCATAGAGTGATAGAACACTAGGAAGGATGGGGTCTGAAGTCCGAAAAAAGAAGTGAGCAGTTATTCTTATTGTTTTTGCTAGGTGTCATCTAGTGGGTTCCAACCCATAGCGACCCCGTGTACAACAGAACAAACCACTGTCTGGTCCTTCGCCATCCTCACAATTGTTATATTGGAGCCCATTTTTGCAGCCACTGCAACCATCCATTTTACCAAAGGTCTTTTTCTTTTCTGCTGCCCTTCTCCTTTACCAAGCATGATGTCTTTGTTTCAGGGACTGTTCTCGCCTAATAACAGTCCAAAGTGTGCGAGAGGGCATCGCTCCATCCTTGACTCTAAGGAGAATTGTGATTTTTGCTTCTTCTGGCAGTCCACAGCATTTCAAATGCACCAATTTTTCAAAGCAAAATGCCTCTCTTCTATGTCTCCTTTCTAACTTTTCTCAATTCCCAATTCAAGAGATGATTCTATGCTTTGCTAAAGTAATAGGCAATTATTAATATAAGGCCATGGTTGTCAGCAGTATGTAGCCTTCAGTATGTAGCCCTCAACCTACTCAGATACACACCAAGAAGAAATAACTTACTCTTCTACATTCCTAAAAGCACGTGTTGCAAGAACCTCTCGACATATAGGAGCACCCGTTCATCTAGATCTCTGATGGGCTGTGGAGTCAGGTCTACACCAAGCAGACAAAAATAGGGTGAACTCGAATTTGCGTTTTTTGATTGTTTGGAACCAAATTGTATGTCACCAAAGAATACAAGTCTTCTTCAGTTCTACTTTTATTCCTTGTACAGCTAGCTTCTCATCTCAGACATATGCGGCCATAATCCAGAGGGTTTTTAAGGCTGTGGCCCTCCTCTCTTGCCTTTTAAATTTTAACTTTATGTATTTATTCCCCCCTTCTGTTTATGGAATATAATGCACACACACACACACACACACACACACACAAGCAAGTTCCATGCTGTTACTCAGCTCAGCTCATCAAATCAGTGATCAAACCAAGAATCAGACTCACTGCTGCAGAGCCGATGCCGACTCATAGCAACCCTCTAAGACAGGGCAGAACTGCCCCTGTGGGTTTCCAGACTGTAACAACAACAACAAAAAACGTTTTATTGAAATATACTTCACATATCAGAGACTTCTATAGTTCAGTGGTATTGAAAAGAGTTGTATATAATCACCACAATCTGTCCCAGAACATCGCCCCCCCCACCTCCTGCATTCATTACATGCTCCCTATCTCCCTTGAAACCACCACCCCCCATGTCCCATGAGCCATCACACTAGTTATTGCCAAGACTGTAATGATCGTGGGGAGGAGAAAGCCCCCCCTTTCTCCTGCTGGGTGATGGCTGGTTTTGAACTTTGTTTTTTTTTTGTTTGTTTTATTTTTCCTTTTCTCATCCTCTCTCCCTCCTTAATTGTCTGTCCTTTCCCCCTTCCCTACCCCTCTTTCCCCAACCTGCCTAATCCTGGTCTTTAAAGTCTTATCCTTTGGCATGAAAAACAGTTTTCTTTTTCTTTTGAACCTTTATAAAAACGGTCATGAAATATTTATATTTATGAGCTTGACTAACTTTGCTGAGTATAATGTTCTCTAATTTTGCCCATGTTTTAAGGTGTTTCACAGACCCTTCCTTGTTTTTAAAGGATGCATAATATTCCATTGGATGAGTGTACCAGAGTTTTTGTATCCATTCCTCCATAGTTGGGGTTTTTGAATTGTTTTTGAATTGCTTCCATCTTTTCGTTATTATAGAAATTGCTGCAATAAGCATAGGTGGGCATATGTCTCTTCATGTTTTGTTCTTTATTTCTTTGGGGTGTATAACAAGTAAAAAGATTGCAGGATCATAAAGTATCTGTACCTGCATTTGTTAGGGAAGTGCCATACGGATTCCCATAGTGGATGTACAGTGTTACCATCCCACTAGCCATGTAGGAAACTTCCAAGCTCTCCACATCCTTTTCAGCAGTTATTAGGTTCAGTTTCTTTTTGAATGTTGCTAACACAGCTGGAATGAAGTGCTATCTCATTGTTGTTCAAATTTGTATTTTCTTTATCGATAATGGACATGAACATTTCTTCATATGATTCTTGGTCACTTAGATGTCATATTTAGTAAATGTCTATTCATGTCTTGTGCAGATTTTTGGTTGGGTTATTTGTATTTTTCTTATTAAGGTGTTCTAATTTCTATATATTTTAAAAATGAGCCTTTTATCTGATTTACCATAGTAGATGTTTTTGCCCCAATATGTGGGTTTGTTTTTCTCTTCTGATCAAATATTTTGATGTGTATGAATGTCGTATTTTCAGAAGGCCCCAGTCCTCAATTCTGTCTTCTATAGAGTAGGTATTTCCCTTTATGTTCAGTAGTGGATTTATACCTTACATTAGGATCCTTAAGTTTGTCTCTATTTTCTCAGTGATGACCTTTGTGGGTCTAGGGTTTATATTTAAGTCTTTAATCTATCCTGAGTTCCTTTTGATGCATGATGTGAGGTATAGGTCCTGTTTCATTCTTTTACAGGTGGAGATCCAAGTTTTCAGTGAATTTTCATGTTTACCTCTCTTATCTCGGTTGCTTTTCAGACCAGTCAATGAGAGTGGTAATAGCAGCGTCATAGTTGGAATTGACTTCAGGGCAGTGAGGATAATTGAGCATTGGCTATGTATCAATATGCATATACTCCCTCATGGACTCCTTACAACAACCCTAAGCTTATGACATTATTATTATTGGTCTCATTTTACAGATAATGTTTGGAGATGCCGAGATTTCCATATTGACAAAGTGGTAGGAGATAGAGCCAGAACTACGAGACTGGGTGATCTCTCTTCAGAGGCCAGATGGCAGACCACCACACTACAATAACAAGTCGAACAGTATAGATACTCTAGGCTTACAAGTCAGAGACAGGCAGGAGGACCCCTCAGACAATGGCCCTCAGTCACCCTTCAGGTCAGAAATGGCACTCACCCCTGTAATAGGACAATCAACAAGTTGAGTTGAGAGATGCAGCATTTACCCAAGGACAAAGTTCCGAGAGTTAGGTAAAAAGGGGAAACAGAAACAGGAAACAGGTAGAAAGCAGATTAGGGGCTGGTATATCGAGGGGATTGCAATGTATGGATTGCAACAGTGTGTTGTGTTGTTGAATTTAAAACATTATATGCTCTATAAACTTCCAGCTTCTCATAACAGTTTTTAAAACTAATAGAAATATTTATTAGGTGAAAATGTGAAGCTGTTATTTCTCAGATTATACACCAAATAGATCTATATACTTCCAAAGGCAGTGTTTCCATATCTCGAACCCTTCCCCCACCTAACTCTGCACTTACAACTTAAACCACAGGAAAAGAGTAGTGTGGGCTCATGGGGACTCAAACCATGTTCCTTTGGAATGTCTGTTGAATTTTGGGAACAAACAGAAAGAAGTCTGAGGGGGCAAGATCAGGACTTGGAAGGTGGATGGAGTAAAGTTTACAATAAAATTTTCCTTGGATAATATTTGTGCTACCCACAATGAATAAGCAGATGCATTGTAGTGAAGGGAAAAAAATCCCTCCATGGAACTTTCCTAGATTTGTCCTCACCAGTGCAGTTAAATTTCTGAAAACTTCATTATATGCCGCATGTATTCTTCAGGAAAATCTATTATGAATCTTGAGAATCCCACCTGTGAAACAGTTGCTATAGTCTTCTGAGCTGACTCTTCTGCTTTGTATTAATCTGGTCCAGAATATGCTCAAAAGTCGTTGATTTTATATGAACTTTTGGAGGGTGGGGGTTGGGGAACATACCTTAATGAAACCAAGACAAATGTATTACCAAGAGAACTTGTCTGCAGCCACCCTCTGATCACAAAGACATGTTTAAATGTGTTTTCTTTGGAATAAGCCTATGCATATGTGAACTAGAGCCCTGATGGCAAAGTTTTATTTCACTTGACCCTCAATAGACTAGAGAAACAAACTCATAAGTGTATAGGAAAGAACTTTATATACAATAGCAACTGAATATTGACAAAACGTCCCTACAGCTCAGCCCAGTCCAGATCAAGTCCATAAGTTCGCTATTAACCCATATGTCTGATACCAATCTATAAAGTCCTCTTAAGACTCATGAAACACATGCAATGACACCAAATGCAGGATGATCACAGGCCAGTGGAGGGAAGTCTTGTGGATCCAATGGCATCATAAGCAGGGGCATCAGTGCTGGCAGGGGTATCCTCATGGCTTTGCGGAGTCCAGGGGTCTGGCTCCATCAGTCTGTTTCCACATGTCTTCTCCACAGGGATGTCTCACAGGGAGTGAGCAGAGAGAATGTCTTTCACTTCCAAGGAGGAAATACAGGAGTTCCCAGAATTATCAGGAGAAGGCCACGCCCACACAGAGGCCTCATTGGCTATGACTCGATGGACAGACTAGACTCCACCCTTACACTCTTAATCCTCAAATTGACACAGCTTATATACTACCATACCCTCATGTAGTGGCTCAATGTCTTTTAGAAAAACCAAGTGATCAGTGACCAGTAGCTCTGAAACAGGGGCGTATTAGCCCTGTTTTCTGTCTTATTTCAGCATTGTGTGGCTTGGGGTATTTTCAGGCTTTTACATTACAAGTGACCTTTTCCACCATTGTCCACTCTGGTTGTGGTTTCTCCTATTGTGGTTACCCAAGGCCACCTTTTTCCTAAAGCTGAGCTCAGGACTTGCAACCTTTAATTTTCTTCTATTTGACATTTTACCATTTCCTAGTCCTAAGCCTCCTGGGCTTTTAAAGTATCCGCTCCCTGCTGCACTGAGAACAATTCACTTCAATCTTGGGACATTGCCCAGAATTCAAGAAAATTTCCACAATCCTCTCAGGCTACTTTTTAATTCCATTTATTGTCTAAAGCTATGTTCCTAGGCACATGTGACTAGGTGAGAGGTGAGGAAACATAGACTGCTCCAGATGTTCCTAGTGACTTGGTGCTTTATGTTAGGGACAAAGGCTCCACATACTGGTGAGTTTCCTCATCCACCTGGATATTTAGGAGTCATGCAGATAGTGGAAAATTAGGTCTTAATTGGCTTTATCACTATCCAAAGAATAGCTAATTATATAATATAAATCTTGCACCAATCCAAAAAAGCCCCCCAATTCTCAGAAAAAGAAAGGCTTTAATTATTTGTCCCTGGAAATGGTTTTCCAAGATTAATGTCAGGGAAGAGTCTTGTGGTGAAACGGTCGTTTGTAACCCAGCAGTGTTTATGAAGTGAGGACGGCACTGGCAGTGGAAATTTCTTCTGTGACTTGGCCTGAAATGAACAAAATTGCAGCATTCACCTGGAGATTGCTCTGGATAAGATGGTTATTGATCAAAGAGTGCTTGACAAATGGTGAAGTGGGCTACTGACTTAAGCATTTGTTTTACCTATTCCTTAAATTCCGCATCTTTTCTATTTGTGATTTTTTTTTCTTCCACCCAAAGTCAACAAAAAAATTGAATTGTCAACCAGTAATCCAGTAAAACATATAAAATAAAATTCGTATTGGACATGTAGTCTGTTAAATATTTGGGAAATAATCCTTTAAAAATGAAACATAAAAGCCCACGACTATCTAGTCTGCTGGTCAGGGGTTGCAGACAGCCTTGTAGAGAGCCTGACCAGTGCCAATGAACTACATACCACCCACTCTAGGTAAGTAATTTGAAGGTCACTTTGCTGGGGGCACCTCACATTAGCTGGGATCAAATGGCCAAGGGAGGGGAAGTGGCTGCCATATAAACTATGATGAGGTCCCTCAGACAACTAGAGAGCCCTATCAAGGGGATGAAGGATACTGATGGGAACAACAAGTCAGGAGGAGGGAAAGGAACAACTGTGTATAAAGAACACAGATGCACGTCTGTTGGTAGGAAAAACAGGAGGACCAACCTCCAGTTGGGGGGAAGAATGACTGAAAATTCTTTTGGGAACTTGTGGTAGTTACATAATCTATTGTCAATTTGAGACTTAAGAGTGAAGGGTAGCCTGTCAATCAGGTTGCAACTTGATGACCTCATTTGTAGGCACTAAAGAGATAAACTGATTTCTGGAGGCAGAATACACGCTCACTTCCTGTGAAACATTTCCGTTGACAAGACACATGGAGCAACGCTAGAACTCTGGATCTGAAGGAGCCATGTCAAACTACATGCCAGCTCTGAGATGCTTCCGCCGCCACTGGATCCACAAGACCTTCCACTCACTGGCCTGTGATCTTCCTGCATTCGGTGTCATTGCATGTGTTTCATGAGTCTGAAGAAAACTTTCTAGATTGGTATTGGACATATGGGCTAATATTGGAATTATGAACTTGATCTGGACTTGGCTGGGATGTTTTCTCAATATTCAACTATTTTTGTATATGAAGTTCTTTCTTATACACGTATGAGTGTCTATGAATTAGTTTCTCTAGTCAACCCAGACTAGCACAGGACCCAGGTGTGAAGTGTCCCTGGTGGATGCATGGAATGGGTCACATTGACCTGGGCATCTGACTGCATCCTGGGAGCCCAGGCTGGGTTCTGTGGAACATTGGAGCATTAAATCCCACATCTTCAAGGCACATGGCATGCTCCAGGGGTTTCATCAGTGATATCTGATGTGGAAACTCACCAGGTGAACTGAACTCTACCTCAAACACACTTGTAGCCTGAGGACTTAAGTTGGAAAACACATACTATCTGAGATTTGTAAGTGTTTGGTAGGAGGACAAACATGGTCTTGCTACATCAATGCCCTATAAGCTGTCTTAAGATATGTATTATTCTGGCAAACCTGTGACTGACATTTTCAGTTATTATTATTGTAAATTTAATAACCCCCATTGTTTTGTAAATAGCGTACAACCATGATAGGGCTGATACTGTACAAATGAATAATTCAGGTACTGTGATATGGAGTTAGCCTACATTGGCCCAATATCCCCCTCTTACCAGGGCCTTAAAAATTTAGTACAGGGGGCTAGTCAAAGACAACATCAATGGAAGATTGTTATGCCCCAGGAAGATGATTGATAAAAACACCGTGCCCTAAATTAACAAGTAGGTTTTGAAAGGAAGCCAAAGACAGATTAAAGAAAAAAATAGACCCAGGAATGAGTTTGGGGCTTGTACTAAATCCTGGCTCCAACTTAAGAACATTTAGTTTTACATAATGGCACTGCTTGATACTTGCTCTCACGAAGGGGACACAGGAGATATGGGTGCTATAGCAAAATGTGGTAAAGAAATTAGTTGGTGTCCCACTATCAGATAAAATAGTGTGAAGCCTTAAAGGTTTATCTACAAACAAGCAGCCATCTAAGCATCAACTAAGTCCACACGGAAGAAGCACACTATCATCAGTTCCCAAAGGATTATAAATCATATAATCTGCTGTCAAAGGAGGGATTAATATCAGAGTCTAAATTGTGAGAGTCTGGTTTTCAGAAGGCTATGAATAACAGTGGGAGCCCAAGAGATATTTGAGGGAGCCACATAGGAAAGAGCTTCCAGTGATTTCCCTCCCCCCATAATACAAGGAAAGGAGGAAAGTGATTACTTAACAGAGTGCATTGGTGAGATGACCATATAAGATCAAAACAATAAACCTGACTTGAACAGTTAAAACCTTGTCAATTGATCCCCCTCTGATGTATGTTAGGTCTGATCTGGTTTGCAGCATTTTCTGTATTTTTGTTTGTTCATATTGGGGTTTATCTCAGATGTGTTATGTCATTGAGGGTCAACATCTTGAGTTTGTGTTATATGCTTTTCTATTTTTCAGTATAGGAAGCCTAGGAATGATGAAGCTATACATACAGCAGTAGAATAAGGGTATCTTGTGGTGGTCGTGGTGGGATAAAAGAATGGCAAAGAATCCAGCAAGAAAAATAATGTTTGGAAATTGATTGTGGTAGCAAATGTACACTACTGCTTAATGTGATTGAGCTATGGAATATGATGATATATGTATTTACTCCAAATTTTAAAGAAAGGAGAATAAATAAAAACCCATGATAAAGTCAGAAGCAATTCTAGAACTTATTTAAGTGAAAATTAGGACCTTTAAAAAAACCACAATAATAAAGTTAAATACATTATTTGCAAATTTAATTTCCATTAGTTCACAAAACTACCAGTAAATGAGCAACCCATATCCAATGTAACTGGTGCAGAATTATATGAAAGGAATAAAAGAATTAATATTTAGTAAGTTATATCTCCATATTGAGCAATAATATTACAAATAATAAAGCTCTGATACTTATGATAGACAAGTTAAACATTTTCCAATCTGTTGTCACCCCCATTTATCTGACACTACCTCACCATGCCAAATGTTGAGATTGGCTAATAATTATATACAATTGTTCCTTCTATTTCTAATTTCTTTAGAATAATACTCTTGCCTCAACCCCAAAAAACCAATTTTTGTGACATGTATCACTTATGTTATTTTCTCTTTGGAAGCCTTACATATTGGTAGTGGTGAAAACCTTAAGACAATAAAAGAAACAAATAGTGCATTCCAAGATGGCATGCAGGTAGAGTCACCTGCCCAGTGCTCCTGCTGTTAGATAAAAAAAATTAAGAGGTAATGATGCCAATAGTGGGAGGGAGGATGTCAGAAATAGAGTTCAAGTGTACTAGGATCTGTGGATCAGAACTTCCCCTGTGATTTTTGCCCACAGAGTGATTTGCGGGCTTGTAAAAATGCTCTAAATTCAGCGCGTCTACCTGCAGGCTCTGCTAATCCCTTGCCAGGTATAGCAGGACAGTGTCTGTGACCCCTTCCTGTGCCCAAGATCTGAAACCCACAGCATGCAGTAATTTCCCCATACTGCTGTCTAAAGGTGGCCATAATCTCAGGCTCTCAGAGAGCCTCTGAGAACTAGCCACAAGGGCTCACACTGAAGGTCTCCTCTCTGTAACACTGCCCACTCGGGCATTCCTGGACTTTGCTTTTCCTCTAGCCAGCCAGGAACACAATGACTGCATAGACCATCCCCTTTCCCCCTCTGCTCAGCTCCCTGCCTGACCAGCATGGTTAACAACAGATAATTAGACACAAATTTGCTGCAATTGGAGAGACTCTAGGATATTTATCCATGGTAGAACTGATATCCTTGGAGCACATCCTTCTTCTCTAAACAGGATGGAGCTCGGGGTGACACAGCAGGGCAGCCAAGGAAATTCAGACCCAGTGGGCACCAAACCCACTTGGCTAACTGGTTCTTCATCCCTGGGGGACAGCACAGCACAGCCCTGATTCCAGGGCCCCCTACAAGCCCAGTATATAAAAAAAAATTTTTTTTTTAAACATTAAAAGTGCTTCCAATCCAAGGAGGTGTTCCTTTGTATAATTCTGAATGTAAGCCACCAGAATCCCGGTCCATTAACATAGCTTTAACATAACAAAAAAGGAAAAGTCAAGAAGAGCTGAAAGCTTCAGCCCAGGTAAAAACTGTTTCTACCAGTTTGGGGCATGACAAAGTCTTTGAAAGACTGTTAGTTGTGTCCAGAACCAGTTCACCTGCAACGTGCAACCCCAGGCCTTGTAGTTCCACCACCAAGTCACCCCAGGACCTGCAGCTACACTTTCACCCCTTCCTGGACTGTTACCAAGGTCTGCTGACTGCTGTCAGCCTCAATCCACCCCCCACCCCAATGAGGTCTCCCTCTGACACTCTCCACCAAAGTTCCTGAGCTCCTCTTTCAATCAACCTATACAGCGCCACCCTTGCAGCCTGAAAATATTCAGCCAGTGTTCCCTGATAGGGGTCATCCAACCCACCCTCTAAACAACAATATAAGTTAGAGTGAGAGCAAAACCCCAGAGGGACAAAGCTGTAGCCCATCTCCCCAGGGAAGTTGGCTACAGGCAGCCTGCAGAAGCATTCCTACCAACCTCCCAAAGAGAGAGCCCAGGGCTCTTTGACACCTGGGAAAATATTGCTGAGCTCCTCCAAAGCCACATGCAGACAGAAAACTGCCTCAATAACCTCAATGAAAAATTAGGAGAAACAAAAGGCAATGTCAGAGGAAGACCCGAACTTAACAATGTTCATAGGAGGAGCAGATGATCAGCCACAGAAAGAAATCTTCAGAATGCTGATTGAAGTAACACAGGATATGAGGGAATAAATACAGAAAAAGGATGAAACTATTGAGGAAATAAAGGCCACACACCAAAGGGAAATATAAAAATTAAGGACTGAGGTAACAAAAGCACATAGCAAATTCACAGACCTCACCAACAGATTAGAAGAAGCAGAGAATTATGCCAGTGACTGCAAGGATAACCCAGCAAACTTTAACCAATGGGAAAGACTGTCAAACAAGATAATCAGAGAAGGTGAAGAAAACATAAGAACAATGTCTGACGCTTTGAAGAGGAACAACATTAGAATAATTGGACCACTGTAACAAGACACATGAAGAAGTCAATAGCAAAAATAGTGAGGAAATTCTTAAAGGGAAAAGTTGCCAAACTTAATGAATGAAAATCAGACAACCATTCAGGATGCTGAAAGGACACCAGTTAGACTGAATCAGAAGAATTCACAAAGGGATATAGTTAAACTATCCAACTTTGAGGAAAAGAAGAAAATCATTTAAAAAAAAAGCTAGGGTGGGAAAGGCATTCATTTATAAAGGTACCCAAATAAGAATGTGCTCAGATCTATTAGCAGGCACCACGAAGAGGAGACAGTGGATATTCCAAAAGTTAAAAGAAAATAATGAAAACCCAAGAATACTCTACCCAGTCAAATGATCTATCAAGATAGATGGAGAAGTAAGAGTCTTACCGGACAAGGAAAAATTCACAGAATACGTTAAAGGAAACCCAGCTATACAAAAAATTCTTACCAACACAGTATGGGCAAAAGAACAACATTCACTGAGCACTAATAAAATCACCACATAAAGTAACTCCATCCAGATATCAACACATTGAAAACAGCTCGCATGATAGCATTGACTCAGTGGAGAAAAGAAGGCAAGGATGAACAACCCGTACACACAACACACTGATAAGAAGGGAGGTAGGAAAACACCCAACACAAAAGGTAAAAGATGATATCACAGAGTTCACAGATGGATCTCATAACAGTATCATTGGACTGCAATTGCCCATTAAAAGATGGAGACTAGCAGACGGGTTTAGGAACAAAACCCATCGATCTGCTGCCTACAAGAGACACTTGTCAAGTTTTCAGACAAAAATGTCTGAGAATCAAATGATTCAAATGAAAATGATAGATCACAGGGAAAGAAGTTTAACAAGGAAGCTACAGAATTAAAATCTACAATTAGGTGATTTGACCTGATAGACATTTTCAGAGCTTTCCTCCCAAATGCAAAAAATATTCACATTCTTCTCAAACCCATATGGTGCATACTCAAAGACAGACCCTGTGATGGGGCACAAGTCAAACCTGTGTAAATTCAAGCACTTAGAGATCACTCAGATTTCCCTTTCAGACCACTATGCCATAAGGCTGGATATCAACAAAAGGATGATTAAGAAAACAAGGGAATACAATTGGGGTATGAATAACTCTCTATTGCAAAATGAGTGGGTACTGGCCCAGATCAGAGACGAAATTGGGAAGTTTTTAGAAACCAACAAAAAATGAGAATATGACCTACCAAAACCTTTGGGACACAGCAAAAGCAGTTATCAAAGGAAGTTTGATAGCAACAAATACACACATGAAAAAGGAGGAAAAACTAACAATTGATATGCTGGCATAAAACCTCCAACAATTAGAACAAAGTCTAGAAGACAATCCTACTATTAGCAAAATAAAAGAAATAATAAAAATCAGGGCTGATATACAGGAGAGGGAAAACAAGAAAACAATTTTTTAAAATCAATGCAGCTAAAAGTTGGTTCTTTGAATGATTAATAGAATTGATAGAGCGTTGAAAAACCTAACCAAAGAAGGAAGGCACAAAGTTCAATAGCTATGATGAAGAATGAAACAAGGGACATTACACACAGAACCTAATGAAATTAAAAGGCTAACTACACAGTACTACAAAGGCCTGTTACTCCCAAGAATTCAAAAACTTGGAAGACATGGACAAATACTTGAAAAAACAAGCCCTCCCTAGATTAGCCTAGATGAATGTCAAGAATCTCAGCAGACCCTGTTGTAGTTACATAATCTGATGTCAATTTGAGACTTAAGAGTGAAAGGGTGGATTTTAGCCTGTTTACCAGGTCACAGCTTGATGACCCCATTTGGAGGCTCTAAGGAGATAAATAGCTCATTGAAGGCGGGACACACCCTCACTCCCTGCGAGGCAGTGCTGTGGACAAGACACGGAGCTATGCTAGAGCTAGGAGCTGAAGGAGCCACGCATCTCCACAGATGGCTTGCGATCTGCCTGCATTCAGCGTCATTGCATGTGTTTCATGAGTCTGAAGAGGAATTTATAGATTGGTATCAGATGTGTGGGCTAATGTTAGATTTATGGACTTGATCTAGACTGGCCTGGCGTGTTTTCTCAACATTCCAATTGCTCTTGTATATAAAGCTCTTTCTTATACATATATCAGTGTCCATGAATTTGTTTCTCTAGTCTACCCAGATCACACGTTATGGTACTTTGGGGGTGGGGTACTAGAGAAACAAATCATAAAGATGGAGAGTGGATTTTTTTTTACCTATGCCTCATGGTATATGTTCTTCTTTTGCTAGCCAGTGGTCAGATATGTCCTTGACGTTACTCGATTGTTTTCTGGAAAGAATATGGGAATTTAAAATTTTGATTCGTAGAAATTGTCTTTGGTTATTCCTGTCTGAAATGATGAAAATGAATGCAATTAACGTATATTTTGAGCTCAGGGGACAAAATTGTCCCTTGAATTTCAAAGCGCTGATTAGTGAAAATGACTGACAGAAAGTCAAAATGGCTGACATAAAGCCTGGCTCTGGCTTGATGCTGTCAGAGACCTAATCCCATCTTTTTATACCATAGGCTAGTTTGGATAAAGAATTAAGATAGCTAAATATGGATTGAACTTGACTATTTTAAGAATTGAAGTTAGTATCTAATTCGACTTTGTTTTTACTGATTTCTTCTGCTTATTATTGTTGACATAATGATTGATTTAAATGATTACTGGGAAGTATGAAAATAGAGAGCTTGTAAGCCCACTTGCCTTGAACCATTAAAATTTGATCTATAAATGGGTTTAGGACATGCCTGCAAAGAAGGTTCTGAGAGGATAAGACCCACCCAATGCTTTGGAGTACTCAGGACATTTGCATTCCAAATGACTTACCAAGGGGGCTGCTAACAGATTGAAGAAAAAGGAACTTTGGCTGTTTGAATCTTGAATTAGTGGTGTTTGTCAGAGTTGGAAAAAAGAATCTGGAACCATGAAGAAAACTCTATTCTAGGACTGAACTGTTAAAGGGACCCTGTGGGCAGGCTGACCACCTGGATCCACTTGTTGAGTGGAAGTGAGAGAAATGCAGCAATAAATTGATGGTTGAGCCTGGCCACTGACACCCATAGACCTCTTTTTCAGGACTAGAAGACAAGATGAGAGAGAGTTGACTGGTGTGTAGTTCATGACTTATCCCAAGGAGGATAGAGTTGTTGAAAATTTGTGATGGGACCCATGGTTTCAAGATGATGCAACCAGTGGGCACCCTGGTGAGGCTAAGTGAGGTAATCCACATTGAGTTGACCAGAACCCAACCCAGATGAAGAGAAAAATTTTGAGACTGTGAAGTGGTGCATATTGCTTCTTACTTTATCGGTGGCCTGTCCTGATATGACTTTGCTTATGGATGTGGACTAATAAGGTTTCAACTGTAATGAAGATTCTTCACATCAAAGTTTATGATGGTCTCCTCAGAGCACTGGGTTGATGTGAGTGGGCAGTATAGAAGTTGGATACCTAAAATTGGTCAGATAAAGGCATGAAGTGGCTGGCTTACAAACTTGCATGGGTGGGGGAATATATTCACAGGAATATGTTCATATGATTATGGTGTAGGTGTTTACAGAAGTCTAGGATGCTTTTTTGTTTTTCGCTTATAGAATATTATGTTTAAATGCAGGTGGCACATATTGAATTGTGTGCATTTTAATTTTATCCTGTTAGGCACAGATATGACTTTATTATTGTTTGTTTAAAAATTATATATGGCTAAAGAGTTGTGTGAAAGTGTCAAATTGACAATTGGTGGTCTGTGGTAGCTACATATCTGTGGTCAATTTGAGACTTGAGAGTGAAGAGGTGGAGTTCAGCCTGTCAATCAGGCTCCAGCTTGATGAGCTTCTTTGGAGGCACTAAGGAGTAAAATAGCTCGCTAGAGGCAAGACACACAGAGACTCCCTGTGAGACATTTCTGTGGACAACACACAGGGAGCTATGCGTTGGAGCTGAAAGAGCTTCATGGAGACCGCTGCCAGTGCTGAGATGCTTCCATTCCCACTGGATCCACAAAAATTTCCACCCACTGGTATTCATGCCTTTGGTGTCATTGCCTGTTTTACATGAGTCTGAAGAGGAATTTATAGATTGGTATTAGACATATGGGCTAATATCAGACTTATGGACTTGATCTGAACTGGGCTGGGACATTTTCTCAATATTCAATTGCTCCTGTATATAAATCTCTTTCTTATAGACATATGAGTCTCCCTGGATTTGTTTCTCTACTCTACCCAGGCTATCACAGACCTTTAGCAATAGAAGAAACAGACATGATTATCAATGGAATACCAACAACAAAAACCCCATATGTGTTAGACAGGATTCTCTAGAGAAACAAAACCATGAACCATGATACTTATGAATAGATAGATAGAGCATGAAGGAATACAGTTAATTAGTTACTTAGTCCATACAGAAGTACAGAGGGCTCAGTTCAACTCACTTCTGTGCAACAGTTAGTATACTGGAAGCTCTCCAACTCAAGAGGGCTGTTGGATCCAAGGTCAAGGAAGCAGACATCTTAGTCTTCCAACAGTCAGCCGGGGTGGGTGGGGGGGGGGTGTCACCATCAGTCAGCAGCTCAGGAACTTGTGAGCAGGCCCGGATGTGATATCAAACTCAAGCAATGCAAGATGACAGAATCCGACAGCCTCAAGCTCAAGTGATATATACACCCACAGCTCAGTGAAGCAGGTCTTAAAGGAACCTCAAGTTCTAGCAACATGATCCACGGGTTGGCCTTCCTACAGGTAGTGTAGCACACAAGTTGAGGCAGAGAACTAGCCAAAGCAGCCGCATGATGGTCTGATCACCAAAGAGCAAGAGATAGAGGGGTGTAACTTGCCGAGCCATTTATCTCTTTGTGACTTTATTAATCCCACATGTTCCAAGAGGGCCAGGAGGTGGTTCTCTCTCTCTCTCTCTCTCTCTCTCTCTCTCTTTCTCTCTCTCCCTCTCCCTCCCTCTTAGTTTGCTTCCCTGTGGTCTGGGCAGATCCACCACTCTCCCTGGGATGTACTTTCAGTGCTGTCCTCTGTAGTGCAA
>NW_022103898.1:65851571-65868864 GCF_000313985.2 Echinops telfairi
GGGGCCCTTATCAAAGATCAGTTATTTGTATGCTGATGATTTCATTTCTGGGTTTTCAATTCTTTTCCATTGGTCTAAATATGTCATTATAACAGTACCATGCTATTTTGACAATTATGGCTATATAATAGGTGCTAAAGTCAGGTAAAGCAAGTCCTCTAACTTTATCCTTCTTCTTGAGGAGTTCTGTGCTAATTCTGGGCTTCTTTACTCTTCATATGAAACTGGTAGCCAGTTTTTCCAATTCTTTGAAGAAAGATGTTGGTATTTATATCGGGATAATGTTAAACTTATATAGTGTCTTGGGCAGAACTGACATCTTTACTATATTAAGTCTTGTGATCCAAGAGCATGGGATATTCTTCCATTTGTTGAGGCCATTCTTGGTTTCTTTTTCAACACATTGACATGAAAAAAAAAAAGAATCATATGATGTGATTGATAGGCTTATAGTGCAAACCCAGAGTAGCCAAGACACAGAGAGGACCAGAGAGCTGGCCTCACCATGTGATACGTTGTCTCTTCACTGACCCACAGCACTGCAAGGGACAGCACTGGAGATACAGTGCGGGAATTGTGTTTGGTCTGACCCCACACACACCAGGGCAAAATATGAAGGGCAACAGAGCAGCAAGGGGAGCAAAGCAGCAAAATCCCTGGGGAATCCCAAAAGTAGACTTCAGACTTGGAGGGCAGGTCATGGCACCTCATCAGACTCAAAGGGAAAACATACATAAGGGTCAGAAGACAGACTTGGAACTATGTATATAGCCCCCCGCGCCCACCTCCTTTTTTGTCTTCTTCTTTTTCATGTTTATCTATATAAGATAGGTGAGATAAACAATCCCAAGGAGAAAACAACAGGATCAAGGGTGCTGGGGGACAGGGGAGAGAAAGAAATGGGAGAAAGGGAGAGGGGAGCCAACAAACTCAGGGACAAGGGAACAGCAAGAGATCTAAAATCAATGAGGTGGAGGAGGATGTAGAACACCTGGTAGGGCTTGATCAAGTGAAATGTAGCTGAGAGGAATCACTGAGAGTCGAATGAAGGTCAAACAGGATAGTGGGACTGGAGGAAAGTAAAAGGAAACAGAGGAAAGAACTAGGAGGCAAGACATTAATAGAGGTAAAAATATAGGCAGGTATATATGTAAATATATTAATGTATAATGATAGATGTGCATTTATCTATATGTTAAGTATCAAGGTAGCAGATGGACATTGGACCTCTATTCAAGTCCTCCCTCAATGCAAGAACATTTTGTTCTAATAACCTAGCATTCTGTAATGCTCACCTTCCCAACACAATCATTTAAGTAAAAATGGGTGCATAAGCAAATATGAAGAAAGTTGGATGGTGCCCAACTATTAGAAGATATAGAGTCTGGGGTCCTAAAGGCTTGGAGTTTAAAAAGTGTCCATCTAGCAGGGAAGTCACCCATGGAAGAAGCACACCAGCCTGTGTGATCAAGAGGTGTCCACAGGTTCAGGTATCCAGTATCAGAAGACCCAAAACAATCATATCATTGTGAACGAGAGGGCACGGAATGGAGAGCCAAAGCCCATCTGTA
Organism: Echinops telfairi; assembly: GCF_000313985.2. Classification (NCBI taxonomy): domain Eukaryota; kingdom Metazoa; phylum Chordata; class Mammalia; order Afrosoricida; family Tenrecidae; genus Echinops; species Echinops telfairi. The sequence goes on from NW_022103898.1 coordinate 65,853,143, forward strand.
GACAATTTAACATCCCCTCACAGAAGGGTCACAAGGAAGAAATGAGCCAGCCAGCCAGGGCGCAGTATAGTACCAATAAAACACTCAACATTCTTCTAGTTATTTAATGCTCCCCCACAACCCCCCCACAATCATGACCTCAGATCTATCTTACACATATGGCTAGACTGGAGCATGTACACTGGTACAGATAAGAGCTCTCAACACATGTAATCCAGGACAGATAAACCCCTCAGGAGCAATAATGAGAGTAGTGATACCATGATTGTATCACTATGGAAAGGTGGGGGGAGTGGGGGAGAAAGGGGGAACCGATCTCAATAATTGATATAAAACATCCCCACCCCCTACCCCAAGGGGACAAACAACAGAAACGTGGGTAAAGGGAGATAGTGGTCAGTGTAAGATAGGAAAATAGTAAAAATTTATAATTAATCAAGGGGTCATAAGGGAGGGAGTGTGGGAGAGGGAGGGGAAAAAAGAGGAGCTGATTCTAAGGGCTGAAGTAGAAAGGAAATGTTTTGAAAAATGATGAGGGCAACATCCGTACAAATATGCTTGATACAATTATGTCTGGGTTGTTTGAAGAGCCATAAGATCCACCAATACAATGATTTATTAAAAAAAATCGTTGGGGGGATTTTGCAGAAGAAATCTATTGGGATGGTCTTATAGATCACTGACAACAGGTAGTGTGAAAGATGAATCTGTGACCTTAAACATTTTTAACCCCACAACAAATATAAAAACCTAACTACATCCTTGCCCAAAGAAAGCACAAGTCTTTCCATCAAGGTGGCATCAGGAAGTCAGCTCTCTGACTTCTACGGCGATGGGATGGAGCTGCGGCTGGAATGAAACTGGGCAAGATATTATCATTTTTGACTCTTCAAGTTTCATAAAAGCAACTCTTTACCAGGCAAGTTTGGACAGGTTTTGTGCTGGGTTTTCTTTGGAATTGCCGCCTGTGAATAAAAACCTACAAAGATCCAGCACCCCCCGCCCACACACACACAGCTTGTCATCATTGAAGCATTGAATCCGTTCTGACCCAGACCATACTATGGACAACAGAACACAATGCTCCCCAGTCCTGGGCCACTCTCACAACTGTTACTATGTTTCCATTTCTTCCAAGACCCCAAATGACCAAGACTAGTTTTAAAAAGAGAAGAAGAACCTTCCTGGTGGATTTGATACTGTAGTTGATGATTTCCTTGTCATTATATTCTCACAGCAACACTTCCAGGTAGTTTATACTCCCCTCATTTGAAGCAAACACTCTAAAAGAATGGGAAACTTGCCAGAAGCTACTGAATTGGCAAGAAAAAAAGGAAAACAGTATCCAACCCAGGTGTGTCTGATCCAGAATGTGAGCCTTTCCCACTGGCTCCCTCTCCCTCTCCCCTCCATGTGTGTCATGTTGGCTCTCTTCTACTGTTGCTTCATCAAATAACTGGCACTTAACTATGGTTGGGAGGGAAGCCAGGAGAATAATACAAAATGCATAGAACAAAGCTCCTTGTTAAGACTCTTCCACATGCACCATCAGTTCAATGAGCTGGGAGGTAGACGGTGCAACGGAAACACAGCAGCTTTTGATTGCATACCTGGGTTCACATTCTATCTCTACCAAGACTGAATGCTGTCTGCTTCCTGTCTAGTGTGTTGACATGTGACACCATGGTCCTATCCGTGGGTCACATCATCTCCATTGCACCACCTCCCCCTCCAGTGTGTCTTGGTTTTTCAAAGGTCCTATAACAAAATACCACAAAGTAAGTGGCATTAAATAACAAGACTTTATCATCTTGTAGTTCAGCAGGTGGAGTCCAAGATCAGGTGTGGCCAGCATTGATTTCTCCAGAGGCTTGGAGGAAGAATCTCTTCTACGCCTCCCTCCTGGCTGCTGGTTGCTGCAGCCGTTGCTTGGTGTGCAACTGTAAGGTCACATCACGTCCTCCCTCTGTATCTGTTCACCTCAAATAGGATTGCAATTTACTCTAGTCTGGTATGACCTCCTATTAATTGATAGCATCATCAAAGACCCTTTAAAAAAATAAGATCACACCGAAAGGTTCCATAATTTTTATACAGGAGTTCTTTACTGGGACAGGGAGACACATAATTAAATCCTTAACAACCCCATTCTCTCTTAGGAAAAACTGTCTTGTGTGTAGTAGACTGGTTATCAGTGATCTCATCTCTCTCACCCAGTCCTGCCATGCCTGTCAAGTCTAATCCTCATAAATCTTCAACCTTCAGTTTTTGGTCAGGATTAGAATTAGGCTTGCATTGTCTTGAACTTCCTGATTTGCCAGGCAAATCTCTCCCCAGGGTGGAGCAGTCCTTTTGTTCTCAATTCCCTCTAAACCTGAAAGCTTTCTCACACTCACTCATTACCATTGAGTCCTTATTGACTCAGAGTGACCTTACAGGACAGGGTAGAAATGTCCCTGTGAGCTTCTGGGACTGGTAACTCTTTACTGGAGGAGAAATACACATCTTTCTCCAGTGCAGTGCCTGGTGGTTTCAAACTGCTGACCTGGCTGTTAGCAGCTAAATTCGTAGTCACTAGGCCACCAGGACGTGCTAACCCTGTTCCTTTTAAACCCAAACCAAACTCACTGCCATTGAGTCAATGATGACTTATAGTGACCTCCTGTGGGTGTCCAAGACTGTAACTCTTTACTGGAACAGAAAGCTCAGCCTTTCTCCTGTGGAGCTGCTGGTGGTTTCCAACTGTGGACAATATGTTTAGGAGAATAGTTCCTTAGTAGTGTTTTCATCTACATCTAATGGAATGTTTCATAATACATGGACCAAGCAGCCAATGCCAGAGTCTAATGATCAAATTTAACATTACAAAAAGGGAAACCATATATTTTGTGTCTACTAATATAGTACAAGAAATATATGTGTTAGTCTGGGTAGACTAGAGAAATAAATCCAGGGAGACTCATATGTGTGTAAGAGAGAACTTCATATACAAGAGCAATTGAATATTGAGAAAACATCCAAACCCAGTCCAGATCAAGTCCATAAGTCTGATATTAGCCCATATGTCCAATACCAATCGATTAAGTCCTCTTGAGACTCATGAAACACATGCAATGATGCCAAATACAGAAAGATCACAGGCCAGTGGGTGGTAAGTCTTGTGGATCCAGCGGCATTGTAAGCAAGGGCACTACCGTAGCTCCATCTGTTTTGTCAGCTGCAATGTTTCCCAGGGAGTCAGCCTGTGTCAAGCCTCCAGCGAGATATTTATATCCTTAGTGCCTCCAAATGAGGTCATCAAGCTGTGATCTGATTGACAGGCTAAGCTCCACCCCACTCACTCCTAAGTCTCAAATTGACAACAAATTATGTAATTACCACAATCTATAAAAACTACTAAATTGTCCTGCAGAATCTCCTACATCCTGAATCTTCCTATAATATCCTCTGACTCCAGTACTGCTTACAAAATTGGAAGTTAGATCTTGAAAAATGTATATTTTTGTACTATATCCATTGTGAACTATCCCATTAGCTTTTCATCTAATGCAGTGCTTCCAAAAGTGAATGATACTGCCCCCTGGGAGTGTTGGAATGATCCAAGGGGGTTGCAAAAGCAGATATCTACATTTTATCCTGAATTGTGGTCTATATTACAAAAATTTTTAATTGCGGGTGGTTGGGGGGTGGACGAGGAGTAAGTATTTTTCTTAAAAGGGGACAGTAGGTCAAATAAGTTTGGCAATCGAAAACCCAGAGGTCCCTTTACAGAAAAAAAAATTAGGAACCCAAAGTTTTTTGACCTATCACCCTTTTTGACCTATCATCATCCCCTTTTCAGAAAAAAATTACTCCATGCCCCTTGGCTCTGAAAAACTTTTGTGCTATAATCCATAATCAAAGATAAAGTGTAGGTATCGGCTTTTGCAAACCTTCCCCCCACCCTCTGGGACATTCCAGTGATCCTCATGGGATAGTATCACCAACTTTGGTAAATATTGATCTAATGGATAAGAAGCCCAGGATAGCCACTGCTAAAATTCTTTATTTCACTAGGGATTGCAAAATGGTAATATTGAGGTTTTCTTTCCTCTTTTGAATTCATTAGCTGGGGTTCAGTTTTCAAAAATAACTTTCTCATATCAAGTACTTTTGGTTACTTTAAGATAAATTAAATCTTTCTCTCTCTTCTCATTCCCTTTATTTATATTACCAGTTCTAAAAGTGACAGCATTAAGGTGCACCTGACCCAAGCCAGGGTATTTTCAATCACCTGATATGCGTGTGAAAATTGGATGTTGAAAAAGAAATCACAAGAAGAATCGATACATTTGAATTGTCTTGCTGGAGAGGAATATTGAAAGTACCATGGATTGCCTAAAAAAGAAATACATCTGTCTTGGGAGAAGTATGGCCAGAGTGTTCCTTAGAGGCAAGTATGACGAAACTTTATCTCATGTGCTTTAGATATGTTGTCAAGAGAGACCAGCCTCAAGTATGTCCACATGGAAGAAGCACACCAGCTTGTGTGATCCAAAGGTGACAATGACAGAATGTGAATACGATGAGGGGAAAAGCATCAGAGCATAAATAATGAACACCCGATTTGTGGAGGGCTCTGGGGACAGTGAGGGCCCTAACCCATCTGCAGAGTATTTGGTCACACTAAGCCACTGGCAGATGTGCTCTAGCCACAGGCAAGAATCTCCATCATCCTTGCCATCAGGCAGAGACCATTGTAATCTTGATTATGCTGGACCGAACTCAACACTTGGCCAGTTGGTCACCCTATAGACACGACTTGAATTTGTTCTGTATGTAAGTATTTCCTACTGGTTCTATGACAGAAATTTCTTCCCTGGCTCTTTTATTATTGTTGTGGGGTCCTTTCCTTTGTACGCATTATTAGTATTTTTCTCCTTATACAATTATGTTTTACCCTTACCACCTTAGAGTGATTTTGTTTTTTATTGTTTTCAGGTCTCCCGCAGTGAAGCACAGGAGGAGTGGAGGCATCTAGATAAGCTGGGCAGGATAAACAATCCGGACGAAAAAACAATGTGACCTATGGTTCCGGGATAGGGTTGGGGATTGGGGAACACAGGAGGGAGGGAGGCAGGGGAAAGGAAGTGGGTGTTAACAAACCCAGGGACAAGGGAACAAGTGACTTAAAATTGATGGCAAGGATGGCGGAGGATGCCTGGTAGGGCTTGATCAGGAGCAATGTAACCAAAAGGAGTTACTGAAACCCGAATGAAAGCCAAACATGATAGCGGGACAAGAGGAAAGTAAAAGGAAATAGAGGAAAGAACTAGGAGGCAAAGGGCATTTAGTAGAGGTCTAAATACAGACATGTACATATGTAAATATATTTCTATACAATGATAGGGAAATAGATCTATGTACCTATATTTATAGGTTTAGTATTAAGGTAGCAGATGGACATTGGGCCCTTACTCATGTACTCCCTCAATGCAAGAACACTTTGTTCTAATAACCTGGAATTCCATGATGCTCACCATCCCGACATGATTGCTGAAGATAAAGCGGGTGCATAAGCAAATATGGTGAAGAAAGCTGATGGTGCCTGGCTATCAAAAGATACAGCATCTGGGGTCTTAACGACTTGAAGATAAACAAGTGACCATCTAGCTTAGAAGTAACAAACTCCACATGGAAGAAGCACACCAGCCTGTGTGATCATGAGGTGTCAATGGGATCAGGTACCAGACATCAAAGACACAGAACAAAGACCATGTCGTTGTGAAGGAGAAGGACTACGGTGTGAAGACTCAAAGCCCCTCTGTAGACAATTGGACATCCTCTTACAGAAGAGTCACAAGGAAGAGACGAGCCAGCCAGGCTGCAGTGTAGCACCGTTGAAACATACAACTTTACTCTAGTACTTTACTGCTTACTCCCCCTCCACTATCATGACTCCAATTCTACCTTATAAATCGGCTAGACTAGAGCATGTGCATGGATACAGATAAGAGCTGGAAACACAGGGAATCCAGGATCTATTAACCCCTCAGGACCCATATTGAGAATAGCAATACCAGGAGGGGAAGGGGAACGTTGGGGGAGTAAGGGAGAACTGATCACAATGATCAAAATATAACCCCCTCCCAAGGGGACGGACAACAAAAAAGTGGGTGAAGGGAGACATCAGTCAGTATAAGACATGAAATAATAATAATAATTTATAAATTACCAAGGGTTCATGAGGGAGGGCGGGGAAAAAATGAGGAGCTGATACCAAGGGCTTAAGTATAAAGAAAATGTTTTAAAAATGATGATGGCAACAAATGTACAAATATCCTTGACACAATGGATGGATGTATGGATTGTGCTAAGAGTTGTACACGACCCCAATAAAATGATTTTTTTAAATGATAATAATGGATACAAGGGGGTATAGGGAATACAGGGTGGGGGGCAGATAGGGAGGGAAAGGGGATTTCAGGAGTAACTAATGAAGATGGGAGGGGGAGAGCACTGAGACCAATTGTGATTGCCCAAATCATCTTAAAGGTGATTTAACTATGGGGGGTGCTCTAAAATTGATGTGGGGGTGATTGTACAATTCTTCAAATATGATTGAATGATTGAACTATTTATTGCATTGTATGATATGTAAATTACTTACCAAGAAAACTGTTGGGAAAACAAAAACCAGAGAGAGACCAGTCCCTGGAGAAGGACATCATGCTTGCTAAAGCAGAGGGGCAGCGAAAACGAGGAAGGCCCTCCACAAGAGGGATTGACCCAGTGGCTGCAACAATGGGGTCAAGCATAGGAAGAATGGTGAGGCTGGTGCAGGACAGGGTGTATTTCATTCTGCTGTGCATATGGTGGCTATGGGTCGGAGCTAACAGATGACACCTAAGCATCATATCCCAGATGGCTAGTGAGTATTTGTAAGTGTAACTATGCATTCACGTGTTCTTAATGTAAAGTTAAAATAACTTAAATTCATGTGTTCACGTGTGCTTCATCTTGCTGAATGTTACTGCTTTTATGTAGATACCATTTTACAAACCACAAATTGCATGCTGCCAATTGCCATCAAGTTGATTCCAACTCAAAGTGATCCTATATAGGGTTTCCGAGGCTGTAAATCCTTACAGGGACAGACAGCCTCCTCTTTCTCTTGCTGAGCGGTTTGTGATCTTGCAATTAGCAGTTCACTGCATAACTAATCACACAACCAAGCCTCCATATAGACCATGAATATGGCGACACGCTTACTGGAAAATAGAAAGACAAGGACTGTCTGCTAGTCCCCACCACCTGTCAACCAGTTCGTTATGCTACCATGGCTTATGTGTCTCTGTGATGCTGGAAGCTTTGCCACTGATAACTTCAAATACCCGTGGGTTCACCCAGGGTGGAGAGGTTTCAGTGAAGTCTCCAGATGAGGACAGGCTAAGAATAGAGGCCTGGCGATCTATATCTACATATTATTGTTGCTAGGCACCCTCCAGTTGGTTCTGACTCATAGCAACACTATGCACAACAGAACAAATGCCGCCCGGTCCTGTGCCACCCTCACAATTGTTTGTATGCTTGAGCTCCTGATGGGAGCTCCTGTGAAAATCCCAAGGAGCGCATTCAAATATTTTCTGTGACAGTGCTCGAAGGTGAGCCCCGGGCTGGAAGGCAGTCAGAACACCGCGTTGCATCAGCCACAGACTCCAGGCAAACTGATAATCATGAAGACGGTGAAGGATATTGAAGACCAAGCAGCATATTGTTCTATATTGTACACAAGGGTCGCCGTGAACTAGAGCCAACTTAATATCAGCTACCAACACAACAATGAGTATGCAGCCCCAACTGTGAGTATAAAAGGAAGCCCTGAAACTGTTCAGAGGGAGCATTTGGCAGACATAATCAAGTTACTAAACGTAGTCATCCCCCACCACAAAAATCTCTGGAAATTTGCAGCAGAATAGGAAATACTATCTAGAGCTCTCTAAGGCCACATGCACAGGAAGCAGTGAAAGTCTGAGGAGGAGTAGGCAGACCTTGGAAAATGCAGACCCACTGAGTCAGCATCAGGGCGACTGCAGTGAGGGTGATTTTAATCTGGAACTAAAGAGGTAGGGCTGGAAGTGAGTCAATCAAGCACATCAGAGGGAAGAGTCTGAGTCAGCAAACCCAGCAGGGAACATTGAGTGACAGCTTTTGAACCAGACTATGGAGTTAAACCACAGCCTCGATTCAGTAAAACAACTACATCCACACACTGACTACTGTAAGAGTGTGCACGGGATGTGAGCTAAGATACCCTTGCTTCTGTTGTGCAGTTCTGCTGGGTGTGTGTTACACACACAGCTTAGCAGAAGGGGAGAACCACAGAGAGAAACTGTGAGAGGTCTTGGTGTGAGATAAAATCTTTGGAGGAAAAATGTTTCTAGCATCCCTCAAACCTTAGGAAATTTCATGGGGGAATTCTTAGGAGCCATTTTTTTCTCAACTCACAACCATAGCTAACATAATGATTTGCGTATTATATCCTCGGCTAAGATCACAGTGTACATTACTTAATAATTATGATAAAGTTTTAAAAAATAATTTTTAATTTTCAGAAAGGTCATAATAGAATCATCAGCAGTCACAGGGTAGGAAAATATCTTAAAGGTCATGTAGTTGTAGTCCTTAAAAATATATATTCAGACAAAATTCTCATCCCGTTACAAAATAAAATTGACATTTATCTGAAATAATTCAACAGAAAACACAAACCTTTTACCTCCCGGGCATAGGAGAAATATCAGCTACATGAATGAGTTTTAATAATAAAAATTAACAAGAACAAAACAGAAATCACATACAAGCACTGCAAATTTTTCTTTTAAGGGACATTCCCATGTTTTATGAAATGTCTGGTTGTCTACACAAATTCTTTTTCAGACTTGGTAGTTCCAAGCCAATGTGTTGAAGAGTAACATTGAGACCAGGACTTTTATAAAAGTATGGAGCATTTTGAGCTGAGGTAGATAGAACTCACACATGTAGATGTGCATAAGATGCCACTTCCTTAGGAGCACTGGTGACCTCGTGGTGCATGCATGGGGTCAGAGGTCAGCAGGAGAAGGAGGAGACTGTCTGCTCCCATACAGATTGGCGGTCCCCGTTACTCAAATGGGAAGTCCTACTCTGTCTGATAGGATCAAGCTGATTTGGAATCAGCTTGATAGCAAGGGGGTTTGGATATGTTTCCTGGATCGTTTTCTTTTTCTTAAACATACATCAATTTATCTAGTCTTAAAAAAACCAATTTTACGCTCTTACGTGATGCCTATTTTTGGCCCACTTTTATATCTTTTATTTGAAATAAAATACAAAGACATCTGAAATACAGAAACTACCAGACATACCATATTTCTACTTAAACTAATGGGACTATATGTGGCATGCCTTACAAAAGAATTGTGAAAACCTTAGCGTAAGGGTACCCTTTCTACTCCTCAGCTGCTAAAGGAAAAATCTTTTCAATTTCTTTCATCAGTCAAATTTAATCTGTAAAGCCAAAACATAGCTTTCAAAAATATATTTACTTTCAGCTAACTCCTCATTATATATATTATTTGGGTGCAAGCTCGCACATAAGCTTGGAACTCAGCTTTCATCAGCAACCACCCCTGGATATGCAACCTATTGTTCTTTAGGAGAAGACTGGAGGAGTTCCAATAAATATATATGTAACTATGCAAATATACTCAGAAATATAACACATATTAGTTAAAAGAAGTATTTGAAACAACTTCTGTAGTGAAGTAGTATTATCTCTTAAAGTTGTGCTTGCACGTGCATGTGTTCATTCTTAGATGGTACCAGAGTACCCACTAAAGTATCCGTTTTTTAAAACTTTTGCTGTGTGAATTGGGAGGTATATATTGCAGATCAAATTTCCATTCAATAATCCATGCGTATTTGGTTTCATGTCAATGATTGTAATCCTGCCAATGTCATGTCACCTGTCCCACGTCCTCCCTGTGTTTCCTGTATCCATGCTTCCTTGTCCCCTAATCGTTCTGAATTTTGCCCTAGGTCAATACTATCCTTTTGATTTCAATTGGGTGATTATTCTATGGTTCCCCCCTAGTGTTACAATTCCTCTTATAGACCTGCCTACTGTTGGTCTGAAAATTGGCCCAGCAGGGTGTGTTCATTTCCAGATCTGTAGGGTGACTAAGAGCCATAGTTTTGGGGGTTCCACTAGTCTCTGCATGGCCAATAAACCTGGTCATTTTTATGTTTTCAAGTCTCATTTCACAATTTGCCCCCTTCTCTCTCTCAATTCAGGAACTCCTAATGTGATTTCTTTCAGAGCGGTTGGCAGTAGCAGCCAGGCGTCATCTCGTTCTTATGTCTCAGGATGATGGAGACTGACGGTTGCATGGCCCATAGGACCAATTGTTTCCACGTGTCTTACATTTCTTCCCTCTCCTTTCCTCCAGCAGGGAGTGACCAATAGGTTCACTTTAGATGGCTGCTCACAGGCTTTTAAGACCCCAGTCATACTCACTAAAGTAAGGTGTGGAACATTGTGTTTGTGATCATGTTATGCCTTTTGACCTTGGTGTTTCCTGAGACAATGATCATGAGCCTTGAGCCTCTGTGACACATTTCCTCAAGGTGTTTGTTGATGGCTGAGTAGTTTTCATAACTCTGTCCCTGTGTGTTCCACCATATTCATGGTTAAATAATCATTAAGGTTGTCTCATGTAACTATCAGGTAAATGACTTAGGGAAACAAATAGAGTTTCTATTTCTTGTGTATTCCAAAAGCCCTTGTTGAAACATTGAATACCTTGTAAACACAGAGTTCTTGGATGGTTTTAATTGTACTTTAGTAAGAATTTGAATGATAATTACCTGTTTAATATACTATATATGATGTTAATATATTCAATATGTGATATAAAGAGATACATACATGTATATACACACTTAATCAAATATTGATATATATACATATCTCCATGGGCATATCCCCATTTAGCTTCCCATACTTGTTAAACCTGCATGTCTAGCTATGTATTTACTTATAAAGGTATTGCAGAATTGTATATGTAACAGTATTACTTCTGTTGCCTTAAATCCTTGTATACTTACCAGTGTCTTCTTCTGCCTCCATCATTTTTTACTGGCCTCCCTCATATTGTATGTTGCCTGCCCCTTCATTCAAGTTTACCCATGTATACCCTCTGCTCAGTAATTTAACTTCCCATTCTCCCCCATTTCTGGTAACCATCAAAGTATTTTTCTTGCAGCGTGATAAACTTTTCTGGGCTTTATAAAATAGTGGTCTTATATAGTATCAATTATTGGGAATGGAATATAACAGAAGAATGCATAATCAGTCTCTGTATCAAATGTGGGCTTACTATATCCTACTTCCCTATGAAGGTTTTCAAATATAATTTTAACATGCTATATGGTCTCTTACCAGCTTAAGTGGACTGAAATGGACATATCCTTGCTTAGGTGTCAGAAACGAGACCACAGATGTTACATGTTCTATCCAAGTAGCAGTAAGACTCAATTTTCCAGGCCTCGTGGTTCTCATTATAATATACATAATAGCATTTTCAAACTGTTTCATGAGGATGGCGAACCTCAATCACCAATACTTTGGAACTAGTTTCCCCCTCTAAGTAAGCAAGAGCGCCATGAAGTCCATAAGCCAGGCATGAAAACATGCCTTAAGATTGCAATCACACTTCTCGTGACGTCCTGGGCTACTCTTTAACCAGCCCTGACTTCAACACAGCGTCTTAACCAAAAGAAGTGGAACTCACTGGAAATTGTTTACTCTAGCGAAAGACTGTTCCTCTCATCATCAAACAAAAAAAGTGTGAGGAAAATGGAGTGATCCAATTTAGAAAAGAATCATTGATTGCTTCAACTGCCCTCTTTATTTTTTCTGGAAGGAAGCAAAAGATGGAGGGAGGAATACAGTGAGGGTGTGTGCGTGTGCCCGCGTGCGCCCTCAAGCACGCTAGCACCTTCGCGTTTCTGAACGGTTCCTGTGAAATGGACATCAGGTGAGGCGGCAGAGAGACCAGCTTCGCGCGTCTCCGAGGGTCAGTGGCACAGTCATTTTTGACCTCTTGCAGCACAGCCCCAGCAATAAAAAATTCAAGTTAGACTTGCCATTCATTCCAAAGTAAAACGGACTTTCAGATCTTTATCAGAACAAAAGCTCAGCAAACAAACTTTTGAACCATGAACAAATAACTCCCAGGTGGCCCTCCTAAAGGCAAGCAATTCTAGCGTTCATTTTGGAAGCGGGAAAATGCTCTCCTGGAAGCATGCCTATGTCAGCATCCTAGCTTTACAGCCTCCTTGTCCAGCCTCCCACGCCCCACTTTAGGAGGGGAGTGATGCCTGAGGTAGTGTCTCGATGCCAGCAGCCCCAGGAAAACACACCCTGCCCAGGCTGCTTTCTTCGCAATGTACTCACCATCGCTGCTACACAGACACTGCGTACCATCATGTAGCCAAGTGTGGTTCGAGGAAGGTGTGAGCGGAAGAGGTGGAGCACTGCACTTCTCTTACCGGCTCTTTGACGATCCCAACTGGCTAGAAAAAAATCCCCTTCCCCCAAACTTGTAGTACACGATTCATCAGTGAGGATGTAGCTGGTCTGGAAAGCAGGGAGTCCTAGTGGGGTACTGGTTATGCTGGGTGGCTAACTGCAAGGCCCACAGTTTGAAACCACCAGCCCATCTGGAGACAAAAGAGAGGTTTTCTGTTCCTGTAGAAAAGTACTGTCTTGGAAAGCCAAGGGCGCCGGTCTACCCAGTGCTGTAGGGTTGCTCTGAGTCAGATTCAACTGGGTGGAAGTGAGTTTTGCGGGTTTTTTTGAGAAGCATGGAAATGAGACGACCCCTTGCTGCCTGGATTCAAAGGATTCACTGGACAGCTCTGAGTATGGCCACTGTGGCCTCCTGCAAGCCTGCGCAATGGAAAAAGTAAAATCGTGAAACCTCCGGCTTCATTTCCTTGCTTGTGCTATTAGAGCACTACGTATAAATGTTTTGAGGCATTAGAGGAATAAGGACATTTACAGGACTGTTTCACACGTGATGTCAGAATAATTTACAGGACAACCGAGCTTTAATGTAAATATTGCAATGTTTTACATACTAATCCTTGTATTTACCAATAATCGTTAAGCTTTTCTCATCCCTAACTGTGTAGTTAAATTACTTAAAGGGGAAAAAAGGCTTCTGTTGCTTGGGGATTCAGACAGTGCCTGCCCAGGCATGGGACACGTTGTAGTCGTATAGTTCTCCGATCAAACTTTATTTGTTTGAGAATTTGAACGGTACTTACTTCTTTTATTATAATGCTATATATATATATATCCTTAGATACAGATTCTAGCAGTACCATATTTATTTTTTTTTAAATCAGTAATAGAAACGGTTAGTGGTCTGATTAAGTTCCATGAAGCAAGTTTTATTACTGTTCCCATTTTACAGATGAGAAGCCTGAGGCTCAACAAAGTTGCTCTACTGCACGCAGATAGTAAATGACGGTCCATGATGCTAAACCAGTTCTGTCTCGTTGTATGCTGTCAATCACTAAAATACACTTTCATATTTACACATTCAATATGAACCTTCTGTTCTTACGAATGTGTTTTTTGACTTCTAAGATTGTCCATTAACAACTCCCTCCCATCCCCCCACCTTAATTTGGATTGTTGTAAGAAAGGTACTTAATATGGAAACTAAGTGAAGTGGCTTCCGTTGTCCTTGATCCCTTCAATTTACCTGCTCACCCAAGAGGGTTGGAGTGTTTTCAGTGCTTTTGCTTTGTGTACTTTTCAGGGCCTATGAAAATAAAGGCATCTCACCAATGCCATCAGAGTCTGCCAAGAACAATCAGATTCCTGCATCTCAGCAAGACTGGGGTCCCAGTAAATGTTATTTTTGTTTTGCTTTTAATCAGACTAGACATCAGACTACTGTCAGAATTAAATGCACCTTCAGAGTTCAAAGAATGCTGCCCAAAGGGAAGCACTGCAATGCTATAGCTGACGGTGTTGGTTCCTTTTCACGGCAGGCTTTGACTATTTGATTCGAAGATCTCAGTGAGAAGCCAGCAAGGGTAAGCAGCAGATTAAACTGTAAGAGATGAGGTTATTCTTTGAATGACACGTTCTGGCATTGCTTGGTGCCCCATTCCACAGCCAAACAATTTGTTCTTGTTGTGTGACCAGGGACCCTCCCCAAGGCCCTCTTTGTAAATCTGATCTGAAGAATTCCAGATTCGCCTTTCCATGGTCTCTCTAGTCTTCTGGCAATTCCTACCCACAGAGATGGTTGAAATGCAATATGTTCGCCTCTGATCATATCATGACTGACGCTAATAAGTTAATATGTTATATATCTCCTGTGTGTTTTGCAACACTGGCTTCAAACCTCGCAAAAACTGTGAGGATTGTGCAGGCTCAGGCAGTGTTAATGGTCTTTTTCACATGGAGTCAGTATGCGTGTGAACCAACTCAACACCACCTAATGACCAACAGGTGTGCTTTACTGTAAACTTCCTGGAGTGCTGACTTGACCCAAAGAGTCTCTTTCTAGGAGTAAGAAGTGCAATTGTCACAATAGAATAAGGACCTCCAGGTCAGTGGTCTGACAACTGGTAAGATCAATTAAAGACAGAAAAAAATTGTAACTCAGAAATGAGCATTGTTTGGGGCTTACGTCAAAGGCTTAGGATCACTGAAGAGGTCTGGTGGAAAGACAGAAATTGCATTGATAGACTCTGACCTTATCTGTACTTTGTTGTTAATTGCCATCAGTCAATCTCCAACCCATGACACCCCATGTACAATTGAACAAAATGTTGTCCGGTTTGCACCATCTCCATGATGGGTTGCCGATCGAGCTGCTGTTTTCCCTGGGGTTTTAACTGGCTGCTTCTCAGAAGCAGATCACCGTTCTTCCTAGTCTGTCTTAGTCTGGCGGGTTTGCTGAAATCTGTTCAGCATCATAACAGCACAGTCAAACAGATACTGTGCCTGTGGTGCATTGGCTGGGAATCGAACTTGGATCCTTAATGCAGGGCAGCAGTTCTACCACTGACCCACCACTGCCTCCCTCATACTCGCTCAAAAAACGACTACTGCTACTACTACTACTACTAATAATAAAAAATTTAAATACCCACTGCCATCGAGTTTATTCTGACTCCTAGCAACCCTATAGGACAGGGTAGAACTCCCCAGGTGCATTTTCAAAACTGTCACTCTTTACAGGAGTAGAAAGCTCTCCGGTTTCTTCCATGGGGCAGCTGGTGATTTCAAACTGCAGCCCAATGCATAACCCACAATGCCCCCTGACCAACTTCATCCATACCTCAGTTAACACAAGTGATCCAAATTGGTGGTGAGGTGGGTGTGGGAGACCTAGTAGGGCATGATCAAGGGTAATGTAACAAAGAAGAACTGCTGAAACCCTGATGGGGACTGAGCATGATAGTGGATAGGAGGAAAGTCAAGGGAAATAGAGGAAAGAGCTGGGAGGCAAAGGTTATTTATAGAGGGCTAGATAAAGACATGTACATAGGCAAATACATTTATATATGAGGAGCAAATACATTTATATATGAGGATGGGGAAATAGATCTATGTGCCTATATTTATAGGTTTAGTATTAAGGTAGCAAAAGGACATTGGGCCTCCACTCAAG
>NW_022103898.1:65869666-65876836 GCF_000313985.2 Echinops telfairi
GGGGCTTAAGTGGAGAGCAAATGTTTTGAGAATGACGAGGGCAATGAATGTACAAATGTGCTTTACACAATTGATGTATGTATGGCTTGTGATAAGAGTTGTATGAGCCCCTAATAAAATGATTTAAAAAAATAATAAAGTCAGATCCATAAAAAAAAAACCCCAAACAATTTTACTTCCTTAAAGAGGACAAGGCACAGTGAAACAAAGAAACAGACATTATTTTATGGCCCTCTCTGGGGTTCCCAAGGGGGGGCATGGGTAAAGAATTTGACTGCCACCCAGAAGATCATGAGTTCAAACCCATAGCCTCGCTGTGGGTGAAAGATGTGGCAGTTGACTCCTGTAAAAATTTCCGGCCTTGACAATCTCATGGGGCCTTTCTACTTTGTTCCTTGGGGCTGTGATGAGTTGGAATCAACTCGATGGCAATGGGTCTGTTGATGTTTTGATGTATCAAACACTGTGTAATCAGACATGTCGTGAGCAAGGAATTCTGATTCTTGGTTTAGTAACAGAAACAGGGAACCTTTCTATGCCAATGGTCATGATATTTATATTAGCAGGGTACACACAATTATCACTTGAAAAATTAGCCTGTTCTATTTGGTCCAACATTTCATTAACGCATCCCTAATGTGATTGCTGGACCGACGTTTCTCTGGTGTGAGGCGAGTGATTTTAGGTGGTATTGGGTATTTTGTGGGCTGTAAAGAGCCCATGGGCTGGACATTCCCATGTTTGGTTTAGTGGATCTTGCTTAATAAGTTATGTCCCTCTTAGCAACCACTGGAGCAATAAGAATCGCTAGTCTCCCATTTCAAGTGAAAGCCTTCCTCTGAACACGCTGTTAGAACATGTTCAGAGATGCCTATCGTGGGAACATATAATAGGATAAATTGACTGTGGGAGAACGAGGCTGGGATTAGTCACTCGCAAGTTGGCAACACACAGACAAGGTGAAAGGCTGCACACTAGCTGACAGCCACAAGGTAAACTGGCACCCTGCCCTGACTTGGGTGGGTACTTATTTCTTCATGAACTAATAACTTTTCCACAGACTATATTAATAAAACTGAAAAAGCAAAGAAAGATTAGTCTACAATTTGCAAAGAATGAAAGAATTTCTCTGTTCATGGCATATTTCTAAAGGGTAGCTAGTTTCCCGATAGAGAAAACAGTGATTAGCTCAACTGGGCAAAAACCTGAAAGGATAGGTAAGTGAATACAGAGCATGCCAAGTATCAAATGTTAACTTAGAAGCACACTCTTGGTAGGTATCTGCTTGATCACTTCAAAAAATACCCAGTCAAAGGTGACCTCTCATTAGACACCCATGAGGTTTCCCCAAATCCAGGGATCTCCAAGAATTCAGCCTGCTACATTTCGGGCAACATTGTGTTTGTAGACCTTCTGTCATAAGGTTTATGCTAGCAAATATCGGATTGATAACATCCACTCAATAGGCTCCCCATAGACTAGGTCTCCATGCATTGCAGCAGATATGACTGTGTAGAACAAGCGTAAATTGGAAGGTAGTTTAGCTGCCCCAGGATGGAAAGGGCTAGCAAGGGCTAAAAGAGATTGGAAATGGTTTTGAATATGGCTACTCAAAAGAATATCTTTTTCTCTCTCTAGAATAGAGGTGCTAAAGGCCTCCTACATCCAAAAAACAGCTGTTCTGAAAATACCCAAATAACTGTCTCCACTCTGGGTGTTTTTAAAAACAAAATAAGTACGAATCTCCCTGAGTTTATAAATCTATCAGAAAAGACATATTCAAAAGGCTACATAAAGTAAAGACAGTCATACCATGATCACTTCTCCTACTAGTCTTGCCCATTTTTTTCCTGTTCTTCTCTCATTTAATCTAATAGGTGGATTCCTAAGCCTTGCTGACCAAATCAGCCAGAATCCATCGACAGCCTAGGATTTTCCCAGGACCTGATGAGTCTCCCTCATATGCACAGAAACACAACCTACAGGACTTAGACTATTTTCCACTTCCTTTCACATGTAGGCCAGCTGTGGATTCCTAGTTAGAGGTTGTTGGAAAATATATTTATAATAATATTATAAATATTATAAATAATATTTATAATATATAAATATTATTTTCAATATTGCATAATCTGTCCTTAATGCGGGTTTTTAAAAAAATTATTTCCAGGAAAGAATGGGTTCTAGAGCTCTCTCTCAGACCTCACGATGCTCCGCCGACAGTGTGTGTCCCAGCGAAGATGTCTCAACACAGGTACAGAGAGAAGCTGTCTGTAAAGCTGCTCGTGCATCAGACGCAAGAGAGAGAAAGCTCCGAGAAGTTATCTCGCTTTCTTCCACCTGAAGTGCCATTTTCACTATACATCAGATAACATATTGATTCCAGTGTACGTCAATTCTGAATTTTCCATAAACCATAAAAACCTTAATGACTTCTCCAAAGTTCAAGTGAGAAACAATCAATTAATTTTCCCAGTAGCTCAACTCTGTCAAAATTAAAGTGCTGTTTTAATGAATTTTCAGACATTTTGGCTTTACACAGCAGCACTCGAATCCCCCAAATCTTGCTTTTACCGTTGCAAGGAAATGTGAAATATATGTCAATTGAGTGGGAAGTGCAAATGCTTTAACCTTTGTTATTGATATAAAAATGCAAGGCGCTTTACATGGTCTTGTTTTTTCCTTTTCCCCTAGAGTTTAACGTGATGCTGAGTCTCCAGTAGCTCTGAAGCAGTGTTGCAGAATCTTCCACCATGTGGTCATCAAGTGCATCCACTACTGTGGTGTGGTCCGTGCCATCACTCCTGCTTGCTGGACTTCGAGCAATATCAAAGAGGATGTCCTATTTCCCTTATGGGTCTAAGATTTTGCCTAAAATGCCGATTTTTTATTAAGGCACTTTGAATTAAGGCACTTAAAAAAAAAAAGGTTATAGTGGAAATTCCTAAAAAGAGAGAGAAAAAAAAAAGGAAATGAATAGGCTTCCATTTTGCACCTAGTGCATACTGACACATTGGTTTCAATTTGTTGGATCAGATTAATAGCGTATTAGCATAGGTTAGCTTTTATCAGATTAGAACACAGATTACAGACAAGATAGGTGCCATTTGCGGGAGGTGACAAAAAAGTACCTTGATGGGACCACTTGGAAGATAGAGAATAATTAACTGATGAAAAAGAGAGTGACTAACCAAAATTAAAAGGGAGCTCTGGTGCAGTAGTGGTCCTATATTTTCAGCTGCAGTATGCAAGGTCAGCAGTTCAAACCCACAAGCTGCTCTTTGGAAAAAAGATGGAGGCTTTCCCATCTCCAACAGAGTTACAGTCTCAGAAACTCATAGGGGTAGTTGACGTTGCCCTATGATACCTCTCTCTGAGTTGATATCGACTCAACAGCAGTGAGTTTGGCTTTTGAGTTAAGCAAAATAAACACTAATAATTTGATCTGTGCCTTGGGTTAAAAATAGAACCAAATTACAGATAAATTACAGAATACTATGGTTTAAGTTGCATTAGTAGAAGTCGGACTGCACTTAGCTGAAGTGACTGTTGAGTGATGTAGCTTCCTTGATACAATTCACTTAGTTTTGATGTATGAGAGGATTCACTGTTGCCTTTATGATGTAATAATGCTCAGGGCTTATTCAAGTTTTTATTTTTATTTTGCCTTTGGTCACTTTGGTATAATGTAAATTGCACTCAATGACAGCAGACTTAGGAATGCTGTCCTGCAACTTTTTTTGTTTATAATTTTCTCCTTTCAAAAGATTAATCTGGTATAGTTCATTCACAAGAAGGAGACATTTTCTCTCACATACAATCATTAAAAAGACTAAATTGCAATTTGACTTGTTTCCTGTTAGATTTCAAGGTTTCTATAGATAGTCACTTAAACAGTTTAAAAAAACTTTTTGATGTTATGTTTGAGAATATGCACAGCAGATCATACACCAATTCAACACTCTCTACAGGGACCACCTCTCATTGCCATGGGGTCTGACTCACGGAGACCCTATAGGACAAGATAGAATTGTCCCTGTGGGTTTCTGAGGAAGGAGAAAGCCTCATCTTTCTGCCTCAGAGTGGCTGGTCTTTTCGAACTGGTGACCTTGTGGTTAGCAGCCCAATGCATAACCCACTATGCCCCGGGAGCTCTTACACAGCATCCTGACATTGAGCTCATTCTTCAAGTTGTGTACTTATTCTCCTCTTTTCCAAAATTTCCCCTCTGCCATTAATATAAACTCGCTCCCCTTTAAGTTTCAATTGAATTTTTCTGTCATTTTGACCATATGGATAGACAGGAAATGCCTGCTCAAAGCAGGCATTCTTCACTAGTTAAGCTTAAAGAATAACTTTTTGGCTCACCTCCTGGTGAAAAGTTTAAATTTTTATGAAAAAAAATAATAGCTTTTGTTTTGTTTTTCACTGTGTTCACAAACAGTTCTTTTCCATACATTTTGCAGGAAAGTGTTTGTATGAAACTAATCACAACCCAAAGGAAGAGAATTATCTTCCCCTTATCCCTCTCCCCCGAAGTGTTGGGCACCTTTTGTGTTTGTTTACATTTAAAGGTCATTTGCACCTTTACAAAGAAAAAGAATAAGTATTTGGTAAACAGTTGCTTACATGTATCATTTGTGCTTTTGTCTAGCTTGTGTAATTTTTTAAAAACAGAGGTAGTATTAACCATAACAATAATAATAAAAGACTATTTGGTTTTGAGAAGACTTCAGGGTTTAAGGATGAAAACTTATTTCTGGCTACAGTTTCAGGGGTCACTCAGCCTCCGTGGCTCCAGAAAATTTGGATTCCAAGAGAATTTAAAATTCTTTTCTGCATTTCCCACTTTTGGATCGGTATTCTTCTTTAGAATCCGTTACCAGGACACTCCATAGTGGTAGCTGGGGTTCATGCAGATCTTCTGGTCTCAGGGCAAAGAGGAAGGTTGTTCCTGGAGGCAATTAGTCTCACCTTCCATTTCTTCCTCTTTTCCTGACCCTCTGGCCTCTGTCTGTGTATTTTTCAGGAACAGGTTTGAATAAAACTAATCACAACCTAAAGGTATAACCTTCCTCTTCCCCCCTCTAAAAATGTTAGGCACCTTTTGGGTTTACATTTAAAGATCATTTGCACTTTTACAAGGAAAAGGAAGAAGTATTTGGTAAACGGTTGTTTACATGTATAAACAGGTGAGTAGAGGTCAGCGGCGACTACCACATTGCTCGTCACCGTTCCTGACCATTTTGTAGTCAATTCTGTGGCTGCTCATTAATCACTTAGAGGCAGTTCCACAGAGCAGGTCTTGTCCATTTCCCGCGGGGCTGACCGCACAGCACAGCATTAGGGTAACTTCCGATTCCAGGGCTGGGACTTTCTGCTTCTGCACTGAGAAAATGCACGTTGCTATTTCTTTGTGGAAGCTCCCCTGCCTCGCGAGTCTTCCAGGAGCTGACTTTGAGTATTCTGAATCGAGCGCACTCGTCCCTTTCCCCGGCTTCGCTCTGGCAACTGCGAGGGTGGGCAGATGGGAGGGGCTGATCACCATTCAGGCCATAAATAAAAATCAAGAGGCAACCCAGACATCAAGCGCAAGAAAAAAATCACATCATAAATCTCAGCGGTGGTTTCCCATTTCCATAGCCAGTAGCAAATATCCCTCGCAGTGCTTAAATAACGTAAATATAAACGAGGAGCGACTCTATCCATGGATCTTAATGAAACATGGTAGATAATAAGTATGGAATAAAAAGGCTCATTGAACAGATTTTTTAAAGTCAAAGACAATATAAACAAATGCTCGTACATGCATAATACATATGTGTCAGGCACTGTGGATGCAAGGCTCAGACCAAAAGGCACAGGTTATAAAGATAAATAAGCTTCTAAGTCCCTGAAGGGTAATTTTTTTATCTTTTGATACATCAGACAGAGCCCGACCTGAGGCAGGCATCCCTGGGACTTCAGTAGACCGGCTGGTCTGGGCCTCACAGTAAGTGTGGGAATGAATGCTGCTGAGTGAGACGTTCAAGGGGAGACAGATTTGTCTTCACAGAATGCCTTGTTCAAACTCTTGGCTGGGGCCCCCGGCAATTATGATATCATCTGTTTGTTCCGTTCCAGATGTTCCCTCACTGCTACTCTGAAGTGCGCGAGGGAGCGTTATTGTGCGTTTGCTACATAGGGGGATGGCAAGATTCTAGAAAATTCACGTGGCTTGTAAATGATTGGACTGCCTGCCGGAAGCGAGAATGCAACTCCAACTTCCAAATTTTCATTTCTTAGCCAACTAGGGATTACAGAATGCTTTGTAAGTCATCCAATTCCAGACTAGTTTAGAGCAAATCTCACCAGCAACCGTTTGTGTTTTTCAAACAATACCCAAACCTACTGCCATGAATCGACCGGGATCCATGGAGACCTTAAAGACAATACTTAATTGAAATTTCCCATTAAATATTTAATATAACAACTTGTAAACCACTGAAAAAAATTAAAATATGTAGAAATAAGAAAATAGGACCTGGAGATGGAGCCAGTGCTCAGAGAGAACTTACTTTGAAATATTTCTCCCCAATTAAAAGTACTTGGATTCATATTCATATACCTGGATGTGCATTCAAATGCCCATCAAATGCACTTATCTATATATGCAATTTATATATATGCAATTTCTCCTATCTAGGAGGCCTTCTATAGTAACACTTTCCATAACTCTGAGTACTATTAAGAAAATAAAACAAAATGCTGCCAATAAACTAGGATGTAACACTTCAACACCAAGAATAATTATTTTATAGTTATTGAAAGAAGTCTTTTAGACATAGAGATTATCAAATATCAATCCGGAGCTACCATACATGAAACATAAGAGACATTATTTGGTTAGGTATTACCAAAACAGCTTCACATTTTAACCTGAGTTCTTCTGACTTACTCTATGATGCAGCCTCTTCCATACCTAAGTTTTGTCACATACTCTTCCTCTATCTCAACCAGGGTGTTGGTGATGTAGCTTTTCTTAAAAGCGTCCTCTGCTACTGTCTCCAGAACATGCCTTCAAGCTAATGTCCCCCATCTGTAAGGCTTACTATACATGCACAGGCAGTGAAACTACAACAAACATCTCAGTTTTAGTCATATATATATATATATATATGCATATATATA
>NW_022103898.1:65876936-65884348 GCF_000313985.2 Echinops telfairi
ATACATATGACTGGAAGGAGCTCTGGTGGCATCATGGTGACTTCTGGGTCTGTTAACCGCCCGGTCAGCTCGGGGGTGGCAACAGGTGCAGCCTAGGAAACTCACAGGGGCACTTCTACCCTGTCCTATAGGGTCACTATGAGTCGGCATGAACTCAGTGGCAGTGAGTTTGGTTTGGGTTTTTAAAAACCATGGAATATAGTATAGGCAACCTTTCCTTTGAGGAACCCTGGTGGCACAGTGGTTAGTTAAAACGCTCAGCTGGTAACCAAAAATGTGAACCTATCAGTCACTCTGCGGGACAGAGGGCCGCCTGCCTCCATAAGCCTGGGAAACCGTATGGAGCAGTCTGCTTGTCCACCAGGGTCACTGGGGCTGGAAAGGACTCTGAGTGGGTTTGGGTTTAACTTTCCTTTGTGCTGTGTTTTATATACTGAAAGTTTACTGCTTTCTTGCAAATTCATGATAGTTCAGGGTTTTACAATAGTCAACATAATTTATGTAAATAATCCCCTATTGTTGGACATGCAGAGCCTTTCCACTTCTTGGCCATCCCAAGTAAATCTTTGAACAGGAACCTTTATCCTCATCTTTGGTTATTTCTTTAGGAGAGGTTTCCTGAAGTAACATGACTAGGCAAGATGATCTGCAGCGTGCACTTTCTACGTAGAGTAAAGCCAATGAAAACCAGATCCTGTGTTAAGGTGGAAACCTGTCAGGGAAGGAAAACTCAGCTATTTCCCACTAAACTGAGGCTGGAGCAGTGGTAAGACTGCACTCTGTCTCTCGTGGGAAGCTTGAGAGACCTGGAAAGACGAGGCAGTCCCGTTGCTTTGTAAAATGACTGCCAATCCGGACTTTGGCAGGTAGAGTATGCGGACACACAGAACGTTCTAACCAGTGGTCACCACTAATCCACAGTGTGCAAGCGTATATGCTGTGTCTTGATCAAACTAAGCTTTCCTTTATTTTTACGTAGTACCTGCGAACATGGCAAATACTTCCTTTTCCTTTTTGGTATTGACTCCTTTACCCGCCCTGTAAATTCCATCCAAGAAAGCTCTTGGTCATTGGTTCACCCACCTAGGTGAGCTGTAATTAGCTGCCTGGATTTTTCCTCTAAAGTCACTTAATCACTCCATCACTTGAATTCTTTTTTAAGCTACTCAATGTACGAAACATGAATTCATTATTAGAAGCTTTTTGTCATGAAAGTAGCAACCATTTAAAAAATTACCTATTCAATGAATCAGGAGAAAGATGGGGTTGTCTACTCCCGCAATGAGTGATAGTCTTGGAAACCCACAGGGGCAGCTCTACCTGTCTTAGAGGGTTGCTATGAGTTGGAAGCCACTCGATGGCAGTGAGATGCAATTAGTCAGGTAGCTCTAGTTTGTAATAAAAATAACAAAGTCAGTGCTCACTATTCTGACCTAAAAGTTTTATTTCCAAGCCTTATTGAAATAAACAAAATTTCCATCACCAGCAAATTTATGGTTTAGTTCTTCTTGATCATTGGAGATTTGTTTTGGAAATGAAAATTCCTCTTAATGTCCATCCTCTCTGCCAGCATCTACTGGGCACACACTGTTCACAAGGTGCAGTGGCTGGTGCCAGTGGCAATGCCAAGAAGCCTAAGGTAAAGGAACTAACCTTATGATAATAATAATATCTAGAATTTATTCAGTTCTCCATATGTGCCAGGCAGAGGTCTAAATGCTTTACAGCATGCCCAGGCAGACTATGAACCTGGTCCTCTTGTTATCCCCACTTTAATAGATTAGCAAATAACGACAGGGAGAAGCCAATAATTTCACATGGTCACACAGTAAGTAAGTAAGTGGAGAACCTGGGGTCTGAACTTGAACCAGCGGACTCCAGATTTTGCTTGCATTTACACACTTCCTCATAGAAACTTAGACTCTGGGTAAGACTTATACAATGATGATATAGACCAGAACAGCAGTGCAGAGTCAGAGAAATAAAGACTTACAGAAGGGGTAGAATTTGAGGGGACCCTAAAAATGAGATAAGGAGCCCTCATGGGCTACCAGTTGGGCTGCTAACAGCAAAGCTAGCAGTTTGAAACCACTGATTGCTCAGTGGGAGAAAGATGAGGCTTTCTATGCCCTTAAAGATTTGCAGCCTCGGAAACCCATGGGGACGGTTCTACTATGTCCTTCCTGTAAGGTGACATACCACCAGCTCCACCAGGGCTCCTTGACATGTAGACAGGGGTAACTGGTCCTAAGCATTAGACTGCTAACCACAAAGTTGGAGGTTCAAACCCACCAACCACTCTGTGGGTGGAAGATAAGGCTGTTCCTGGAATGATTTACAGCTTTAGACACCCTCTATTTGGTGTCTAAATATGGACCCCATAGCAGTGGGGTTTGTTGTTTAACTACCTGTCAGGTACTAAGTGCCGTACTACAGGAGCTCTTTGAAACCTTACCACAACCTTGCCATGCAGGTTTTACATTGTGCATAGAGGGAAATGGATGATTAGAGAGGTTATATAAATAGCCCATATCATAGAGCTAGAGTGCTGAGTGAGGATTTGAACAGAGGGCTTGTTCCAAACCCTGCAGCCCATACAGCCATTTAAAACACCTTCTAAGTTGGTCCCCCTCCCCTTCCTTTCTCCCACCTCCTCTTCTCCTGTATCCTCCCCCGCCCCACCATTGGTCCTGTTCTTTTCTCTCCGAATTATTTATCCCACCTATCTTATCTAGATAGACATGCAGATTCATTAATAAGTGTAAAAACCAGGCAGAGCCAGATAAAACAACAAAGGAAATCAAAACCAACAAAACAATAACAACAACAGCAAAAAACAACCACAAAATAACAATAACAAAAGAAAGCCGCAGACAAAAATGGAAAAGCCTATAAATAGTTCAAAGTCTGCTTGTTGGACTTTATGAGTGTTTTCCGGTTTAGTCTGATGGGGTGCCACACTTGGTCCCTCAAGTTATTTTTTTGGTATTCCCGGGGGGTTTCATCACTCTGCTCTCCCTGCTGCTCTGCTGCATGCCGTCAGTGCCTCCTCCCAGCGTGATGGGGCCAGACCAGACCATGCACTATTCCCACACTGTGTCCCCTGTGCTGTCCCCCGCAGCACCATGGTTCAGTGCGGGACACAGTGTCCCATGGTTGGGCTGGCCCTACGGTCCCCCCTGTGTATTGTCTGCTCTGAGCAGGAACATCGTCCTTGGGGCTTGGTGGGCCAGGATGTCCTCTCCTCCCTCTCCATCCCTCTGTGTTTCTTCCGTGTGCTCTAATCTGATGCGTCCCTCTCCCCAAACTGTAGCCCTAGTGCTGCTCTGAAGTGCATTCTTCTGAGCCCAGGGTGGGGGTGTCCACATAGTTGGGTTTGGGGCCCCACAGACCTCTCTATTGGTTCCATTGTACATGCCAGTATGTTGTATTCACGTCTTGGCACACTGGGTTGAAGCCTGGTCTCTCCCTCTCCTGTGGAGATATAAACAATACCCTTCACTTGGTGGGTTAGTGCCCTTCTCTCCACCTACCCATGTCTTTTTTTTCCCCTCTCTTTCTTTCCCCCTCTTATTTAGTTGGCTGCCATAAGCATCCCTGAATTGGGTTTGATGCCTGCCATAGTTGCTGGACCTCAACCCAGTGGTGTATGTATATAGTAGCTTTCCCCCTATGCCCCGTTTTTTGTTTTGTTTTTTAAGTTTACCTCAGTGGACAAGGGAACAACAAGGGAATTAAAATCAATGGAAGGAAGGTTGTAGGATACCTAATGGGGCTCAATCAAGGTTAATGTAGCAGTGAATGAAGCTGAACATGATGGTGGGACAAGAGGGAAGTAAAAAGGAAATAGAGGAAAGAACCAGGAGGCAAAGGACATTTATAGAGGCCTAAATTTAGGCATGTACACATGTGAATTTATATATAATGAGAGGGAAATGGAACTATGTACTCATATCTATATGTTAAAAATTAAGGTTGCAGATGGACATTAGGCCTCCACTCAAGTATTCCCTTAACACAAGAACACTTTGTTCTAACAATCCGGCATTCTGTGATTCTCACCTTCCTGACATGATCACTGAAAACAAAATAGGTGCATAAGCAAATGTGGTGAAGAAAGCTGAGGGTGCTCAGCTATTAAAAGATATAGTGTCTGGGATCTTAAAGGCTTAAAGATAAATAAGTGGCTATCTAGCTCAGAAGCAACAAAGCCCACATGGAAGAAGCACACCTGCCTGTGTGATCATGAGATAGGTATCAGGCAGTTAAGACCCAGAATAAAGCCATACCCAGTGTGAATGTGGGGTGGGGGGCATGGAGTAGAGACCCAATGCCCATCTGTAGACAATTGGACATGTCCTCACAGAGGGGTCACAGGGAAGAGATGAGCCAGTCAGGGTGTGCAGTATAGCACCGATGAAACACACAACTTTCCACTAGTTCTTTGGTGCTTCCTTCACCCCACTATCATGGCCTCAATTCTGCCTTACAAATCGGATTAGACCAGAGCGTGCACACTACTACAGATAAGAGCCCACAATATAGGGAATCCAGGATAGATAAACACCTCGGGGCCAACAAGGAGAGTAGGGATACCAGGAGGATTAGGGGAGGCTGGAGGGAGAAAGGGAGGTTAGATCACAAGGATTAACCTAGAACCCCCTCTCAGGGGGACAAAAATGGGAAAGTGGGTGAGGGCAAAGGAATATGATGTCAGATATGGAAAAAGTAATCTATAACTTTTCAAGGGTTAATGAGGGAGGGCAGGTTGGGGAGGGAGGGGGAAGAAATGGGAAGCTGATATCAGGGGCTCAAGTAGGAAGAGAATGCTTTGAAAATGATGGTGGCATACGTGCAAATGTGCTTGACATACTGGATGAATGTATGGATTGTAATAAAAGATGTAAGAGCCCCAATAAAAGTATTTAAAAAAATAAAAACACTTTGTATTTTTCCTGTAGATGAAAGTTCTTTTTGCTTTTACACCGAGGCCATCTTTAAATTATTCATCTTATAGTTTCTTCTCCCATGCTTCCCCTATCCCATGATGCTCTCCTAAGTGAAGAATTTAAAATAAAACAACTTGGATTCACTATGCTTGCTTTTTGCTCTGTTTTTTGGTGTGTTTGTTCCCCCTAACCCCCGAAAACTATAAACTATCCAAGGAAGCACCTTTCATTTTAAATGTTTAAAGAGGTCTTTGCAGCTGAAAATGAGTTAACATCTGAAAGAATCCATGGATCCCTATGAGAAGTGCATGCCCAAAATCCAAACCCATTGCCTTCAAGGAGATTCCGAGGGAATGCATTTCAGGTGTTAAAACAGTTTTCAAAATCACTGCATGCAATAGAAAAGGTTTGCTGGGTTTTGGTGGCAGTAGTGAAATTTTCAGGAGCCTACTTGGTATGCAGTATCTGTGTTCCTAAAAAGTCAACGCATGATTAAATATATATGTACATAGTGGTGTTTTTATGTTTATTTTTACGCCCTGGAACAAATCCAAAATAACAGCTGGGATTTTATGTCTCCTGGGGGACTCTGCAAGCTCCTGAAATTGAGTCCCACGAAGTCCTAACACTCTTGTAGAGCGAAGGCTCTGAGTGCAGGAGATGGAGCTCAGCTATCAGAGCACACAGGGAGTGAAAGGGAAGCGGTTTTCAGTTCTCAGTGGACTGCGTGTATCCACATGGCTTGACAAAAATGATGATCAAACAGTAAAGTTAAAGCTTTTAGTGTACAGGCCCACCCCACCTCCCAGCTCCTTTTGGTTTCCCCAGGTAAGGGAGGCACTAGCAGTAAGAGCAAGAATCTCCTCATCCCTAGAGTTTGAGAATTGCAAATGGAAAATGAGGTAAATCAGGGTCCCCTAGAAGAGCATACGCCATGACCTCTGCAAAGACCCCTGTGCCTTGTAAATGGCAAGACCATTACCCGGAACATGGGGGCTGCCGACCCAGACTGTAAAGCTCTCCAGTGCCACACAAGGAATTTGGGGAAAATTTATTTTCACCAAAGGACCACAAATTATTATTAGTCCCCCCACCCCCAACTTTTTTACTGTGAATCAGGGTGGGAATGCGCATTTTAGATAATCAGTTTTGTATTCAGCAACTTAAGCTACTTACTTAACTTCCCTGACCCCCCCTTTTCTCTTCTCCCTCTTGCTGAATACCATCTTCCCCTTCCCCTAAATTCACATGCTAGTTCCTGGCTTCCTCTTTCCTCCCACCCCCTGCTGACCATCAATGCTCGTTGGTTTTGGTCAAAAAATCTTTGTCTTGATTTTTATCTTTTATAACAACACCCTCATATAGTATGTGTCCCTTTGTCATCAACTAGTTTCAATCCAGACGATGTTGTCCAAGGGCACCCAAGGTGCTTCCCAGTTGCACCATTATTCTCTAGCAAGGCAGTGTTCCTGTGTGCGTGTGCATGCAGGCAGGCGCGCACCAGGATTCATTTATGCATTCCTCCACAGATGGCCATCAAGATTGCTTCTGTTTTCTTGCGAATGTGAACAGTGCTGCAGTGAACATGGGTGTGCATATGTCTGTCCGCGGTAAGGCTCTTACTTCTTTAAGGTACATACCAAGTAGGAGGATTGCTGGGTCATTTGGTATTCCTATTTCAGGTTTCTTAAGGAAGTGCCATACCACTTGCACATTTTTGCAGCCCCACTATTATGTATGAAGATTCCAATCTCTACACCACCACCACCCACTCCAGTGTTGGCTCTTTCCTTAACTTTGCTATCAGTGCTGGCCTGGAACACAGATTCTTACTATAAATGAGACGGTGTCTTGAGACAGTTGTTAGGGTACAATGGAAGCAGCAGCATTTGGGAGACATTGTTTTTCAAATTTAGTAAAGGAGAGAACCTCTCCCGTCCTACTCACTGGTAGATTTCTTCATACAGTTTCTGATAGTCCTACAACTTCCTTGAAATACATTTTTACATATATATAAATATATATATATATTCAAGTTTTATTGGCACTTCATCCACATATCTTACAATTTAATAGTTCAATCATATCAAGAAGAGTTGCACAATCACGACACAATAAATTTTAGATCATTTTCTTCTTCCTTGTACTCATTACTATTTGTGCCATTATGTTTTTCAATGTGGCCAAAATATACAAACATAACATTCTCCATTCAATAACATCTGCATGTATAATTCACCACCATTGATCATACATTTCATGTTGTAAAACCATTATTGATATCCCTCTCCAAATTGTTCCACCCCCATTAAAATAAACTCAAAGACTCCTAAGCAAAAACGCTTCCTCCTTTACCCATGGCAACCATAGGTCAAACTCGGCTTCGAGTTTTTAAAAAGTAGTTTTCTTGATAGAATATTCACATACACTGCCATAGTCAAATTGCTTTTCATAAGCGTTGCA
>NW_022103898.1:65885686-65888263 GCF_000313985.2 Echinops telfairi
TAATAATATCTGATCATAAACACACAGGAGAATATATGAGAATTATTTGATCTTCCATTGTTGTCCTTTGCAGTCGAGCAGATTCTGAGTTATCGTGACCTCATTATTACGGAGTAGAACTTCTCCATAGCATATTCTAAGCTGCAATCTTCATGGCAGTAGACTGCCAGGCCTGCTTTTTTTGCAGTACCATGAGTGAGTTTGAGCTACCTAACTGTAGGTTACCAGTCGAATGCATGTCTCCACTTAAACTTAAAGTTCTTCTTTTATCCCTAGCTTTTAGACAGGGGTTGGGGGCTGTCTTAACACATAGTAGGAATTTTACCTGTCTGGTTTAACATTCTATTAGATCATAATTGTGAGTGGGGACGCCTTTTCAACTGTTATGTGCCACTCATCTTGGCAGGAAAATTACATGGTTAGTTGCAATGTAGCAAGAGTCTTGGTGGCATAGGGGTCATATGTTGGGCTGCTAGCTACAAAGTCAGCAGTTGGAACCCACTGGCTGCTCCAAGCGAGGAAGACGAGGCTTTCTACTCCCACTATATTGACAGCCTTTGAAACCCACAGGAGCAGTTCTGCACTGTCCATAGGGTCACTGGGAGTCAGAACAGACCCAATAGCAGTGAGTTTTTTGAGTGAGTTACAATGTATCCATGTATGTGTGGTTCAATAGAGACCAGTTGTTCAGTTTGTAGATCTTTGGGAATTATGCTTGTTATACTATTCACCAAAGTCAAAACAAAACTCAAGGTCCTTGAATGAATTCCATCTCTAACCACATGGCCAGTGGTACAAACCACTCTGAGTTAGTTTCCTCCTGCAGTCGGCATCATTGCCTCTGTTTTGTGAGATGGAGGACTTTGTGGGTTGGTGCTGGACTAATGGGTTAATGTTGGATTTGTGGGCTTGGGCAGCATTGGGTCAGGATGTTTTCTTGATGCACACTTAATCTTTACATAAAACTCTCTCTTATACATGAGTTGCTGTGGATTTGTTTCTCTAAAGTACCCAGACTAATACACACTCCTTGGGAGAAAGATGAGGCTTTCTATTCTCCTGAAGATTTATAGCCTGGGAAACACCTAGAGGACAGTTTTACTCTGGCCTATAGGGTCAACATGAGTATGAAATGATGACAGTAGCCACACACATGCAAAATGCTGTGAGGCACTGAAAAAGAAAAGCTCGTATAGCTAATGTTAGGGTCAGTTGTATGTGTCAACTCAAGCCTTTACCTGTATACCATGTATCAGCTGCCCTGGTCAGAGTCTAGTTGGCCTTGTCCCTGTGGGGCAATCAATGACTTATGCCTTTTGGCATCTAAGGTGGATGGATGTAGGTTTTATAACAAAATTAGAACAAGACCAGAGTACTGAAGGGGGCTTTTTAGATTCGGGAGCGAGGGAGGGTCACTGAGGTGTCACAGGTACAACATTTATATTGATTTTCTGCATTTTACTTCTCCAAAACTGGCAAGAAGATTTGAACAGCCCAGAACAGATTTCTACTGATAACTCCCCTGACTGACCTAAGTCTGCCTCTTACTTAACCTTCCAGTTCCTTCACCCTGGAAGTTCCTCTTTTGCTTAGACAGATAGCCATTTGTCTCTGGTAGCTGAGCCATCCTGTAAGAACACACAGCTACCCAGCCACAGAGCAGCAGCAGCCACAGCAGCAGGAGTGAACATCCCGACAGGAAAAACAACCAAATAAAAAGGTCCTATCTTTCCTTCGTCCGCAGTTTTTACATCTCTCGGGCTGTACTATGCCGCTTCCAAGAGAAGAGAGATGAACAAGTCTGGCGAGAGGGGTGTCCTCAGTTTGGGAGAGCAAACTGCAGTTCCTTCTGAAGCCAAGTTAAGCCACAGGGCAGAGAGTCATTACAGTGCAGTGATTGGACCCCGATAGCTACAAACCACTAGTTGTAGCCTCAGGCCCCCCCAATTCTTGCCTTCTCATCAGACACTCAGGAGCTGAAGGTATTATCACGCCAGGCCCTGGGCCCTGAAGTCAAAGGATGTCAAGTCCCCATACGCCAGAGGGCCTTCTGGAAGACTGTCAGGAGCCCCTCTCATCATGGACCAGTTTCTGACCACAGGCAAGCGTCCCCTTGTCTAGGCAGAATTTTCCAGGTTCCGCTGTGCAGCAGCTCTCCTTCCCGCTTTCTTCATCCTCCCACTGATGGGCGATGAGCCTAAGACAGGCGGAAGACAGTAACCATCAAAGCTTATCATAAAACCCTCCTTACGCTTGGAGGCAGCGATTCCATATTCACTCAGCCAAGGTGTCCTTTGCTTCCTTTAAACAAAAGAACCCCTCCACGCTCGCCCTCCCCGACCCTGCCCCTCCAGAACACGCCTGGCCAGGGCCAGCGTTGACCATCCCCAAAGTTGTTATTTCCCGTAGTTGAGGGCGAAGTTGGCGATTGCGTAGCCGCACCAACTTGGAGGAGGGGGCGGCAGCCAGGGAGGGGACCGAGCGGCGAGGAGGAGGGAGGGACTAGAGGGGAGGACACTGCCCCCTACTTCATCGAGGTCGCCGCCTAAGCCGGTGGAGCCGCCAGTTGGGCTTCGG
>NW_022103898.1:65890671-65900744 GCF_000313985.2 Echinops telfairi
ACGTTCTGGCGCACTTTCTGCCAGGTGACCTTACAGTTACCTACTGCGAAGGCAGCCCAGGTTCAGAAAAGGTGCTGCTGCTTTCTCTAAAACAGAACCCGGTCTTAGAAGTTGTAAGTAGCGGCAGCGATCATTTCTAACCGGTTGCAGACACTATGTGCTCACATAACCCTAGCGTATCTGTTCTATCCACCGAAGGACACAATGCACTCCGCAGCAGCGCATACATTCATTCGTTTGCTTCCCAAAAGGAAAACCAGAGTGCTGCCAACAAGTTTGGCATCGGAGTGCTGAGATGGGTAGATTTTCGGATCGTGACAGAATGTACTTGGGTGTCTTAGAAATCTGTGTAACTTTGAAGGATGACTGGATAATCTGTTTGGTGGAGATAAG
Organism: Echinops telfairi; assembly: GCF_000313985.2. Classification (NCBI taxonomy): domain Eukaryota; kingdom Metazoa; phylum Chordata; class Mammalia; order Afrosoricida; family Tenrecidae; genus Echinops; species Echinops telfairi. The sequence goes on from NW_022103898.1 coordinate 65,891,065, forward strand.
ACTGAAATTCCTGCAATACATAAAAACATCAGACTCCAAAATTGGGTATTTTGCCTTATCTCCTCCAGTTAGGGCAAATAGGGAATGTTTCTTTCTTTCATTTTTTTTGACTTTACAACTTCTTCTGGTTCCTATCGTGAGGAGGGGCTTTTCTGAACATTTCGAATGGTTGGTTTGGTTGTGTTTGTTTGGGTCTTTTTCAGGGCTTGCCTCGTTGAAATGCACCAGTAGGTGCCTTTTAAAAAATCTCCTGCCCACCTGGTGTTTGTATTTCTATTTCGAGAGGGTGTGTGTATATGCATATATACATAGGTAATATATGCACACATTTGTATGTAAATAAAATATGTATATATTTAAATGAACTGAACTGCCTACATGACTTTTAAGGTAGATTTCAGAGGGTTGCTTGAGCTTGACTTATCCTGTTGGGAGACTTTTATTAAAAGCAATGCACAAAATTTTCTGTGCAATCAAAATTGGGCTCTATTTAGCTTTTTTTTTTTTCCCCCTGTAGAACTTGGAGTTTTAAGCGATTCAAATTGAGTTAGATCTTCATTAAATATAAACAGAAAAATTAAACTGTCAGGTCAGGAAAATAATGAACGTAGGGGGAACAAATACATTTTTAATTTTATCTGGGGATAGCATTGACCAGAGGTCAATTTCTAATATCTTGCTACTAGTGTTACTATTAAATTCCAAGGTTGATTGTGTTCATATAGCCATTGTAATTTCCAACCCCCCTAATTTGCAATTCTAAAACTCATTATGGAGACTACTCTAGCATAACATTTTTTCATGTGGATTTTAGGTAGTTAAATATTTTCCTGAATTTAGCACAATTAATATCAGATGCTAATTATTTAAAGGACCATATATTTGAACTAGTATGTTTCTTAGCACTGATTTTTAAGAAAAGGCTCATCTTAACTCAAAGATTGAGAGAATGACCCTTTTTCTTGTTATTCCAGCATGCAAGGAGAGATTTGCCTACTCTGTATAATCTTATGCCAAATATCCACACCATAGATAACCTGGGCACATCTTGATGGCCTCTGTCAAGATGGTATTGAGTGAGCTATTGCTACTGCATGCCTTGCTGAGCAGAGAAACTATAACATATGGGTGTTGCAGTAAATACAGCCACTTCCCACATGACATATAAGACTCACCGATGTATGATGGCATACTATTAAAATTCAGGACAGATTTCTCTGCGCACCCCCCTACCCCCACCCCCGACCCCGATTTTCTGCCCGAGTTGCCAAACCCAATCCATTTAGAAGCTACCCAATTCACTTTGGGTGTTTTAGGAGAAGGGGGATGACTCTCAAAATGGTTCTATTTAATATCTCTTTGAATCAAATTAAATAATTAAGGATTTAAAATGAATTTATCTGTGTTTTTATGTTTGCTTATTAGCTGACCATGTGTAATAATAATGTAAGTGTTGGAGAAAATCTCAGTGGAAATGACCAAGTGCTGTCCTTCCGAATTGGGGGATTCTGGTTAGTAAATGCTAATGGCAGTTTAAAATGTGGAAGATGGCTCTGCCATCAAAGACAGTATCTCCAGGAAGATGTGTATATATACAAGGGGACTTTAAAAAATTCATGGGAAAAAAGGGAATGAAAAGATCATGAAATTTTCCCTTGAATGTTTTGAAAGTCCTCTCTTAAGACTTTCAAACATACTTCTTGCATTTTTTTAAAACTGGGGATAGTCTCTGCAATTTCGTTTATTTTATCTTTAGACTTAGTATGAATATATACTTTTACACATGTACGTATGCTTTCTACAGATGTATATTTCACCACCATGGAAAATGGATGCACATTCTATATCTCTCATCTCTTCACCATTCTGTTAGTTTCGTGTGTTAGAGGTCTCCAGGTGAACCTGACAGTGTTCTTCCAGACATCTGTTGTAAGAGTTACTGCGTCGGGGAGTATGCTTACATTTTGGCAAAGGACAGTATTTACCTCTTTTTAGACATGAAGGATTTGTTTTTAAGGAAATCAGAAGAGTTCACTTAAAAAACTCTGATAAAGCACAAAGGATTTAATGAGTGAGTCTTGCTCAACTGGATGGGAGTGCGTTTGGTTTGGGTTTGGTCTCTGTTACAGTTTGGTTATTTCCTGCATCACAAGCAGATTTGGTGAGGTAGGATCAACCCCACAACTTGCTTAACAAGAACTCCCTGTGAAATTTAGATTTTGAAGGGCAAGAGTGAGGAGAACAGAAGAAACTCATGCTTGTTGTGAATCTGCTTCATTATTTGGTACAGTCTTTGCAACATGCGTATAAGGAGCACTGGTGGCATAGTGATTACACATTGGGCTGCTAACCTTAAGGTCAGCAGTTTGAAACCACCAACCACTCCGTGGGAGGAAGATGAGGCTTTTGAATCTGGTAAAGAGTTTGACTCTCAGGAACTCACAGGGACAGTTCCACTCTGCGCCACAGGGGCACCATGAGTGGGCATCGACTTGATGGCAGTGAGTTTTGGGGTTTTTTGGGGGGCGGATAGGGGTAAGGTAACTATGATTATTTATCCATCAGAAGGAGAAACTGAGGCTTAGAGGAAAAAAATATATTTGCCAAAAATTTCAAAAGAAGGCCTAGGACTCTAGTTCTTAAGGAGACAATCTAAAAGAGAAGTTGTAATTCCCAAGATGATGTTTTTAGCATTATATTAAAATTATGCTGTTTAATTAATTTATTGTTGAACAGCATTTTTTAAAATAAATTATTTTATTTGGGGCTGTGACAGTTCTTATACCAATCCATGCCTCAGTTGTATCAAGCACATTTGTATATATGTTGACATATTATTTTAAAAACATTTCTTTCTACTTCAGCCCTTGGTATCAGCTTTCTTTTTTCCCTCATCCCCGACCCTCGCTCACTCATGACCCCTTGATAAATTATATATGATTATTATTTTATTTTAAAAAATGATTATTATTTTCATATCTTACACTGTTTGCTGTCTCCCTTCACCCACGTTTCTGTTGTTAGTCTCCCTGTGGGGGTGGGGGAGCATTACATGTTGATCATTGTGATCAACATTTTGATCCTCCTTTCTCCCCCGACCTTCCCCCCACCCTCATAGTATCACTACTCCCATGATTGTTCCTGAAGGGTTTATCTGTCCTGGATTCCATGTGTTGAGAGCTCACTCTGGTCTAGCCAGATTAGAAAGGTAGAACTGAGGTCTTGATATTGGAGGGGCGGGGTGGCATTGAAGAACTAGAGGGATGTTCTGTGTTTAGTCAGTGCTATACTGCACCCTCGCTGACTTGTCCCTCCCTTCCTTGTGACTCTTCTGTGAGGGGATGTCCAATTGTCTACAGATGGACTTCGGGTCTCCACTCAGACCCCCTTGTTCACATCCATGTGATTGCTTGTTTGGGGTCGTCTGATACCTACGACCTGATTCTGTCGATACCTCGTATCAAAGAAGGTGTGCTTCTTCTATGTGGGCTTTGTTGTTTCCCTGCTAGATGGCCACTTGTTTAACTTTAAGACCCCAGACGCTATATCTTCTAATAGTCAGGCACCATTAGCTTTCTTCACCACATTTTTACTTCAACAATCATGTTGGGAAGGTGAGCATCACAGAATGCCAGGTTATTAGAACGAAGTGTTTTTGCATTGAGTGAGGACTTGAGTAGAGGCCCAATGTCCATCTACTACCTTGATTCTTAACATATAAATATATGTATATAGACTTATATCCCTATCATTATATATTAATTTATTTATATATCTACATGCCTGTATTTATACCTCTACAAATGCCTCCTAGTTCTTTCCTCTATTTCCTTTTACTTTCCTCCTGTCCCACTGTCATGTTTGACCTTTATTCGGCTCTCAGTGATTGCTCTTGGATTCATTGCACTTGATCAAATCCCACCAGGCATTCTACACATTCCTCACCATTGATTTTAGATCACTTGTTGTTCCCTTCTCCATGGGTTTGTTGGCTCCCTGCTCCCTCTCCCCACCTCCCTCTCTCCCCTTTCCCCATGGAACCACGGGTCCTATTGTTTTTTTCCTGGGGATTGTCTATCACGCCTATCTTATATAGGCAATGAAAAAAAGAAGAAGAAGAAAAAAGGGGCCTGTACATAGTTTCAGGTCTGTCTGTTGACCCTTATGTATGTTTTCTGATCGAGTTTGATGAGGTGCCATGCCCTGCCCTCCCAGTCTGAAGTCTAATTTTAGGGTTCCTTGAGGACTTCCTTGCTGTGCTCTCCTTGCTGCTCTATTGTCCTCTCTTTGTTTTTTGCCTTGGTGTGTGGGTGGGGTGGGTGGGTGTGGGATGGGATCTGACAGAGCACAATTCCCACACTGTTTCTTCACTGCTGTCCCCCCAAGCACTGTGGGTCAGTGAGGGGCTGGCCCTAAGGTCCTCTCTGTGCCTGGGCTGCTTTGAGGAGAAGTATTATCCATGGGATTTGGTGGGCCAGGATGCAGTCCATTCTCGTTCCCTCTTGTTTGCTCCTGTGTGGTCGGGCAGACCCGCCACACTCCCTGGGGCTGTTTGTTCAGTGCTGGCCTCTGTAGTGCAGTCTTCTGTGGAGGGGGTTGATGTAACTGTGATTGTAACTGGCCCCGCAGACTTCTCTGTTAGTTTGCTACTTCATGCCAGTATGTTGGCACACCAGGTTGAGGTCTGTTCCCACTCTCCCTTTCCTGTGGAGACATAAACAATACCCTTCCCGTGGGTGGGTTAGTGCCCTGCTCCCCCCTCCCCCTTTTTTTTCCCTTTTTCTTTCCCCCTTCTTTTTAGTTGACTGCCATATGCATCCCTGGGTTGGGTCTGACACCTGTGTTGGACAAAATTTTAATAAACCGCCACCAAATATTTCATTCACCAGAAGCGTTCCTTATGCTTCTAAGATATTTTTTGGGATTGAGACGAACTGATATTACTGGATCAGTTTAGTAATGAATAAGATAAATGATTTAAACCCCCCATATTTCAAAGTAGGATAACTTGACTGAGCTTAAGTGAAGGAGCTCATTGAGGTGCATCGCTCTTTCCACCAGGCATTTGACATAGTCATGTCAAACTTTCCTTCTTTACAAAGAGTATTTGCCACAGAAGCAAAAATGAACAGGAGTTGGGGTTCTTCCTCACCGTGATGAAACAGGGACGCTCTGTATTATTAATAGCCAGTGTGCACTTGCCCCTTTCCCAATGTTTTATTTAATTAAAGCCATCCATCTGAACTCTCAGCCTGGCTACCTATCAGATGGCCCAGCGGCCAAGGAGAAGAACTTCAGACAGTGTTTTCCTCAGGAGCAACCTGACTGGGTTCATTCATGAAGAAAAAGAACTATCAACTCATACTGGTAAAGAAGAGGAGACTTGAATGTAAGGCGTTTTAAAACCAACATTAAATGTTGTGTGATGGCAGGCTATTTAAGGTATTCAGGATTTGATCTATTTATTTTCAGTGACATTACCCAGACTATATAGTACCATGCCCAACAGAGTGGGCCATTCTAACCCAGAGCCAAAACTTGGATTTGAGTTCTTATTTTATCTTCTATTAAAGCCTCTTCCTTATTTAACTTCAGAGGTTCTCTTTGTAAAAATATAAAAGGATATAAATGCAAATTTCTTCAACCAAGGCTTGTCGGTGGCTTCTGGGTGCAGCCAGTTTTGGGGAAAAGTCTTAAGTCTGTTCATAAGAATTACAAGGTATCTAAGTTAGTTTCTTAGTACCTTGCATTTTACCAGTGATCAACGCATAGGCCCCATACCAGGTGATGTTGAGTGCCATGTGCAAGGACAAGGTTTCTGTTTTTACATCTATACCTCAGTGCCAGTACAGAGTCTACTGACAAGAGAGGTGAAGCCAAACGACATGGCCATTCTATCTATTCAGGTCCTTTCCTAACTCTGTGAGGGTTTAACTTCTTAATGCCCTTGCTTTCTCTTCTTTCCAATGAGGACAAGTGGTATCCATTTCATTGAATTGTGTGTGTGTGTGTGTGTGTGTGTGTGTGTTAGTGAAGTGAACAAATGTTGAGAATTTATGCAAATATCCTGCATATACTTCAGGGTCTAGTAACGACAACTGATTCATTATTTTTATCATATCTTGATGTAGATTTATAAACTTGATCCACCCTCTTGTTCTGATCAATAAATTTTAAGTTTTTATTCTTTGAAAAGCCTTTTTAAACAAGCAGAAAGAAAAATCTAGAGTTGTGGGAAAAGCTACAGTGAAGCACAGGACTCTGTGAGACCAACGTTGTTCATCGGTTTGAGTCCAGCTCGCTCATGCTGAGGACATGTGTGCAAAGGAGCCTTTCACCTTGCATACAGTTAGCAAATTTTTACTGAGCACTGACTGCGCCAACATGTGTGCTGGGGAAGCGGAGATCATGGATCCCGTTTCTAAGATGATTTAGTTGTAGACTTGTGAATATGAGAGATATCTCCAGCACCAGTTCTTGACTCCAAACGGAACCAAACTCGCTCCCATGGAATCTGCTCCAGCTGATGGCGACCCTGTATGACAGTGTGTGGTTACTGCTAGGGGGGCCAAGAGGAGGAGGTAACTGTGCTGAGGCTGTGTGGGAGGAAGGCAGGTTCTGAGGCCCACGCTCAGAAGAGGTAGCACTGAGAAAGTTAAAAGACGTGGTGGAAAGAGATGAGCTTCGAAGGCTGAGAAGAGAAAAGACACGTTAGGCCTGGTGTGTTCCAAAGCATTGTGGCATGGTATGGGGTATTCTAGGAACCACTACAGCAGCGGTTCTCAACTTGTGGGTCATGGTCCCTTTGGGGGTCGAACAACCCTTTCACAGGGGTCGCCCGATTCAGCACAGTAGCAAAATTACAGTTATGAAGTAGCAATGAAAATAATTTCATGGTTGGGGGTCACCACCACATGAGGAACTGTATTCAAGGGCCACGGCCTTAGGAAGGTTGAGAGCCACTGCTCGACAGGGTCTGCAGCCCTGTAGGGAACGAATATGCATACGAGGAAGCAGCCCTGATGGTGGGGGTGTTCTGACTCACCGCGACCCTCTGCACAACAGAAGAATGTGCACTGAAGGTGTGGTGACTTAGAGGTTGAGCAGCTAGCTGCAAAGCCAGCCGTTGGAGCCCACTACTTGTTCCTCAGGAAACACATGATGCTATCTGTCCCCATCAGGATTTACAGTGTTGGGAACCCAGAGGAAGAATTTCGCTCTGTCCTATTTAGGAGCCCTGGTGGTTTAGTGGTTATGTGTCGGGCTGCGATCTACATGGTTGGCAGTTCAAAACCACCAGTGGCTCCTAAGGGGAAAGATTGGGTTTTCTACTCCCACAAAGAGTTACAGTCTGGGAGTCACTATGAGTCAGCCTTGACTCGGTGGCAGTGAGTTTGCGTTTTGCAGGGTATTAGCAATAGGAACTGGCCCCATGGCAGTGCCAGCTTATGTCGATCTATAAACTTGATAGCTTGATCTGGGTTTATCACTTCTGAAGATCTCGACCCCTCCATTCGTCCTGATGATTAAACATGGGTTTTTATTCTTCTGTTTTTGTATCCTATGCGGTGGGCAAACTAAGTGTTATCTTGTCAGGGTCTTTTGTTTGATGTCCTTGGAAGTGGGTCCACTGCGTGAGGGAAAATGAGACTAGAAAGGACTAGATTCTGAAGGTCTTGGTATGTCAGCTTATAGAGTTCAAATTGAATTCAGCAGGTAATGTAAAAGCACTGAAGGACTTCCATCAGAGGAGTGACAGGACCAGGTTTGGGTTTTAGAAAGATCACCCTGGTGAAAGGAAGGAAATCTTGGGGAAGGGAGAGGGCCAGGATCAGGGAGGAGGCGACTGCCCTGCGTCAGTCCATACTGAGAAACTGCAGATACTGAGAGGAGGCCTTGGAAACAAACCAAACAAGCTCACTGCCATCGAGTCACTGCCAACTCATAGTGACCTTCCAGGTTAGGGTGGACATGCCCCTGTGGGTTTCCAAGTCTGTAACTCTGCCGGAATAGAAAGCACCGCCCTGTCCTTCTCCCTCTAAGCTGCTGGTGGTGTCGAACTGCTGACCTTGTAATTAGCAACCCAACGTGTAACCACTATGCCATCTATGCTAAGGGAAGAAGTAAATATAATCTGGTGGGATAATATAAAAATGGAGGAGTACTAATGTGTTTGGTTGCCAGGCTGGGTCATGGTAACTCAATATGAACACTTTTGGGTGGCCACCTTTTAATTATAGAAGATCCACATTCTACTGAATCCTAAAGGCAAAATAATTATTATCCAATATATTTATCTTTTAAAACTACTTGGGAATTTTAAGTGTTTTTTTTTTTAAGCTATAAGAGAGAAAATTGTACTTATTATTATTTGATAGAAATGTCTTCTCTACTAATAGGCTTTTACTAGACATCTTTTTATTGTTGTTTTCTTAGAACAACACATTTTATCTCTGAGTAAAGTGTCAATACTCCGCTTATACTTGAGAGAAAATGAGAACACCTGGCTGCAGCTTCTCTCTGCTGTTCTGGCTCCTTGGTCCTGCTGTGGTTTGGCCTTGGGAACCTTGACGGTCTATCTCTGAAGTTGGGGGGATTCTTGGTTTCCTGTCCTCGGGGAGTGATGTTAAGAAAGGGAAGTTAATGTCGTTGTTGCCTCTCAAGGGCAAGGAATTGCTTACAGACTGATGACTGAAGGCTGGGTACCCTCTTAAAAAGAGTGGTCCCTTCGCAGACCATCCTGGGTTGGGGCTATATTTGCAACAGCTTCTGCTTCACAGACTGGAAAATTTCCTGAATAAACACCTTAATTGTTGTTCTTCTAACACGAAGCTCAAGTAGCGGTGAATTTGTTTGTTTGATTTTTAACCCCCGCTAGGCTCCAGTTTATAACAGAGTAACTCAAGTATTGCAACTGCTTTCGGATGCCTGCAAGGCTGCACAGCTCCAGAGACAGCTGACGTTGTCAGCGTTTCAGAGCTGTAGTTGGCCATGTGCAGCTCAAATGGTGAGTGGACTTTGTCCTCCCAGGTCAGTTTCTGCAGGAGCCTTTGTGGCACAGTGGGTTGAACCTTGGGCTGCCAACAGAAGGGTTGGCAGTTTGACCTCCATCGGGGACAGATGAGACAGCCTGCTTCTCTACAGATTTACAGCCTTGAGACCGTATGGAGCAATTGCACTCTGTCCTAGAGGGTCCTAAAGACTCCACAGCTCTGGGTGTTTTGGTTGATTCAGTTTTTGCTTCCCTCTACCCTAGACTTCAACCAAAAGCAATTATTTCTTCAATTGAAATCATAATGAAGCCTTTCAAAGGGGGGGGGGCACCCTCAAAAACCTCTTACAGATTTCTATTCCTGACTCCATTTATTTTTATTATGCTGCTTAAATAAGTACTGACATGAAACTAGGTGTAAACTCGCAATGCTTATAGCCCTCATACAACCACATAGCCAAAAGAGATTTTACAAATGAAATACAAACAAAACTACTAAAAAAAAATCAATAACATTCAAATGAACAACATTAATTTCAGGCCACTTGAAATTGGTTGCCGAAAAGAAAATCTCTTCTTTCAGTGTGGATGTGGGACTCACTGCGCTAAGAAACATCCTGTCACCTCCCACCCACCCCAATTGCATGTCTATGGAAACTTAATTTTAACAGCCTTGTGTTACTTGTAT
>NW_022103898.1:65900913-65903385 GCF_000313985.2 Echinops telfairi
CATGACAACATCATTAACGTATGAAGTCCTCTATTCTCACGCAGTGACTTTGCTCCTTTCTAATGAGCTTTTCCCCCCTCAACCCCAAGATGGCACCTGGGTGAAGGGAGTCTTGTTTCTTGTGTGACCCTCACAGAATCCACTGCTGTAGAGCTTGGCACTATTGGTGACTGGGCATTGTGCCTTTGTATCTAGTGAGACGAGACTGTTCCCATTCGGTTCTCTGAATGTCACCCTGCCAGCTGATCTGGACCTCTTGGACCTTGCCATTGTGTCTGGTCACAAGATCCTTGTAGTCCGTGACCTGCTACTTGAAATGCGGATGTGTTCCAGTGTTCCAGTCTAACCTGCATTTCTGTTTCCTCCTGCGACTCACAGAACACGTCACTCTTTTCTCTGAATCACAACGGGCTCAGTGGGGTCATAGGAGGTGCCCTTGTCCCAACTGCCTGGGTTGGGTGCCTTTGCAGATATTGCCGCTCTGTCACTTGATGCCGCATTGTATCCAAACAAACAAAAGCAAAGCTCACTGCCTGGGAGTCAATCCTGAAGGCAGAGCAGAAGTGCCCTTCTGAGACTATGTCTTTACGGGAGTAGACAGCCCTCTCTCTCTCCCCACCTTTCCTCTGAGAAGCAGCCGGTTTCATGATTGACTCATGATTAGCACTAATGAAGCTTGATCTTTGTACTGATGAAGTGTTCATTTCTTTTATTTTAACAATTTTTGACTATAACAAACAACATGAAACTATGATACAGAGATAAATGACTAAGACTTAATGTCTTTTGAAGGTACAGTATATCATTTGAGGAAAAGTGAATGAATTCAAGAGGAAATTAATGAACAAAAAATAAAACGGTAGACAATAACACCAGTAAACATTCCGAAGGTCACGTTGCAGGGATATGTTTGTTTGCCCTGGTATCGACTCTGTGCCTTTTTGATGCCTTCTCGTGCAAACTATTTCGTTTCTCTCTCATTGCGGATATTCACAAAATCTGTGGCGTGCACTGAGAGTAGTGCACGGACACCCTCACGAAAGGAAACTTGGAGAGCCAGGGGATTTCTACTCGGCTCTCTTTAGAAATGCCAGGATTGTTGACTAAAAGAGAGCGGCCCTTACGATTAGATTTTTTAAAAGATGAATTCAAGTGTTTCTTTTCAAATATTTAATTTTCTAGTAGCGCAGAGCACATTTTCAGTCAAAGAAAACCTTGGGCCAGGCATGATAACTTTGCTCTCTTTGTTACTCTTTCACTTCCTTCCTTGTAATTTTAGGAGAATGAAAATCTGCCGGATTAGATGCATCTCTCTTGCCATTGGTAGTGAGCTTGAATCCTGCTAGACACACACAAGCTCGAAGGGCAGCCAGCCATGAGGTTTCCCCACGTGTCTATATGATTACTGAACTTCATGACTGGGCTCTACATCCAATGACTTTGTGGACTCACTCCCACCCCGGCCCCCAATCTTCATCCTGAAAAAGGAGAGAGGAAGGAAGGGCAGGAAGGGAAGTCCAATTAATGGCTTAAGCAGTGTGTCTATAAACCTTGACCTTCAGCCTCGAAATGTCTCCTTTGCTCAAAAGACAGCCCCTGAAGTTGAACATTTTGCCACGTGTGTAGTCTTGTAGAGCCCTGGGGACACTGTTAGATAAGCACCAGACCACTCTGCAAGACCAGTGGTTCACCCCCATCAGCCGTTTCCAAGGAGAAACATGAAGATCTGCTGCTGTAAACATTCACAGCCCTGGAAACACTATGCAGGTTCGCTGTGAGTTGGAATTGACTGGGTAGCAGGGGGTCATTTTTTGGATCTCAACAGTCAGTGTACTGGTTTAAGCAATAAAATATGGTGGAAGTGACCTTTGTGACTTCCGAGATTGGAACATAAATGCCGATGCAGTGTCTCTGTTGTTAGCTGGAACACTTGCTCTCGGTGTCCTGACCCACCATGTGGTTCCACTACCTCTGACTACCCAGGGACTGCCATACTGTGAGGCAGTGAAGCAACCAGGTGAGGCTGCGTGCAGGTGCTCCATCTCATAGTCATCCCATCCCAGGAAGCAAGCTTGTAACTGAATGAGTCTTTAGCTCAGTTCACCTCCCAGTTATTGGATCACCCCAGGATTTTAGTCTTTATCGCTTAGGTCCAAGACAGCATAACATTCGTGCTACGTGTGCCCTTTAGAAATTTCTGATCCTCAGAATTAATGAGCATAAAAAAAAAATGCTGCTCAAAGCTTCTAGCTTTGGGATAATGTTTTACACAGCAGTAGGGACTGAAACATAGATGCTTTCTTGCCTCCCTTCTGGGTTTCCATGTTTCCTTCCACGGCGCTCTCTGGGACTCACCACCGACCAGCTGCAAACCCTGTGCGTCCTCCAGGTCGTCCGCTGACGCTCCCGTCACCGTCTTGTAAACGCAGCTTGACTCTCTCTTCCGGGAATGGTTCTTCTTCTCTCAGTGGT
>NW_022103898.1:65903485-65908169 GCF_000313985.2 Echinops telfairi
TCGTCCGCTGACGCTCCCGTCACCGTCTTGTAAACGCAGCTTGACTCTCTCTTCCGGGAATGGTTCTTCTTCTCTCAGTGGTCTTTCTTACACCCTCTGGAGGGAGAGTAGAAGATCACTTCTGTTCTTTGATGCTTCCACACGCTTCTATTTCCCTCTGTCCTAAAAAGAAAAATCCCCATTTTGAACCTCATGCCATCTGACTATTCTCCCCCAACGTCTCTTATTTTTGCCGACAGGCCCCTTCGGTCTTTCAACTCCTGCTTTGCCCTCACTTAACCTAGTGATGTCGTGATTCTTGGAGATCTCAGTAGTCATATGAAATGCCCTTACAGGTTCTTCTCGGCTCTCCGTTCTCATCTCTTTCCATTGCTCTTTCCTCTGCTGACCTTCAGCTGCTCACTCCCACGGCCACGGCCAGCAGCTCTCAAAGGGGAGGTCTCTGAGGTCACAATTATTCTCATCATAAAACAAAAGTAGGGGCTTCCTCTTCACTCTCCATTCTAAAGTACACAGGGCATATTTCCAGAGGCACCACCATGGGTGATGGTTTGGGTGATAATTTAGATTCTGTCTCAACTTGTCTGGGCCAGGATTCTCAGTGGTTTGGTAGTTAAACCTTAACAATTCCCATCATCTAATATAATGTGATCACCTCCACAGTGAGATCTACTATGAGCAGCCAGACTGTTAAAAGGAGCTGTCTGTGACCTGCTTCCAATATAAATGGATGCTGTAGAAATTATTGCTTGCTTTTCATTGGCTCTGAATCCTGCATCTGGCTCATCCTTCGACCTCTGGTTTTTTGGATTAGAGCCAGTGGCCTGCTGTATTGCTTGATGATCCTGGGAGCCATCAGCAGCCTGATGTCTTGTCTGCTGACCATGGATTCATGTGCCTCTGCAGACAGAAGCCTGCTGTCTGCCCTGTGTTTGTTCATCAACACCTGCAGTTATGTGAGTCAAGAGGAGCCTCCAGCCTGACCCACAGACTTGGAACTTGTGTGCTTCTATAATGATGTGAGCCATTTCCTTGGTATAAACTTCTCTGTATACAAATACAGAGGAGCCCTGGTGGTGTAGTGGTTACACATTGGGCTGTGATCTGCAAGGTCTGTAGCTCAAAACCACCAGCTGTTCCTTGGGAGAAAAATGGGACTTTCTACTCCCATAAACAGGTAGTCTCAGAAACTCACAGGGGTAGTTCCTACGCTGTCCTACAGGGTCACTGTGAGTCAGCACAGTGAGTGTAAATCTATCATCTATCTGTCTGTCTATCTATCTATCTATCTATCTATCTATCTATCTATCTATCTATCTAGCTATCTAGCTATCTAGCTATCTAGCTATCTAGCTATCTAGCTATCTATCTACCTAGAAGCAAGGATGGCAAGACTTCATCTTACCTTAGACATATTGTCAGAAGAGGAACAGTCCCTAGGCGTCATGCTTGGTAAAGTGCTGGGGGAGTGAAGGAGGGGAAGACCCTCAGTATGATGGATTGACAGCGTGGCTGCATGAAGGGCTCAGGCATAGGCACAGTTGTGAGGATGGCACAGAACTGTGCAGTGTTTTGTTCTATTGTGCATAGGGTTGCTATGGGTCAGGGCTGACTCGATGGCACCTAACAACAACATATGCTTCAATAGTTTTGCCTCTCTAGAGAATCCAGTCCAAGACAACATCTTCGTCCTGGTAGCCAGTGGACTGTGTGCTTATATAGTCTTGGATTTAAAATTGTTCTCTTTTAGTATTAATTTCTCTATTTCTTTGCAAAACCCATATAAGCAAATGCTCTTTGGAGTGCTTAGTAGATTTTAAGATAATAAAGACTAGGTCCTGAGACCTAGGTTTGAAAATTGCTGCCTGAGACCTTTTCATTACCAATGACCTCAACATTTCCCTGACTCTTTTTCCAACATACTGCTCTATGAAACACCACCTCTCCTTCTGCCTCAATCTCGTTTATCCCGATTCCAATAATCTTCCATCCCGTCAGGACCTAAAATCCACTACCCTTTTGTATTTTCTTCACTTCTCTCACGTGCTTCTTCCCCTTTTCCCCAACTTTCATTTTTTGCATAATCAATCCTTCATATAATACGTAATACATAAATAACATTGATTTATACACGCAGCCTCTTAATTATTCTGAATTTCATCATCTCTCACTTTTCAGGACTCACCTGGAAAACCTGATTAAGTCCATTTCTCTACCTTTTTCATTCTGCTGTGCAGATTCGTGTGGTGGGAGAAATGCACACAGACAAGCTGTTTTCACACACTTTCATGGTTTTCACTGTTGCCAAGCAGATTCTGACTCATAGCGATCCCATGGAACAGAGTGGAACGGTCCCTGTAGGTTTCCAAGGCTGTCATTCTTCACCGGAGTAGAAAGTCGAGTCTTTCTCCTGCCAAGTGGTTGGTGGTCTTAAACTGCTGATATTGGGTTAGCAGCCCGAGGCATAACCCACTATGCCACCAAGGTGCTGTCATTTCATGATTAGTAATCTCTGCTTTGCATTAGGTAAGTCTGCTGTATAATTCAATGTAGAATATTGAAATATAAGGATGTTACTTTGAGGATTAAGGTGTGCCTGACTCAAGCCATGACATTTCCATTGTCTCATATGCATGTGGAAGTTGGAAATTAAATAAGAAAGACTAGAAGAATTGATGAATTTGAATTAGGTGCCGGAGAAGAATAATGAAAGTACCAGGGACTGCTAAAAGGACAAACCAATCTGTATTAGAGGAAGAAAGGCCAAAGTGCTCCTTAGAGGCAAAGATGGCAAGAGTTCCTCTTGCATTCTTTGGACATATTGTCAGGAGAGACCAGTCCCTGGAGAAGGACATCATGTTTGGCTAAAGTGGAGGGGCAGTGAGAAAGAGGAAGTCCCTGAAGGAGATGGATTGACACAGTGGCTACAACAATGGGCTCAGGCATAGGAGCAATTCAAGAATGGTGCAGGACTGTGCAGTGTTTCATTCTGGGGTGCAGAGGGTCACTGTGAATCCAGACTGACTCAATGGCACATAACAGCAACAGTCTCAAAAAGGAGGACCCTGAGGGTGCTTCAGTGCTCCACTGCTAACCACCAGGTTGATGCTTCGAATTCACCAGCGATTCTGCTTCAGAAAGTTGTGTTGGTCTGCTTCTGTAAAAAATCGCAGCCCGTAAAGTCCTGGGGGCAGTCAGTTCTACACTGTCATGTAGGGTCGCTCAGAGTTGGAGTCCACTGGAAGATAGTGGGGTTTTTAATCTTAAAGGGTCGTTAATGCTCAGGTTACCAAGCTCCATGGTCTTTTCACTCTTGCCTCTGCTATCCTAGATGACGAGAGGACTGGTGCCTTCCACTCACTCCTCTCTCCTATTCCATTTTCACCCTTAATTGGGGGGTTTTACTTCCTATTTCACTTAGAGCATAGAAATAATTAGAAGAAAACTTCTCCTTTCATCCATGCAGGAGAATCTGTCTTCACTCCTGAAACTAGGTTTGAGCTGTATGGTCTTAAAGAAGGTCAACTAAATCCCATTCTAGAGGTGACCTTTGTCTCTTCAGCTTACCCAATTTCTCCGTCTTTATTCCCATCCACCTACAAACATGGTCTTTAAAAACAACCTTTCCTTGACTTCTACTCTCTCTCTCCAGCTACCACTCCACTTTTCTGTTTCTCTTATCCCCAGCACTTGGGAATAAGACAAGGCTTTCTACTTCCTTAAAATATTGTAGTCTTGGAAACCAACAGGGGCAGTTCTATCCTGCCCTATATCAGAATAGACTGGATGGCAATGAGTTGATCCCCAGCATACAGGTGAGTACTTGGCTTATAATAGGCACTTAGTAAATCTCTGTCCAATGTATTAATGTACTAAGGTAAGGTTCCTAAGACAACTAGAGCAGTGATTTGCAGTTGATGGCGTAGTGATGCGTACAGTCAGTATGGGGTAGTAATGCTCCAGTGGTTTCCAGGTTTATGTTTGAGCTGTAAGCATCTTGATTGCAAGGGAAGAAGAACCAGGAGAATCACTACTGTATTATCCTTGGATTCCCCTTTGAGGTTGGAGAATTGAGGACCTAAGTACAATTGACTCCATGAGAGGTAGATGGCAAATGAGCGGGAAGTCTCTCCATCATTGCTGGTAAAGACTGGCTCCTGAGAAGTACTCCCCAATGTCTAAATCTATGGGTACCTGTTGTTAAAACACGTTTCTGTTGATGATGGAGGAAAGCAGAAAGTTAAACAATAGAGGAATGCTTTACAGAACATTGTATTTTTGGTATTTGTTCAGGATGGGGACTGTTGTGTCAATAGCTGTGCCATCCTTTTAATCTTTGACTCCTCATTGCACTCCATGGCATTGTATGCCATTAATAGATGCCTAATTAAATGAATGAGCGAATGAGAGAAAATGAGGTGACATCATGATTAGCCTTGTGTTGGGAAGGACGTAGATCTAACTTTCCCTCTTCCCAGAGGTAAAGTCTATGGAAAAGTCAAGGGTGGAGTAGATTTCTGCCTGGCACCAGGACACAACATCCAGCTGTATTTTTCAATCACTTTAAGTAAAAAAAAAAAATCTTTGTGTATGTTATGGGCAGCATTTGATAAAGCTGTGCCAAAGACAAGGCTGTTTTAAAAACATATCTGAACAGTTTGTATATTTCCTTATCTATAGTTTA
>NW_022103898.1:65908269-65909013 GCF_000313985.2 Echinops telfairi
TCCTCCTGTCCTTAGTGAAGCCCAACTGGGTTTACCAGTGTATAATGATGTGTTAGTAAAATGAAGATTAGTATATTTTCCCCTGGTTTTTCTAAGCAAATTCATTGTACTTGAATGGAAGGAAATAAAAAGACAGGCTTTAATCGAATAACTTATTATGCCATTTGTTTTCTCCCCTTAATATCAAACAAAGGAAATAAATACTTAATCAACTTCCTTGCTAATTATGGAAGCCAAAGGACAGCATAGTGTTATTTGACAAATATATGATGGTCCCTGTGTTTTTAGGGAAAATATTTATAATGCTATTACACTAAAATTTCCTAGAGCTATACCCTATGTATGGGTATATTTATTAGAGAAGGAAAACACAAGTAGTTTCTTAAAAGAGAGCAATATAAAAGCGACAAGATTGCATTCAGACAAAGGCAGAGAGAACTGGAAGGACCAGGAGAAAAAAGGCAGTCCTGTTGAGTTCCGGCTCCTACACATTTCGCTATACCATGGGATACCCCTCTGAAACCAGAATTGTCCTGGGCAGAGGGGAGCTTTCGGAGTACACATTTTTCCCTCTAGGCGAGCATCGAGTAACGTGCTCTGAGTTTGTGCACCCAGTGGCGTCGCCTGGGAAGGTTCTCTCTGGTCACAGTGAGTTTTTTCGTAAAAGCAGGTTTGCTCAAACCTTCTTTTTTGTGATGGCTGATTTAAGAGAACAGCTGTGGCTATGGAATTTTGTTTCCTGTT
>NW_022103898.1:65909712-65917361 GCF_000313985.2 Echinops telfairi
TCAGTCAACTACCTGAATGATGAAAGTGCTAACTCATAGTGCATTTGGAGTTTGGTCCACCAGGTCAGACTGTTAATCAAGGTTTCTATTTAGAGGTTCTGAAAAGATTGCATAAGAGTGTGTGACAAAAAAGACCTGATTTGTGGCAGACTGGGTACTGGTTTTACCACCATGACAATTTACCTGCTCATGCAGCCAACTCAGTGTGCCAGTTTTTGGTAAAAAACAGCATGCCTCTCTTTCCCCATGTACCTTACTCACCTGACCTCCCTCCATGCAACTTCTTTTTGTTTCCAAGAATGAAGAGGAACATGAGAGGAGAGCAATTTGATGACTTGGAAGTGGTTCAGAAAAAAAAAAAAAGAGAGAGGTGCTGTCAGCCATCCAAACAGATGAGTTTGAAAAATGTTTTCAAGAATGGAATTGCAGATTTGACAATTCTATTAAGTGTAATGGTCAGTATTTTGAAGGTGATAAGAAAATTTTAAATACATATCTTTGGGGAAAAAAAGTCCATTTTTTGGATACACAGCATCATCACTTTGTTATAAGGCTGTGCTTTTTATGTACATGCAGTTTTAACCATATTGCATGGTGGATAATCTCAAAGTCCACCATAACCAGGAGTCATACTTAGATTAACGGGATCAGTTCAGTGCCCCAGCACCCCACTCCTCCCCCACCCCTTCCCTGTGCTCCTCTTTAACTACTAATTTCTATGTGAAATGCCATTTGTTTGTGTGCTTATGCTTTTCATCTTCAAAGATTCCCACCTAGTCTTCCTAAATTTCAAAGCATCCGCCTGGTGTATATCCTTCATCACCAACAATGAAACATCAGAAAAGAAAACATATTTACTAGTTTTCTCAGTAGTGGCTGGCACAGCAAGTCTAAGGCATTCCACAAATTCTAGTTGATTGATTGATCCAGGTCTCTGCCCTCCTGTAGATCCTCTTTAACCTAAGGAAGACTTCTGAGTGTATCAAAGGCTCCTCATGGATTGCTTAGCATGTAACTAGTCAGTTTGATCTGAGATATGTGCGTTGGATGAGAAGTGAATATTAAGTGACCACAATTTAACTTCCAGTTATGGGAAAACGACCAAAGAAATTTGATTTCCCTACAGGATAATTAGTGTTGAGCTTTTAGAATCATTCTTGGATTTGAATATGAACTCCTACACTAACTAGCCCTATGACTTTGGGCAAATGACTTGACTTCTTAACGTTTTCCTTTGTAAAAATGGCTATGACAGCACTTATTGTGCAAATGTGTGGGAAAGATTGCGTATGTGTACAAGCACCTGCTAGTAGTGGGGCTCAGTAACAGTCACTGCACACAACCCAACTCATAGACACCTTGTGGGTCAGACCATACCTGCCCCAGAGTTTCCAAGATTCTGACCTGCCTGCTCCTCCTCCTGCAGAGTGGTTGGTGAATTTTAACAGCTGATCTTTCATTTAACAACTGAGCACTACACTACTCTGCCACCAGGCATGCTTAAAAACACAAAACAAAAATAATAACAACCCAATGCCATTGGGTTGATTTCAACTCATAGTGACCACCAGGACAGAGTAGGACTGCCCTGTGGGACTTCCAAGGGTGTAACCCCTATGGACGCTGACTGCCACGTCTTCTCCCTACACAGACACTGGTTTGTTCAAACTGCCAAGCTTTTTGGTTAGCAAACAAGGGTATAACCACTGTAACACCAGGGTTCCTTACCAGGGGATTGAACAGGGACATTTAGACGTGGGCAGAAATTAGAGTCAGAGAGAGCGGGAAGCTCAGGTGCTCATGTTATTTCGCTTCAGTGTGTTCTGGGATGTTTGGAGATCCCTGTGTCAGACTGGAATCCACAAGGTCGGCAGTAAAACCACCAGCAGCTCCACAAGAGAAAGATGGGGCTCTCTCGTGCCCTGAAGAGTTCCAGCTCAGAAATCCACAGAAGTTAGTGGTATCCTGTCTTTTGGATCGCTGTGAGCGGGCCTCGCGTGAAGGCAGTGAACTTGGTGTTTGGTTTTGGCATACTGTGAGCGGAGATGAGGATAGAGAACTGAGCAGAGACATTGTAGCCTACAGAGACTGATGTAGATGTAGGCTATTTCCTTTCGTCTTGCCAATGGTGGTGGGGGTCGGGGAGTCACTTTCGACTCATGGGGACCACATGTCTGCAGAGTTGAGCTGCTCCAGAGGGTTGGCCACACTGTGGCACTGTGGAGGCAGATTTCCAGGCGTGTCTTCTGAGGCACCTCTGGGTGGGTCTGCACTGCCAACCTTTCTCTCTGTCGTCGGCTGCTTAACCAAATTTATGTCACCCAAGGGCTTTCTTTTACCAACAGTCCTTGTGTTACAGAAAAATAAAAACAAAACAGAACAGTGAAGCAACTTCAAAATGTAGGGTTCGGTGAGTAGCCCAAGGATGCTGTATTAGTCTGGGTACTCTAGGGAAACAAACCCACAGAAACTCATATATGTATAGGAGAGGTTTTATATATAGGGAAAGTGTACATACCAAAAGCATCTCAAGCCCATTCAGTCCAAGCTCATAAGTCCGACTTAGCCCATATGTCCGACACCAATCTACAAAGTCCTCCTCAAACTCACAAAACACACGCAGTGATGCCGAATGCAGGAGGACCACAGGCCAGTGGGTAGAAAGTCTTTGAATCCAGTGGTGGTGTAAGCCTCTCAGTGCTGGCAGGGGTCTCCATGCAGCTTCTCCAGCACCCAGAGCTGCATCAGTAAGTCCATGTGCCTTCTCCTTAGGGATGTCTCACAGGAAGTGAGCCTTGCCAGTTGAGGCAAAGAACTAGCTAAGGTAGCCGCACACTTGTCGGACCACCAGAGAGCAAGAGACAAGAGAACTAGAAAGGTAAGGTTCACCCAGCCCTTTATCTCTCCGCCCTCCAATTAATCCCACAGGTGTTCATTGGCCAGGTTGGCAAAATGACCCTTAACTATCACAGATGCTGAGAGAACAGTGGTCCTCTTTGGCTTCAGAACTTGAACTTGGTCTCTCAGACATCAGAGGGTGTATTTTCTGTTAATGTTTCTGGATTTATACTCCAGAAGAGTTCCCACATTTTACATCCTAAAATAAGTATTTGGCAACAGTAGCTATTTGTTAAAATATTTAGAAACAAAAGTAATTATGAACATGACCTGGAAATGGACCTGGGTCAATTGGTGTCAGGTTGAGGCACTCCAGACTTGTGCTAGAATTTCATGTCTCTGCATAAGAGGATTGATTTCAAAGCCCCACACCACCTTTTGTTTCTTTGCTGATAGGTGGTGCGGCCTGTAATGAAGCTCTTGAATCACGATTTTCCAATTCTCCTCCCGTCTGGGACTTCATGTGCAGAGTAGTGTGATGCACAGTGAGGCTTTAAGTACATGTTAAGTGAAGACAGTAAACCCATCAACTGAACCATTACCCTTCAGTATAGACAACCCGCAAAGATGGGATACTCTGGATTTTGCTTGAACACTTCAGTTAATGGCTTACAGATAAAGAGAACATCAAACAGCCGTCCTCTTTGAGGCTGTGGAGAACCGTCCCTGGGACCTCAGGGTGTTCCTTTTGACTACACAGATCAACTTCTGTCACTGGAACCCTGGCTCCTCCCTCCAGTAATAATGAGGCTAACCCCATTGTGGACTCAGAACTATTCATGGTCTGGCCCAGTTCTGCTTAGTCTTTCAACATAAAGCAGATAAAGAGCTCCTACCTGGGAGAATTCCATTTGCTATGGAGGTCAATACGGATGGCTCCCTTTGCTTGCTGCTCAGATCCAATCATAGCAGGATTGGTGGTGGTGGTGGTGGTGGTGGTGGGGCAGACTGCTGCTGGGGTACGACCTAAATAGATGCTACACATCACCAAAATAAAAGTTAATTCAGTTAAATGCAGTTAATTCAAGTGTCACTACATGACTCATACCATAGTAAACGGACCCACAAATAGATATTTTAAGAATGTCTTACTTCACAGAGCACATGACTAGCATCCACAATGAGCCCACATGAAGTTCAGCTCAGCTTCTGGTGTTTAGAATTGACACTCCTACCCACTCTCTCCATCACATCTTCAAACTCTACCTTGGTTCCCGCCTCCTCTTCCTGATGCTGATGTTTCCAGGATGCTGATGTTTACTTCTTATCTACAACACTACTGCTGCCCCTTGTATGTGTTCTCTGAGGGATGGTGGCTCCAGTCATGACCTCCTTTGTCCCAGGTGTGGGTTTTGTCCACAATCTTAAAGGATCTCAGAAACCTGACTTTAGATTCTTGTTGTTGGTGGTGTTACTACCTGCCTTTGAATCCATTCTGATTCCAGGGACCCCATCTACAACTGGACTAAACACTGCCTGGTTCCGAACCAGCATCACAATTCTACGTGAGCCCCTTGTTGCAGCCACTGTGTCAATGCATCTTGTTGAGGGTCTGACTGTTTCACTGCCCCTCCAGCTTATCAAGCATGATGTCCCTTTTTAGGGACTGGTCTTTCTTGATAATATGTTCAAAGTACATGCAATCACACTTTATCGCCCTCACGTCTAAGGAGCAATTTGGCTGTCCTTCCCAGACAGCTGTGTTTGTTAGTTTGGCAGTCTGTGGCATCTTTTAGATTCTTTTCCCGCAACCATAATTCAAATGCCTCCATTCTTCTTTGGTCTTTCTTATTCATTGTCCAACTTTCACATCTATATGAGGTGATTAAAAATACCTCGGCTTGGGTCAGACTCTTTTTAGTCCTCAAGGAAACATTCTGGCTTTTGAAGACTTTAATGAAGTTATTAAAGCAGCAGACTTACCCATCGCCATGCATTGTTTGAGCTCTTCACTGATGCGTCCAAAGAACTGATTGTGGATCCCAGCAAGATGAATTCCTTGACAAAGTCAATCTTTTCTCCATTTATCGTGATGCTACTTATTGGT
Source organism: Echinops telfairi (assembly GCF_000313985.2). Classification (NCBI taxonomy): domain Eukaryota; kingdom Metazoa; phylum Chordata; class Mammalia; order Afrosoricida; family Tenrecidae; genus Echinops; species Echinops telfairi. Next base: position 65,914,658 of record NW_022103898.1, read on the forward strand.
CTGGTTGTGAGGACTGTGGTTTTCTCTACTGTAAGTCGTACTCCACACTGACAGCTGCAGTCCAGGATCTTCATCAACAGTGCTTCAAGTCCTCCCTTTCTGCAAGCAAGGGGTGTCATCTGCATATTGTTAACAAGCCTTTCTCCAATCCTGATGCTGCATTCTTCTTCAGATAGTCCAGCTTCTCTGATTATTTGCTCTTTTTCATATTTTGAACATTAAGGGCGCATCTTCTGCTACTATTCATGAGATTGCCAGTAGCTAACAATGCTCTTTGCTTTTCATAAGGTTTCCAGTGGCTACTTCTTGTGAAACGGACAACCTACTCCTTCTCTCCCCGCACCCCGTCATTTTATTAGGAGCTAATCCAGACATCATGCCATACCATCGTTCAATCGTATGAAGCACGGTTGTGCAACTGCTATCATAATCCACTTCAAAATTTTCCTTCCTCTTGAACTCTGTGATATCAGCTCCCCCTTACCTCCCCTGCGGTACCCCCATGACCCCTTATTTACTTACTGTCTCTATATATTCACCTATCCTGGGTTCCATGTACTGGAAAACAGACAAGTACTTAGAAAATGCTGCTCAGCAGAGCATTAGTGATGTTTGTGATTTGAAGTATATTAATAGCAGATGCTGTTCGTTTGTAATAAAGTTTTGTGTCAACTTGGCTCTGCCTGAATCTCAATGGTTGGCAGTTAAAATGTAATATTTCCCCATGATGAGATCTAACAATGTAATCGCTTCTACAATAAGATTTGTATGAGCGGACAATAAATTGAAAGGAAATGTGCTTAGAGATGTGGTCTATTGCCATTATAAGTGAAGCTCTTGAAAAGTTTGCTTGATTTTGGCTGGGTCTGGATTCCACAACTGATTCAACTTCTGATCTGTGGCTCTTTGGACTTGAGCCAGCAGCCTACCATATATAACCTATTGCTCCTGGGAGTTGTCAGCAGCCTGCTACCTTATTTCCTGGCCTTCAGTTCATTTCACCTCTGCAGCTAGAATTCTGAAATCTAGCCCGGTAATCTTGATTCCATTAGCCCTTGCAACTACAAGAGCCAGAAGACTCCAGCTCGACTTGAAATTTTACACCTCTACCACTGTGCGAGATATTTCCTTATTATAAGTCTCCCTCTCTATAAACATATAAACTTCACTTGTTTTGCTTCTCTAGAGAGCCCAGCTTCAAACATCTGTGAAGCAAGAAGAACATTAGTGCTACAGAACTTTGGATTGTGTTTTCTCTTTGGTCTGTCATATCATTGTAATAAAATCTTTCCCTCATTTCTGATGTTATTTTACTGAGCTTGACTTCCCTGATTGCTCCCTCCCTAGTGAACAAGTGCTACATTTATTGAGAACTTACTACATGTCATATGCTGTGCTACTTGCTGGAAATATGAATACTAATAAGCTAGGCTTGTCTTTAAAAATGAACTACAGTGTAAAGCAAACATATATATACATACATATATATATATATGTTTGCTTTACACTGTAGTAAAGCAGGGCTTCAGTCTCTTTCTATTCAATATAGTAAAGGATCTCTTTGGGGTAGAAAAGGAATTTCTGAGCATTTTTTTTTTTAAAGAAAGTTGCTTAAGATTTTCATATCATTCTGTGAGGCACTGTATCACAGACATAATTAAAAGGCATATAATAAACTAGAAAGAACATTTACCAAATAAAAACCAAAAATTTAATTTCTTGACAAAGGGAGCACATAGTAGCTTTTTAAATCAGTCATTGTTGAATGAATGAATAAATGAATCCAAAGCAACAAGAAAAAGAAAATAATTCCAGTAGAAAAGGAAAAAGTTGTGAAAACTGTTACAGGGCAAGTCAGACAAAAAACAAACAGAAAACAACAACATGAAGTCACAATTTATGAAAAAGCAAAGAAATGCAAATTAAGATCAAATAACTCTTTCAAATGTCACTCACTAATTTGGCAGACACTACTCATTTATTCTCATCATGTTAATTTCTGTAAAATTGAAATTATTTTGTCTAATTTAAGCAGAAGCCCATCTGAAATTGATGTTGCTATTCCCATTTTATTGGCGAGGCTTCACGAAACTGAGCCTTGCACTGCTTTCAGAGACAGCACTTGAGCCCATACCATGCTGCTTCCAGAGCTCAGGCACTGTTCTGCCATGCTGTTCTTTAAGGGTTAGAAATATCACCAACAGTGTTTTATGACACCAGAAGCTGCTTAGGAAATAGACGTAAGCAAAAAGCCAGATATTATAATACATAATGCATATATAATCCCAAATATATGCTTTTTTAAATGGCATATACAAAAAAATCTGGAAAATATGTGTTAAGAGGTTAACAGTGATTATCCATGACTTCTGAAAGTTAGATGGACTTTCATCTCTTATTAGTCTGTCCTTTAAATTCTTCCCAAGCAGCAATATTTTTAAAGTCTCATCAATGTGTGGGTGTCTGCATTTGACCATGACAAAATTATTTTGAAGTTACTATGAAAGAATAGCCAGGCACAACCTGTTGTTTTTTTTTTTGAAAAGAAGTACTCTATGGGAATAGACCAGCATTGGTTCGTGGTGCAGGGAATCCAGAGTGAAGGAATACATTAAAAAATGGCATGACTGCCCCTCCCCCCAGAAGAATTTATTTCAAAGGACGGCACTGAATCCGCAGCTCCGGGCGAGGGACATATCTGATC
>NW_022103898.1:65919355-65969971 GCF_000313985.2 Echinops telfairi
GGCCTTAAGTGGAGAGCAAATGTTTTGAGAATGATGAGGGCAATGAATGTACAAATGTGCTTTACACAATTGATGTATGTATGGATTGTGATGAGTTTTATGAGCCCCTAATAAAACAATTAAAAATAAATTTAAAAATGGCATGACGGGTCAGCTCAGAGAAGAGGAAATGCAGATGTCTAATCTATATTTGGAGAACTAGTCAATGATACTAGTAAGTATAGATTTTCAAATGAAAGCTATCAGAAGTATTTTTGATCTCTGAGATGAGGACAGCTTTTTGGAAAGAGATTGCTCAGTGCTTTCAAAAAGAGGTGCTGAAATAAGCATTCCAAAGTGACTGCTCTGGAGAAAGCAATTTGATGATCAGTATCAGAAGACTTAAAATTGCTTATTCAAATCTTGACCAGTAATTCAGCTTATGACACTCAATGCCTAGTAAATAATCCTGAAAAGGCTTTCTGATCATAATAGGGAAAAATTGAAAGCAGCTTAAATGTGCAGCATTAGTGGGGGAGAAATGCTGGTAAATCATTCAAGGACTAATTTGTTCAACGATATTCACCACATTGACTACACCTATGCCGGGCAGTGATTTGAACGATGAGGGTGCAGCAGTGAGCCGAACGGACTAAAATTTTGCCCAAATGATTTTTATAGAAGATTTGCAAAATAGCATAATATAGGAAATGCTTGTTTTCAAATATGAAGTATGAAAGTAGAACATGATTGTGAATACGTTGACTTGCACAGTGTGAAAACGAACAGCAAGTCCTGCAAGGAAGTACATGAAATAGTAACAGTTCTTAGTTTGCACTTACATTGTGGAAGATAACAATTTCATCTTATAATTTTCTGTATGGCCCAACTGTTCTACAATGCTAATGTACTTTTTTAGTTAGAAAAATAAACATAAAATTTAATTGCCATTATTTATTGCATATTTGCAGTTTTCACTTTAAATCAGGAAATAAGAGCTTCTGTCCAATCCATGATGAGAATTTAATAGTTCTAATTAAAACTAGCAGAATTTGTGATTTTATTGAGCTCTTAAAACATCTTTGGTTTTACTGATATGTTTAAAGCCTTTAAGATGCCACTTTCATTAGAAAACTCCTATAGTAAATGGTAATTGTATATTGAACAGATAAAAACTTACATTCAACAGATCAAAAAGTCCAACACAATGTCAGTTTGATTAGGTAAATGCAAAGTTAACAGCATAGTAATTCTTTAGAACTCCTATTTTACATGCCATAAGGAGTGTTGTAATATAATTAAAATTCTGAAAATGGCTATTCAGATAATGTTTTCCCCTGCTCTCTTCTGTTCTTAAAGTAAAGCGAGGGAATTGAATTTCACATTGCAGTATTATTTCCTATAGTGAAGGGTTCCACTACTGTGATTCTAAGTCAACTTTAATTATGTTCTATAGGTTTGTGTACATTCATCTGATGGAATTGGGTTGTATTTTGAAATGTGTTAGATAGGTCCCTCAAGTTTAGGAATTATTTTTAGATATTCTATTTGAAAAGTGTTTGAGCTAACAATAAAGATATTTAAAATTAAATGAAAAATTGTGCAAGGTGTCTGTGACAGCTTATACTTTTAATTTCACGGCAGGAGAAGCTATATTGGGGTTCCATGAAGAGTTTAGTTTACGTTTGTTTTGTGTAAAGGTACGTGAGACTTCAAATTGATGCTCAGAATGACTGACATCAGCGTGCAATGCAGTCATGGCGAGTCACTAACCGCTGCCATCTAGCGCATTCTGACTCATGGGATAGGCTGCTCCTGAGAGTTTCTGCGAGAGACTGCTCGTCCTTGGGGCCGACGCTTCAACTCTCTCTCACAGAGTGGCTGGTGGGCTTGACCTGCGATCTTGAAGTTAGCCACCCAACACTTAACCTCTTGGGCCACCAGGGTTCCTTATTAGAATCATTAGTAACGCAAAACATCCAATTAAAGAATTGAGGAAATGTCAAGAATCCTTTGTGGACAAGAACACCCCCCACCCCCACCCCCCATCAAAAACAAAACCAAAAAACTGTCATCGAGTAGCTGCTGACTCATCGTGCATCTATAGGACAGTGTGTTTGTCCGGGTTGACTAGAGAAACAAATTCTTGGACGCTCAGATGTGTGTAGGAAAGAACTTTATATCAAAGAGCAATTGTACATTAAGGAAACAGCCCAGTTCAGTTAAGGTTAAGTCCATAAATCCCATATTAAGCCCATATGTCCGTTAGCAGTCTATAAATTCTTCTTCATACTCACACAGCACATGCAATGGCCCCAAATGCAGGAAAAAAAGATCATAGGCCAGTGGGTGGAAAGTCTTGTGGACACAGTGGCAGTGCAAGCATCTCAGTGCTGTCGTGTGTCTCCATGTGGCTTCTCTAGCTCCAAGGCTTGTCAACAGGAATGTCACATTGAGAGAGTCTGTGTGGATCTGGCCTCCAGTGAGCTACTTATCTCTGTGGCACCTCCAAATGATTGACAGGCTAGCCCCCACCCCTTCCTAATTGACAGGAGATTAAATAACTGCCATAGACAGAGTAGAAATGCTCCTGTGAGTCTCTGAGACTGGAACTCTTCTCAGGAGTAGAAAACCCCATTTATTGCGAGGAGCGGCTGGTGGTTTTGAATTCGTGACTTTTCAGATTGCAGCCCAACATTGGACCACTATGTCACAAGGACTCCGCTGTTGGGCAAGAATCCCTATGAATTAGTTGTTGGGTGCCAGCAAATCAATTCCAAATCATAGCCATTCTATGTAACTAATTCTACATTAGCACTGCCAAGTAGAGTTTCTAGGCTATAATATTTTTTAAAACAAACTTTTTATTATGAACTGGGTGAAGTTAAAATATTTTTATTGGCAAGTAATTCACATATCATACAATTCAATAATTCAGTCATCTTCAAAAGAGTTATGTAATCATGACCACAATCAATATGAAATGTTTTCTTTTTTCTTGTACTCATTGTTAGTCTCCCATTTTCCCCCAATGTCCCCTGCCATGTCCCTAGGTAAGTGTTAATCCAGTTACTGACTATAGGTTTACATGTCTGGAATTCATATAGAGAGAAGCACACAAAACAAAATTAAGAGAACCCCCCCCCACCAAAAAAAATGAAAAAATAAAACAGAGAAAAACTTCAATTGAAAAGAAAGCATAAAATATTAAAAACTGGATCAAATTAAAAATGTGTCAAAAGAGAGATCAAATGATAAGGCATTGCATTGCAACCTAACTACATCAGCCAGAATCAACTCCACAATGCTCTCTATCTAATAGCAAGACTATCATATCTCCGAATTATGGTCAGAGGCTTAATCCTCAAGGGAACCATGCAAGTGGATTTTGGGCTTCTATTGTCATCCATCGCAAACTGGGTGTTTGGACTCTAAGTTCTGATACCATTCCCTCCTCTGGATTTGTATTTTATTATTTATAAACCTTGGATCACACAAGCTAGTGTTCTTCTTTTCTGTGGACTTAGTTGATACCTCACTTAGATGGCTGCTTGTTTTAAGACAAGCCTCTAAGACCCTAGGTGTTATTCTTCCTGATAGCCAGACGACATCTGATTTCTCCAACACACTTTGTGGGGGTACTCATGGCTTCAGTCACCTCTCCATGATGGTGAATGTCAAGTAGGGCCAAGTTAGAAGAACTAATTGTTCTTAGATTAGGGCTAAAATTAAGTGTGACCCCAAAGTCTATTCATATACCTGTTATTTATCTGTATCCCTGGTTCATTTTAGAGACAGCATTATCATTTTGTTGGAGAATATTATAAATTCAGTTCGAAACCATTGGCCACTCTCCAGGAGAACATTATAAACTATCCCTATGGGGCACAAGGCGATACTATTGATAGTATCAGTAGTCTAGCCAATGATATAGAAATTAGAACACTATTGAGAAAAGGAAATTATACATGTATAGCCCAGCTTATTTTTTTTAACCACAATATGTGAATTATTGACTTGTACAGATTAAAAGCTTATGTGACTGGACATGCGTTACACAAACAGTGAGAGTGGGGAATAGGGCAAAACTTTCAGTAACACTCATTCACAGAGGCAGAACCATGCCTGGCAGAGTAACACGTATGTTCAAAAGCAAGAGAGCATGAAAATAGTAAATATATGGTAGCCCCAGGCCACCAGACAGTGAGAACCCTCAAAAGAAGGGGTCTGAACCCAAATCCAACGGCCACCAATTCCATAACCTTGGGACCGTGATCACCTGCTGCACCTACTAAAGCATTCTGCCTTAACTCTAAGGGAGTGTTTCAGTTCCTTAAATCAACTCTAAGTGGGTTTAAGGTCAAGTCCAGTTTGTTTAGAACAAGGGGTCAGCAAACTTTTGAAGTCTGATCCTAAACAACAATTTAAAAATTATTCAAGAAGCCATAAATATATTTTTACAAACAAATGAAATCACCATTATCTGAATAGTAGCCTTTAAGATTTTTCGTTTTCATTTCATTTGAGAGCCACATATAAGTACTGAAAGAGCTGCATATGGCAGTTTGCAGACTGTGACTGAGAGGGGTTTCTAAAGAAGATGCTTCTGTTGCGGTCTCTGAGGTATGTTGTGTGCCTTGAAAGGGCAGAGTCTCAAGTCCCAGTTGTCTATCGCCTGTGACCTGGGGTCACCAAAGTCTAGACAGAAACTGGGTCAATAGTGCCCAATTATGAACACATCTTTCATCTTCCGCTCCCTTGGAGCCAGTGTAAGTAACAATAAGCATTTTCCACAAAGGCAAGTTGCCCCACCCAGTTTACCCACCAACAGCAGTGTCATGTCTGGGCTACAAAGCAGATTTTGAGGTCTCTTCTCCCATTGAGCAGCCAATAGGTTTGAACCACTGACCTTGTGGCTTAGCAGCCTAACACTTGACCCACTGTACCACCAGGGCTTCTTGAATTTAGCAATGTAACCAAACTGCAGTGTCATGTCTGGACTACAAAACAGATTCCGAGGTCTCTTCTCCCATTGAGCAGCCAATAGGTTTGAACCACTGTCCTTGTGGCTTAGCAGCCTAACACTTGACCCACTGTACCACCAGGGCTTCTTGAATTAAGCAATGTAACCAAACTGTAATGTAGGCAGTTTGCTTAGCATCTAAGCTAGGTGAATTGCACCACTAAACCAAAAATCCAAAGCCCACTGCCAGGAAGTCCATTTTGACTGGCAGCCACCCTATAATGACCTTGGAGGACAGAGTAGAAGTACTTTGTAGGGTTTTTGAGACCATAACTCTTTAGGGAGCAGACAGCCTCAACTTTCCCTCATGGGAACGGCTGGTGAATTTCAACGACTGCCCTTGAGATTTAGCAGCTGAACACTTAAACCACTGTACCAGGGCTTCCTGAATGAGGTGTCATCACATCACTGTGTCACAACACAAGGTTAGGGAGCCCCAGAGAGGTTCCTAGTGCCCCTTGGTTGGAGAGCTAGGAAAGGAGCCCTTGTCACTGTGACCTGTTGAATGATGTTTTTATCTGCTTAATACACAATTGTCGTTGACTATAGAAGTGTCCTAATGTAAGTAGCATCTGACAGGCTTTAAATATATCCGTGAAAGCCCAGCCTGCCCTACACCTCTTTTAGAAGCACTTTAAAAATTAAAAAGAAAAAATTTTTTCTTATGGTACCTACCACTGTGAGTTGAAACTTGAGGCCAATTCCTTACCATGCTTAGCATCCTGTAGATCCCCCGCGGGCTTATGGAGATCTCAGATTTTCCCTCCTCATGTCTGGTTTGCTGTCACCAGGCTCAAGCATTGTGTGGTGACCCCTCCCCAGCCCTCCCCAAAGGAATTAAAATAAAAAACCTGACCCTCACAGGAAAACTGTATCCTGTAGCAGACCCATTGCAGAGTTGGAGGACGAAGCTAGAAAGACACCTTTTTCTAGTAATACTTGGATACCATTGCCCACTCCCTTTTTTGGGCTCTAAACAGTAGGGGGATCAATCATTCCTCCTTCTTTATCTGCCTCTGCCTCTGTCCTCTCTTATTGCCCTGTCCAGACATAAAATCACTAGTGTTTTGCTTCCTGTTTAATTTAAAGGAGGGAAATAAATCAGAGAAGCAACATGCACCAGTCTCTCCTATGAGGCACCCCTTGATGATTTTATCTAAACAGTATGATTCTGAATCCCTTTTGCTCTGTGCTAGGGTTTATTTCTCTCTATCAGTCAAGCCCAGTCTCTCTTTCTGGATTAGTGCATTGCAGAAACAATTTGAACATGTGCACTTAGGACCGGGATTTCCTTATGTAATGCTTTGATTCTCCCCCACCCCCCTTGCTGGAGAATAGTATATTAAATGACTCTGGGCTAGAATCTGTTTAAATTCTAAGACAGAAACATCGTGACAGTCACGGGAGGAAAATTAGAAGGAGCTGGTGTCAGCTGGAGCAATGCGGAACAAGATAAAGAGCACTGAGATCCATAGCACACCCTGGGAATCAACAGGAATTTTATAGTAATTATGATGACGGCAACAGTGGTACTCGATGTTCGCAGTAGCTTTTTATTTTCATGGCTTTTCAAGAAAAATGCACAGCCATTAAAAAGTCCGTATTAATTTTCTTTAAAAAATTTTTGGTTTCCATACAAAGTAGGAGTGAGCAAGAAGATGCTCTGAGAGCCGTCCCCTGATCCCCCTTCCTCCCTCCTCTGGAAATCATCCTGATCAATAAGTGATCCATGCAAAGTGCTCAGTTTCTGATGTGCTGCTTTAGGATCCACAAATCCTGGTTCTCACAAGGTAGGTACACTTTGCGTATGAAATTTAGGGGGACAGTTCTTCGGATGAAATCCCTTAGGTGATTGCGACTTGTGCAGGGGGTGCTTAGCTAGTGGAGCGAATGCCCTCGCAGCCTGTATGGCACGCCCCTCTACCCCCAGGAGCAGAGAGCTGGGACTAGCTCCTTGGAGAAATTGGAAGTGTCATGACCTTTTCCATACGCATTACTGTGCTTTTTCTAGTTCTCTGGAAATTGTATATTGAGAATTGATAGGCAAATCTCTAAAGCATAAAACGCGAGGCTCTGTTATAAAAGGTTCTTTTGGGGTCGGCGTTACCCGTGGCATGAGTGGGCCCTATGTAAGTGGTTTCACTTCCGTGGATGAGAAATGTCTTTGAATTCCTCGCCTCCCCCTCTCCCCCAATAGTTCCTTTATCTATTCTCCCTCTGAAATTCCACAAAAGAGCTTCTCCTTTTATTTTCCCCCTTTTAACTTCAGGCTCTGAATCTCGTACCCAAATGCAAATGTCGCAGGCATTGCTAAGAGATACTATGTTCGGCCGTACAGTAACATTTTAGTCAGTTTATAAACGCTTCTGGACTGCAGGATTTTGTTTTTCCTTAATAGTACTGAGTAGGGAAAGTACTTGGTTCTGGGTCCTGGGGGTGCAATAGGGACAAAGAAGGGGATGCCTCACAGTCGGTGGTTGGAAAAGGAAACTGGGGGGACTGGAATGCCAGGTATCACCTGCTTCTCTCTATTGCTTTGAGCCAAATCCGTTTTCTGGGTCTTTGCAGAAAAGAAAAAAAAAAGTCAAATTTATGATTCTAAAGTTCTATTTATATTTCTGAGGGAGTCTCATACCCTTTACTTCTGATTGATTAAGAGCTTGACATCCCACTCCTACCCCCCAGGAGAAAGAAGATATGGGAAAACTGAGTAATTCTAGTGTCTGTGGGAATAGATTTTCAAATACTTCCCAGACTCACAGTAGATTTTAGAACTTTTCCAGAGTTCAAACATTCCACTTCTCAGTAGGCTCCAGAGGAAAACTCTATGTAATGAAAATGGATACTAATTCGTGGCCATTAAGAGGGTGAACCAAGGAAGAGTTTGTGCTATACGAGGGGCTACCCCGCTCCCCCTGCCCCCAAACCTGGAATCCCTCTCAAGCTATGTATTTAAATTTTTTGACAAAACAACCTTATCACCTTCAAAGTTCCCTCCTTTACACTTAATACATTTGTCAAATCTGCAATTCCATTCTTGGAAACATTTCTCAAACTCATCTGTTTGGATGGCTGACAGCACCTCCCTTGTTTTTTTTCTTCACCTCTTCTAAGTCATCAAATCACTCCTTTCATGTCCTTATTCATTCTTGGAAACAAAAAGAAGTCGCATGGAATGAGGTCAGGTGAGTAAGGTACATGGGGCAAGAGAGGCATGCTGTTTTTTGCCTTAAATTGGCACACTGAGATGGCGGCATGAACAGGTGTACTGTTGTGGTGGTAAAACCAGGCCCTTGTCTGCCACAAAGCAGGCTTTTTGGGTCGCACACTGTTGTGCATTCTTTTCAGAACTTCTAAATAGAAAGCTTGGTTAACAATCTGATTTAGTTGAACGAACTCCAAATGCACTACAGGTCAATATTTTCATCCATTTGGGAAGTTAAATTGACCATCACAAAAAACGAGGTTCAAGTGAAACTTCTTTTTCAAAAAAAATTGGTGCCCAGAGAGAACTTTCCCAGGCAACCTCACTGGGTGCACTAACTCAGAGTGAGTTGTTTGATGCTCGCCTAGGAAGGAAAATACCAACAACAAAAGCTCTGCTCTGCCCAGTGCAATTCTGGAATTTTGGGGTATGCCCTTGTATCTGGTTCTCCGATGGCAATATAACCGCAAGGGTTCCCCAAAGGACTAACTCTGCACTTGCAGAGCCAGCTGTGGCCTCTGTCAGCTGGGTAGTCCACACCTACTAACCCTCATCTATCCACAGTAAGGAGGCCTTATAAAACCTGGGCAAGATTATTTTTGTTAAGTGTTAGTCTCTGCTAATCCCATAGGTTTGACTTTTGAGTGGACATTTGAGATTGTTCTACATTTTCTTCCATTCTATTCAGGGGTGTCTATTGTGTCCCTGACACAATAGGTCATGGTATCTGGGCATCATCTAGTTCTTCTGGTCTCACGTTAGGAGAGAGTGGGATTTGTGTGAACTATTAAGTTCTGTGGATTACTTTCTTCTTTGAGCCTTTGATATTCTATACTTTCTTTTGTTCCATATGAGTAAAGACTAGTGGCTGTATCATAGATGGCTGCATATAAGCTTAAGATCCAAATATTACGCATGAAACTAGGATATAGAACATTATATATGTGAATTGTTATGTCGATTAACTATGTTTTCCCCTGAGACGAATTAACATCAAGTCTTGATTATATGCTACCACCTGAAATAGTTTAACACCGACCAATTGTTTTTGGTATAGTGACTTTGTGTCTTCAGTCTTTAAATGCTTCATGCACCATTCAGTATTTTGACCATAGAACCTTTCAGCATTACAACTGGAGGCTATAATTTTTTTCTTCAGTTCCTTCAGCTTGGAAAATATCAAGCATGTTCTTCATTTTTGGTTTTCTAATTCCAGTTCTTTGCAAATTTAATTATAATACTTTTTTGTTGTCATTTTGAGCTGCTCTCTGAAATCTCTTTAGGTCTTTTACTTCATCATTTCTTCCATTCATTTTAGCTACTTTCTGTACAAGAGCAAGGTTCAGAGTCTCTTTTGACTTTTGTTTTGGTCTTTTTTTCTTTCTTCCCAGTTTTTAAATGACCTATATCTGATCTCTTGTCATTAGTGCTGAAGACTTCTTAATTCTTCTTGGTACGGACTCTCAATTAAGTGGGATATACGCAGGCTGATACTTTGGTTCTTGTGGATGTGTTTCCAGTTTCTTCAGCTTCAGCATGAACTTACACATGAGCAATTGATGGTCTGTTCTTCATTTGGCCCCTGGGCTTGTTCTGACTGAGGATATTGAGCGTCTTCATCAATTCCACAGGTATAGTTGATTTTGTTCCAGGGTGGCGAGGCTCACATGCGTAGCCATTGTTTATGTTGTTGAAAGATATTAGGTCTAATGAACAGGTCATTAGTCTTGCAATTGCCAACATCATTTCTATCACTAGGACCATATTTTCCAACTACTGTGTTTTCAACTTTTGAATTCCAATTATCAGTAGTTATCAATTCAGGTTGATTGTATGTTTGATCAATTTCAGACTGCAGAAGTTGGTATGTAAACTTGAATAGCAGTCCTGGTATTCTTTTTCCATGTGTGGAGATTATACTTTGCTGCCAGTAGTGTAATCTGTACCACTGATTAAGTATTTTACTTCAGAATAGATCTTGACATGTTCTTCTTTGCCAGTGAATGGAACATTGTTCCTCCTCAATTTGGCATAGTAGACCATACAGTTGTCTGACTCAAAATGGCTAATATCAGTCCATCAGTACACTATTATCTAGGATTTCAGTCTTCAAGTGTTTTTTTTTTTAATTTCATATTTGACATCTTCCAATTTTCCAAGATAATAACTTTGTATGTTTTATGTTCTTATGATTAATGGATGTTCCTAGCTATTTCTTCTCATTTTGAGTTATGTCACATCAGCAAATGAAAGTCCCCAAAGCCTTGCTCCACCCACATCATGAAGGTGGACTCCTTTGAAGGAGCTGCTCTTCCTCAGTTATATTGTGAGCACTTTTCAACCTAAGTGTCACCTCTTGCAGTACTGTATCATGCAGTATTTCATTCTTACTTGTATGATGTTCTGTTGGCTTTTTTTTTTTTCAGCAGTAAATTGCTAGGTCCTTCTTTCTAGTCTGTCTTAGTCTCGATGCTCTGCTGAGACCTGTGCGTCATGGGTGGCCTGGCTGATATTTGAAATACTGATATCAGAGTATTAGTATTCACCAAGAAACTGGTGCGGGAACCATGGCTGACCACTTCCCAAGGGTGATTCTGGTGAGACAGAGATCAGACATGACTCCAGTCTCCAACTTCCTGGCCCCTATTCTAACACCAACCTTCCCTCTCAGCACTCTACTGCACTGCTGGGTTGAGAGTCCGTTGCAATGGCCACATAGCACTTGCAGATAATACCCATAATTATGGGACTTTATTAGAGAAGTTAGCAGGTTACCACACATCAGAATCAGAAACCATTAAAGATACAATCTTTTGCCCAGAGAAGTGCTTTTTCTCAGCCAGACTGGCAGGCATGTCTCTCTCTTGCCTTCCATATCTTTCTGATTCTTAGCCACATGCCTCTTTGGCCTCTACCTTTGCTCAGATAATTGTTACAGAAATCCGTTAGTATTGTTCGATGCCCAAAGGATATGGCCCTCAGCAGGCTAGCCTCTTGTCTGCAAGCTCTCAGCTTGACTTTGCCTGTGGGCTGGGGATCCCACCACTCCATCTCAGTGTACCAGCCTCTGGTGCCTCTGCTGCATCTTCTACTGGCTCTGTTGGTGACTTTTCTTTCTTGATGGTCTTGACATTCTCTTCCTGCTTCTGAGAAGAGTCACTTATACCCAATGGAATGTCAAAATTGACCAGTCACAAGTTAGAGCCCTCTGCACCATATGTGCATGCTCGCACCCAGTCACTGGGTGGACATGACAAAGACTGTGAATGGAGAGCCGTACCAGGCAATTCCACTTCACCACACAGATCTTCCAGCCTCACAGCAGCATACATGCTTGTGTCGTATGACAGACTTGGGTGAGTGGTTGGAAGCCAGGAATAAGCAATCCTAAACTGTGGTGCAATTAAGATGCATGCTGTTTGTCCCGTGTCTTGATTCTTCTCTGCAATTCACATGAAATGTCTATTCTGCCTGCATCCTGGCTGTTTCTCAAGACTCTGACCTTTCCTTCACGCCCACCCTTAGAGTCTTACCCTATGCTGCACTGACTCTCAGTTCCCCTTGCTCTGGGATCACTTTTGCCTTCACTGTTCACAGGCATAGCCCACTGCCTGCCCTTCAGAATGGTCCCTTCAATCTGTGTTTCTAGCTTATTACCCTTCTAATTGTTCTCACCAGTAAATTGCCATAGGTCTTGTCATCCCAACCAGTCTGTGGGTAGGTGTCCACTTGCAACTTGACCTCTCATAGAGTGGTTTCTTTTGATTAAAGCAGCAAAGAGATTTAAAGCCATACACTAGACAGGACCCTGAAAATTGAGGACATATATGCTATGAGACATGAAGAAGTACAGAAATCAAATGTCTGGCACAGAAATAAAAGATATTTATATCCTGTGAGTTGAAAGAGGATGAAATTACAGGGCTTTGAATGTTATTTGACCTTCTGCTTAGAAAAACATGAAAAGAGATTATGGAAAATTCCACACTTGAAAGACAGGAAGATTGTTTTTTATTGTCCCTCGTAGAGAAGGGTATTTCATTTTATGATGGTTTCATACACAAACCCCAGGTTATAAAAGCATATGCCTACATCTTGGATTCAGTAAGCAGTAAATAAATAATCAGATTAACAGTATGATAACTTTTGCCGGAGGGAAAAGAATATATTTTCAAACAGCTTACAGTTGAACATATGCATAGTAGTAAAGCATACACAATAATTAATTTAGTAATAGGAAAATTTACCTTTGCTGTGCCCTTTTCCCTCAAAATTTCTTAAAGAAAGGAGAAAAACCACCCAAAGCTATTAAGTTTGTTTTCACTGATAGACGTGAGTCCAGAGTGAGCGTTTGATACCGAGTCATACTTGTCCTAAGTGCATTACTTTGATGCCTAGTTTTACTTCTTATCTGAATCGAAGGGAGTTTGAGGAAATGACACTTCCCTGATGTATTCTTTATGATTGACATTAGAGGTAGCCTAATGGATTGGGTCGAATAGTGTTATATTGGTGGTGATAATCAATTATAATGATGATGGCCATCCTGTATTGAGCACAGTCTTTTCTGAATTCTTTCCTACCATTATCTGACTATGAATCCAGTAGCTTGATTCCACTTCTAAGGAAACATCTGAGGTTGAAGAACATATCTTGGGGTTCTTCCCAGTGACAGAAGGACTGAAATATATGTGTACACACACACACACACACACACACACACACACACACACACACACACACGGACTTCAAAGAGTATGTGGAAAATTCCATTATCTTTATTATTATTTTTAAATCATTTTATTGGGGGCTTGAACGCTTATCACAATCCATCCATCCATCCATTGTGTCAAGCACATTTGTACATTTGTTGCCATCATCATTCTCAAAACATTTTATTTCTACTTGAGCCCTTGTTATCAGCTCCTCATTTTTCCCCTCCTATTTAATCGAACTTTTTGAAGTCTTCTCTTATGATCCCAAAATCAGTAGGTCAGGTGATGAGAAGAGTGCAGAGGTGAGAGAGAGAAAGAGAGACAGACAGACAGACTACCTTCCAGTCAATTCTGACTCACAGTGTAAAACTGCCTCTGTAAGTTTCCAAAGACTAAATATTTATGGGAGTAGAATGCCTCATCCTTTCTCTCATGGAATGGCTGCTGGTTTTCAACTGCTGACCCTTCAAGTAGCAGCTGAACTTATAACCCACTATGCCACCTATGCCACCTGTGGAAGTTTTATATTGTATTATATTATATTATATTACACTCCATTATAGGACAGTCACTGGTGTAGTATTTGGCCAAAGTGATGGGAATCATAATTTAGTCTACAGATTCACAGCTGAAATTAACCATCATCCATGATGAGTCATTCAAGGTCACACAGATAAGCAAGGACGTGTGTCTTTAAACATGAGGAAAACTGTTGGGGATCCTTGAAGAGATGTCAAAATTGAGTTTAGATGATATCTCTGTGAGTATAATTTTGACTTGTTTCCACCCTCACCATCACAGCAGGGATTTATGAGAGTTTCACCCCCCCCCAAAGTAAAGTTTTTTTCAAAGCTATGTATTTAATTTGTTCTTTTTACAAAACAACTTTATCACCTTCAAAGTCCCCTCCATTGCACTTAATACATTTGTCAAATCTGTGATTCCATTCTTGGAAACATTTTTCACACTCACCTATTTGGATGGCTGACAGCACCTCCCTCGTTGTTTTCTGCATCTTTTCTAAATCGTCAAATTGTTGTCCTTTCATGTCCCTTTGCACTCATAGAAACAATAAAAAGTCACACAGAATGAGGTCAGGTGTGTGGGGAAAGAGAGGCATGCTGTTTTTTGCCAAAAACTGGTGCACTGAGATGGCTGCAAGAACAGGTGCATTGTCGTGGTGGCAAAACCAGTCCCCCCTCTGCCACAAATTAGTGCTTTTTTGGTCACACACTGTTATGTAATCTTCTCAGAACTTCTAAATAGAAAGCTAAACAATCTGACCTGGTGGAATGGACTCCAAATGCACTACCCCCATCACAGAAGCTGAGATTTTTTGTGTGGGGGAGGGGTACCCCTCATATGTCTTTGTGGAAAGAATCCTAGGACAAGGCTCACAATGGTCTGACAATGTTATAAGTAAACTAAGAAGGGCTGAAAGGTAGAGATTGTGCCTTAGGCTGAGCTAGGTCCTTCCTAGTAATGGAGAATGCAGGATAACTTCTGTTTGCTGGAGTAAGGTCAACCCTCATGCTGTAGAGCTCACCCATGACACTGTGTACCTCACCCAGGGTGCTGGAGAGGCACAGTGCATGTGGTGTAGGCTACATGCATGGAGACTGCTCTGAAACTACCTGGACTCAGCTAATCATCAGAGAACATGTGGGAAAGGCCAACAGAAACAAAGGAGATGCCTTGAATCAGCCTGTTTGTTCTCACCTGAAGTCCTGGTTTCTGAGATTGGACACCTGAGAGGGCCTGCAAACACCAAGAGGGAGGGAGGGAAGCTGTGCAGTGGGCTGACAGCTTGAGAGAGGTAGGAAATAATAGCTGGTTGACTAAACTGGGTGGGAAAAGCGTTTAGAAAGCTCACATAAACCTAAGATATTCCACACCTAGGGACCATTTAACACAAAACAAAATGTCCTTGCACACCAAAGACCATTTGCCACCATACAGTACTTTTCATGCATAATGAATTACCACCATACAGTAATTTTCATGCATAGTGAGTTCAGATTGGGCTTTGAGCTCTCTGGTTAAGAAGGCCCAGAACTGTAGTGGTTATGCATTGGGCTGCTTGATAATTTCAATGTTAACAGTTTGAAACCATCAGAGGCTGTACGGGAGAAAGGCAGGGCAAGGATCCCTGCTGGCACAGTAGTTATGCTGTGGGTTCTGATCTGCGAAACCACGAGCTGCTTCTTGGGAGAAAGCCTGGGCTTTCTACTCCTGAAAGAGCTACGGTCTCGGAAACCCACCGGGGTCACTGTGAGTCAGCACTGACTTGATGACAGCGAATTCGGATTTTTTGGAGTTTAAAGAGTTACAGTCTCGGAAACCCACAGAGGCAGTTCTACCTTGTCCTGTAAGGTCGCTATGACTCGATGGCAGTGAGTTGGTTGGTTGTTGGCTAGAACTATATCGTGCATTCTAGAAAGGGGCTTGGAAACTTTGATGTTTTAGGGATCAGAGGAATAAGCCTTTATTTAAGACTAGGGGAACATTTTTTTTCTCAGAATGTTTCATGCTTCGGAGGTTTCTGGGTAGTTGTCTTTCTGGAACAGTCCAGATTGTAATGAAGCCCCTTGGAGTCCTCGTACTGCTACAGTTATGGTGCCCTTTTGGGAGACGGAGCTGCTGGCCGTACTTGACTTCCTGACTACACCCATGTTGGGTTGGTTGACATAGGGCTAGAGAGCCTAGCGGTGTGGAAGTCCCTGCCAGTGTTAGAACTGAAATTCCCACGACTGTGTACCTAGCAGGACCGCCTTTCTCCTGTCTGGAAAAAAAATTTTTTTTATTTGATATACTCTTCATGGAAGAGTCTTTATTTAGAATTCACTTATTTGTGAGTGCGTGTGCATGCGCTTGCGTCCATGACAGAGAGGTAGGCGGCATTCAAGGCCTGTTCCATTCACTTGAACATGTTTCTCAGATGTCTCGGAAGAAGCATCATATTTAAGCTGTAACTGAATTTAAATGGTATATATTTGCCAGTCCTGCTTTGGGGGAATTTCCCAAACTGTCAGAAACCAAACATTCTGCCTCACTCCCATATATAAATCCCTTCGAACTTCATATTTTCATTAAGATTATTTATAACTTTCAAGGGTTCAGGGCCTCTTTTTTAATTGTAAAATTATTTTAGGAATAAGTGATAGGAATGTGTGTAGTGTAGGTGGCTTGTGGCAACTTCTTGTTGCATATTTATAGGGCCTGGGGGATAAGCTTGGTCACATTGCTCTGGTATGTGCTAAAGCCCTGCCTAGCACTTCAGAGTATGTATGTGGTATTGATCGGTAGCCAGGACAAAGTCAAACTATGTTAAAGTATTGACTGATCTTTAAAAAAAAAAAGTCAATACTGAACTTGATAGATAAAATACGTACTTGTGGAAATTGACCTGATTCTAAAAAGGGGGGAAATGCCTTTTTGACTCATACAGAATAAGTCTTTCCTAAGGTGCCTGTGTGCTATCATTTGGAGGGTTACTATTCTAACTTTAAAGAAACCCCAGCAGGTGTAAGAGTTATGTGTTGAGCTGCTAACCACATGGTCAGTTCAAACCCAGCAGCCATTACAAGGGAGAAAGATGAGGCTTTCTGCTCCCATGAAGAATTAGTCTTGGAAACCCAAAGGATTAATTTCTACTCTTCCCCTTGGGGTTGTTATGAGTTGAAATGTCAGTGGGTGGTGGCAGTGGGTGGGTGGGTAGGATTCACACCAGACCTTTCACAATCCTTTGGATAGTACATAAATTACAATGAATTAATTTTTACCAAGCCCCTCCTCTCTATTAAGAAGATTATTTAAAGAAAAGGGTTACCGATATCCTAATATGAGGGGGCTTCAAAAAGCTCATTTTAATTTCATTTGTCCACAAACTTCTTGGACATACTTTATATTTAGCAATCTAGATCAAGCATACTATAGTCTAGGGTCCTGTCTCATTGATAGACTGAAATATAATATGAAATACAAACTTAAAACGGAATATTTTTCTAGGAAACAAAAAGTTCCATAAGCTCTTCTTGTCATTGTTCACTCACTGTCATTTAGTTGACTCCAGCCCCTACCATTAGGACTGGGTCCAAGTACCCCTCTGTCTTTCTGTGACGGCAGCTCTTTCCTGGAGTAGAAAGCCACTGCTTTTGCCCTGGGAGCAGCTGCTGGCTTCAAATCTCTGACCTCATCGTTAGCAATGCAACATGTAACCACTATGCCATCAGGGCCCCTTCTTGTAATAATGCATCATAATAAGTACAATCATATTTTGATGATCTAGGATCTACAGTAAGTATATGTAAAGAGGTGATAAAAATCAAGCTGAGCTGTTTTTGCTTGAAACGTACCTCTTCACCTCCGCTTTTATTATAAAGATCATCATAATGTCTCTCCATCAAAATTCTGTAAAGTTCCATTATTCAGAACCCAAGAGTTTGAATAATCATATTTTCTTTCTGCAGCAACATACACAGAGAATCGATGTTCACAAGAATGCCCTTAGGCATTACAAAAATTGGCTTCTGAATCTCTGAAGGAAGATTGCATTATGTTTGGTATAGATTCAACATTAGAGCATTTTATTCTTATTCACAGAACACTGGCACACTGTGTAACTATGTGTTTATACCTGTAGACTATAGTGCCTTACGAATGACTATAATGTTTATTTAGTGTATTTATATATTTGCTTCCCTATTTGTATGGAATTTGCTAGAAGTACAGGGCCAAGGGGTAGTGGAGAGAACACTTGGAAAACTTGTCTAGAAGCCAAGACTTCTCGACTTGAAGTGCTAAGTAGGAAGAGTCTTGGAATCCTTCGGTTGGCAGGTGTGATCATTTGGAGCTGCAAAAGGAAAGGAGCATTTTGGAAGCCAGCAACTTATGACAAGTCCAAAAGCAATGCTACAGTAGGGAGTCCTGTGAAGGTACAAATGCGTTGACATGTCTGTTCACTGTTATTCTGATTATATTCATTTAGGAGGATGTGAAGTGCCCAAACCATGTGAGGGGGGCCCAGGACCAAGCAGGGGTTCATTCTGTTGTACCTAGGGTTGCAATGAGTGGGAACCAGCTCAAAGGCAACCCAACAAGAACACGAAGATACGTAGGAAAGAAAAGAACAAAGAGGCTTAGAAAAAGACAACGGTCTCTCAAAGCTGGTTCCAAAAGAAGGAGGAGGAGGAGAAGGGGGAGGAGGAGGGAAAGGGGAGGAGGAGGGGGAGGGGAAGGAGAAGGAGAAGAAAAGAAACCAACCTCACCACCATCAAGTCAATTCCAACTCATAGCAACCTATAGAACAGGAGAGAACTTCAGTTTCTGAGACTGTAAATCTTCACTGGAGTAAAAAGCCTCATCTTTCTTCAGAGAAGCGGCTGGTAGTTGCGAACTGCTCACATGGAAGTTAGCAGCCCAGGGAATAACCCACAATGCCATCAAGATGAAAGTTTTAAATCTTGAGTCCACAGTAATTAATTATGAGCCATTGGACACACCGCTTGGCTAAGCTAAGTTTCAGATCCAATGGCAGAAGGATGGGATTGGCCTTCTTGTCCTCCAGCTTTAAATTTTGATTGGTTTATGTGAGCATTTTAGGGATCTTTGGTGGCAGAGTGAGTGATGCATTGTGTTGTTAACCACAAGGTCAGCAGTTTGAAACCAGCTCTCTTCATGGGAGAAAGATGGGGCTTTCTATTCCTTTAAAAAGCTACAGTCTCGGAAACCCATGGGGCAGTTCTTCCTCGTCCTATGCAATGAATTTCTTTTGAGTTTGCAGAAGTTTTTGATAAAGAGAAGCCATAATTGCATCAACGGTCCTAACTATAGATTGTTATTTGTCTCTTTTTACTTATTTATTCGGCAAACATTTTTTGAGAACCTCTGATGTGGACCCTAACTCACCCATCAGCTTGCCATGCTGTGGTGGCATGTAGGAAGCAGGAACCGATGCCACCAGTATTTGAGATACTAGCATGGTCACTCATGGTAGACAGCTTGCCGCAGAGCTTCCTGACTAAGGCTGGGCCATTTACTTTGAAAATTTCCATATGAAAACTTGATGGATCTCAACAGAGCAGTGATTGACTGTGGGGCACAGCACTGGGAAAGCATAAAGAAAAACTTCCTTTGTCACACAGTAGGTTCTGACTCTTAAGGACCCTACTAAATAGGAAGAACCTCCCCCTATGTATGGTCTACGAGGCTGTACCCTTTAGAGAAGCAGACTGCCACATCTGCTTTCCATGCAGCAGCTGGTGGTTTTGAACTACCAACCAAATTCAGTCTAAGTTCATACCTGGGACACATCATTACCTTAGCAAAGCGAACTCACTGCCACTGAGTCAATTCTCACAGCCGCATTGCAGGACAGTACAGAATTCTCCATGGTGGGTTTCTGAGGCTGTAACTCTGTATAGGGCAGAAAGCCTCATTTTTCTCCCGCAGTGCAGCTGGTGGTTTTAAATTGTTGACCTTGCAGTTAGCAGCCCAAGGCATAACCTGCTATGCTCCTTGGACACGTCATTAGGAGAGATCAATTCCTTCAGGAGATCTTATATACGGTAGCATAGTGGGCCAGTGAGGCCAAGGGAGACCTTCAGGGTGATGGACAGGCACATGAGCTACAACAGTGGACATGCTGGCCACCATGCGTTTGGTACGGGAGCAGGCACTATTCTGTTCTGTGGAAGTGAGGTGGCCATGAGAGAGACCTCACTCAATGGTAACTATCTCTGCCTCTCTAGTGTGTGGAGGGGCTGGCTAGTTTCTACTGGTACAGACATAACATAACATTGCACACGCCTCTGGCCACTTATATCCTGTTGTTTAGAAATATATGGAACCTATCAGGATGAGACAGTTCTGTGAAGAAAATGAAGATGAAGTAGGGAATAATAACGGGGGAAGAGCAATTTGAGATAGTCAGGGATGTTCTCACACATATCATGAGGTGACCCTTGAGCAGAGGTTGCTTTGAAGTGAGAACCCGGACTGCTCATGTTCCTGGGAAGAGATTGGCCAGGCAGAGGAGGGACCTAGTGCAAAGTCTGCCAAGTGAAAGCCTGCTGGGAAGGTGGAGCATGCGTCTCCTGAGTTACTCAATTCAGGACAATTAAAATAGCCATGGGTCTTGGCCTTTGTTATGTTCACGGTCTGACAGTTGGGAAAGAGGAGGAGTGGTGTGGAGAAGCCTGCTGGTCTCTTTGAGGAGAGCTGTGCATTTACATGGTCCCTGGCTGATGTGAAGGGTTAACATACTTGGCTGCTAACCAAAATGGCTAGAAGTTCGAGTCCACACAGAGGCACTGGGAAGACAAATCTGGGGATCTGCCTGGGAAAGGTCACAACTAGGAAATCCTGTGGGACAGAGTTCTACGCAGACACACAGGGGTGGCCTGGCGTTGGCATCGACTTGAGGGCGATTTCTTTTAGGGCACCCTCAAGATCTGGAATGCCTGTGCGCGGTGTTTTCAAGCCTCTCGGGATTTGTTCAGAAAGACATCACAGGGTCTGTTTGTTCACCACCCCGTCTGATAGACCAACAGACCAACTCGCTATTTCCTTCTGTGCCCTGCTGCCATCATTTCCCCCTTCATATCCTCCCCCGTGTGGTTGCTGTTGGAAGGTGCCCTCCCTCAAGTCGGCTGTGACCCCGAGCAACCCCTGCACAACAGAAGCAAACACGGCCCAGTCCTGCGCCGTCCTCACCACGGTTCCCATGCCTGCGCCCATTGCTGCAGCCGCTGGCTCAGTCCCTCTCATTGAGGCCTTCCTCGTTTCTGCTGTCCCTCCACGCTCCCAAGCATGCTGCCTTCTCCAGGGACTGTCTCTCCTGACAATATGTCCAAAGTATATGCAAGACAAAGTCTTGCCATCCTTGCCTCCAAGGAGCACTCTGGCCTTACTTCTTCCAGTACAGAGCTGTTTGTGTGTTTAGCAGTCCATGCTACTTTCAATATCCTTCTCCAGCACCACAATTCAAATGCATCGAATCTTCTATGGTCTTCCTTATTCAATGTCCAACTTTCACATGCATATGATGGCTTGGGTCAGGTGCACCTTAGTCCTCAAAGTCATATCCTTGCTCTTCAATACTCTGAAGAGGTCTTATGCAGCAGATTCACCCAATACAATGCGTCGTTTGGCCTCTGGACTGCTGCATCCATGTACATTGATTGTGAATCCATGTAACACAAAATCGTTGACAAATTCACTCCTTCTTCCATTTACCATGACGTTACATGTTGGTCCAGATGTGAGGATTTGGGTTTTCTTTACATTGAGGTGTAATCCATACTGAAGGCTGCAATCCTTGATCTTCATCAGCAAGTGCTCCAAGTCCTCCTCACTTTCACCAAGCAAGGTTTTGTCATCTGCATACCACAGGTTGTTAGTAAGCCTTCCTCCAGTCCTATCACTTAGCACCAGTGAATTTCTACAGAAATTTTCCTCATTTACTCTGCTGATTGCTTTTTGTCTGTCTTCTTTAGAAGTTAGTTTCCAGTTTTCAAGTTGAATGCAATTTATTCACTCTTTTGTTGATGATATTTTTGGTTGCCCCTTGGCAGCCTCACGTCATTTGCTAACCTCTCCACTCCACAGGATCACATTTTCCAGCAAACACACCACTTATTTAAATGCCTAATCACTGACAGAAGTGCAGCTGTGTTCATCATTGTCAGTTCTGATTTGTATGATGTTCTCATCCAAACATACCTCAGGGTGCATTTGCACATCTAATTACAACATTAAAACTAATAATAGCCCTATAAAATACTACTCAGACAAATGTCTAAGCAAACAGCTGGCTGTTTCATTGTGTCCTGAAGGACAGTCAGATTCAGACTTTGTTCCTTAACTCGAGGTTCTGAATTCCAAACTGCAAACCCTCCTCTAAAGACACCCTGCTGAGAGGAGGCTTCTCCAGGCAGGAAGTATCTAATTCAAAGGGATGTCCTTAGATAAAAGAGCCACCGTGAAATCAGACCTTTATGGAACTGTATGGAAGCGTGATTTCCTTTCATTTCACTCAGAGGTAGACTGGGAATAAATTCAAATAGAATCCAAAGACAACAGAATACCGAGACAAGGTATTATTAATGTGCCAACTTCTCCACAGAACCCAGAAAGTTCATGATCTAAAACTTCTGTGGAAAGAAGGCCCAGGAATAATTTAATAATGCCTGTCAGATACCTGGAAGAGTCACGTTGTTATCACATAGAAAACAATGGTAAGCTCTATTTGCCATGAGTGATTGAGTTTAGGCCTCTATCGAGAGAGGACGTTTGGTAGTCCTGGTTTTATCTTACTGGCAAAGTAAGTCTTTGTGGGATCCAAAAGAGTGCAGGTGGGCTAGTTAGGACACAGAACTTCATTCTCCCCCTTAGCAGGGCCTGGATGGCGAAGCGTTTGACTTGGTTGGGTCCCGTGGTGGGATTCTGCCCAGAGAGCAGGCTGGGACCCTAACTTGGTTAGGACTTTCCTCCAGGAGGACTGGTTCCTTCCAACTGGTTTCCTTCGACTTAGCTGACTTGGCTCTTGAAGCATAGACCAGAGTTGTAGATCTCTTGGAAAACTTTTGGAATAGCAAAAATTGTCACTTTTTCTCCAGAGAGGGCTTACAGTCTTTTCTTTAGAGCCTTTAAAGAACGATTTAAAATTTCATCATCCTCTATTGATTAGACATACTACTATTTAAGGGCAAAATGGATTCAAATAAGTCTCCAAGTTGCTTCATGACTTCTGCTGCTTTGAGGTTCCACAGACATGTAAAGTCACAGGAACATGATGCTCGACATTTTCGCATGTATTCATTCCTTTAAGAGGATCATTTGCCAGCAATCAAAGAACTGAAGGAGTTACTTAAACAACTTTGTACCACTTGGAAGGTACTAGGGAGAAGGCATGGAACCAGGGCTCAGAAAACATAGGTAGAACCTTGTTCTTGGCTTCTGCTGAGCTCCCCTTGACTAATGGCTACCCACGGACAACAAATCACACCCTGCGTGCTCTGGCACCATCTCTGTGACCCAGGGGTTTGCATCAGCTGCTCCTTGGCAGTGGGGCTCTAGACCTTTGTTAACTTCCCAAAGCTGCGGGTAAACCCAAACCAAACCCCCTGCCACCGAATTGATTCCCACTCATGGTGACCCTGCACAGGGTTTCCGAGGCTGTAAATATGCAGGGAGTAGATCACCTCGTCATTCTCCAAGGAGTGGCTGTTGGGTTTGAACCGCTGACCTTCAGTTAGCAGTCCAGTGCTTCTCTGGCAGCTCCACCGGGACTCCGTTGGTGGCTGTCATCAAGTTGATGCTGAGTTATGGTAGCTTGATGAACTTCACAGCAGAACTGTGCTCTGTAGGGGTTTCCTGGCCCTGACCTTTGGGAAGAAGATCATCCATCAGGCCTTTCTTCTGAGGTACCGCTATGTGGGTTTGAACCTTCAATCTCTGGGGTAGTAGCTGAGACTTACCTGTTTGTATCACTCAGGGATTTACAATGATAACCTTGAAATCTCAGGCTAGTCTCTAGTCCTCTCTGGACCCTAGTTTCTTTATTTGTCAACTGAAGACGTTAGAATGAGAAGATTGGAAGACATCTCCTCTCCCTGTGATAATGTTAGGGTCTGGAGGGTGCTGAGCATGACCCATCGTTGATGAACATGAACATGTCCAGTCTTGTGTTGGCTGTAGATGTGTTTGTGTCTTATTCTTGAGCTGCGGACTTTCATTGTGGAAGGCAGGTGAAAAAACCTAACAGTTCTGTATGATCTAATGAGCGAAGCTAGTAAAGGACAAGACTTTTATTATAGCCATTTCTCCATCTCTCCCCCCCCCCCCCAACACACACCTTTCCTATCCCAGATATTTTAAATTAAACACGGGGGTTGCATCTGTCAGTTTTGTTATATTTCTGTTGCATGTGCTGAGTGAGGTAAGTGGCCCTCAGCCCGGGGCAGTGTTGTCTCTCTGGGCACTAATGGCAATGCTATTGGTGTGTGTGTCACAATTGGGAAACCGACTGGCACCTAGTGGGTAGAGGCCAGAGGTGATGATGAACGTCTGAACAGGCCCAACACATCTCCCCACTACAAAGAATGATCTCGTCTAGACTTTCTGTGCTGCTCCGGGTAAGAACAAGCTGTTGTGGAGAAGTCAGAAAAGGAGCAGCCGGGGGAAAAAAAAAAGAGAGATTGGAAAGTGCCTTTAGGCTGATTTCATTGGAAATATTAGAGTGGATACGTATTTAATAGCATCAGACAAGGACGATTCCTGTAAATAATCGACACTCCGCACTCCTTCCAAAAGAGAAACCCATCGCTGTTGAGTTAATTCTGACTCAGAGCAGCCCTATCAAACAGAGTCAGTCCATATGCAAGCAAATGGCCCTTCTTTTCTCCCGAGGAATGGCTTGATTAGAAGCTGAATGTGTAACTGCTGTGTCACCAGGACTGCTTTTATTGTCGGTATGTGTTGGACTGCTACCTGCAAGGCCAGCAGTTCAAAACCATCCTGGAGAAAGATAGGGCTTTCTCCTTCCTGGGAGAATTACATTCTCAGAAACCCAGTCAGCATTGGTGAGTTTGGTTGTGGTTTGGAGATGTCTGGTGTGGAGATTGGAGGTGAGTAGAATGTTAGTCCTTTCAACAAATATTTATTGATTGCCTATCAATGCTTTTTGGCACAAGATAAAACTAAATAAATATACACATGCATATAAACATGTACACACATATGTATATCCATACACCTATATGTATATGCATCCAGATACATATACTGCAGCCCTCAATCAGCCTTCTGGGCATTAGAGGCTGGCATGAGTGGTGTGCTATCTTGCAAGGTAACAAGTCATGTCAGCAGAGAGACATGGGAGAAACCAAGCAACAAAAATCGATGGCTTTCGAAGGAAACGTATTCTACATTTGATTGGGGAAGTCAGAGTAAGTATAATGGAGAAAAATTCATTGAAATGTACTCCGAAAGACAGGCGACCTAGTAACCTGAAAGACGTACCCACAGAAGGAGCAGCAGGATCAAAGGCTGGTAGGCAGGGAAATGTGCCGTGTGTTTCTTAGTCACATGGATACAGGCCCCTGTGGGAAGCAGCTGGAATTGAGGTTAAGGCATAGAAGTCCCAAACAAAATAAGACAATATAAAGTAGACATACAGACAACAGCAAGACTGAGGTGACTTATAACGGTGGCCCCACATGGCGATGTTAAAAAGGAAAATGGGGAGGGATGTGAGGGACACACAGGAGCAAAAGGTTCAGCAGTAGGTAATTGGATGGATGGATGTGGACAAAGGAGAGGAAGGAATAACAGATAACCCTGGGGTTTCAAGTTTAGGTGTCTGCCTGTGGATATTAACAGGGGTAAGAAGAGGCAGGAGGGTGCCTTGAATGGTTTGGCAAGAGTAGAAAGATGATGAGCTCAGGGTTACCTTTGGGCTCAGGAAAATAGAACTCACATAAAGCATTACTTGAAAGAATGACAGGTGGAGGTTTATAGCAATTAGGCTTTCATATTCTGGATTTTTACTTCTGTCTATTCCTTCTCCACCCAAGCTTTCACAGTCTAACAGCTGATACCCTAATTTGGGGATTGTTTCTAATTCCAAATGCCTTGATGCAGCTTGGGTAAGAATGTTTCTGCTAAAGGAAATACATTAACAATAAACAACAACCCTTCAATCTAGATCACCTGCTCAGAGTCAGAGGAGAAGTCGTTTGATAACGATTTTTATTTGCTCTGTTATGTCCAGAAAATCTAGTGAAAAGTGAAGTTTACCTGCCATGATAGTAGGAAGGGTGCAGGGGAAATAGTCGAATGCTCTTTAGGAATCGCTGAGGGAAAATAATACTTGTAATGTTCAGTTCTAAGTTGGAAACTTTGAGATTAGCTTTTATCTGACAATTAAAACATATTTAAATGTATAGGTACATACATATTTTGGGGGGTGGGGTTGGGGGGGGTGTCTTTCTTACATGTATCTTATTGCACATGGAAGGGAATGTTTTAAAATTGAGACCAGGTGGGTGATATAGTAAACTTTATAGTTAATTTAAGTCAGGCTTACATCCCCGTGCATGCTGTTAATAATGACGCTGTGTCTCTCATCGCGACCCTCCATGAGTTGGGATCAACTAGATGGCAGCGGTCTTTGTTTTCTTTTTCTCTCGTCACAGCAATAATCTTTGGCTGTCGTCTCAGGAAAAGTTTATGTTAAGGATCTACTTAGGATTTTGATGCTTTCTTATGTTTATGGGAAGTAAATACAAACATCTAAACCATTCACATTTGAAAAACTTGAATTTTTAAAATTTTATTTCTATCACTAGTAGTATAGATAGTCAGAGTTTCCATCACCACGACCTGGCATGTGTCAGGCCCTGCTTTCAAGAACGGTAGTTTTAAAAGTAAATGAAAGTATGACCTGAAGCAGTCATATGGTTGCTAGAATTTGGCTTAGCTGATCAAAAAATATGGACTTCTGAATTTAGCAAAGGCTCATTATTTGACCTTGATAAAATATTATGTGAACCTATTAACATTTAATCCCAAAGGCTTATGTTTATAATAGGAGACTACCTATGCATCCCATTATCAGCTTTCCAGTGATTTAAGTCTGCAGGGTTATCGTAGGTGCTACAATAAATAACAGTGATAAACACTTGAGAAATTCTGTAGCCAATGTTCTCCACAAATACTCTTGTCTAATTAATTTTAATATTGATTTGTAAAGTACGAGAACTGAAAGCTGTAAAAAGTATATTTATTGTGTGTGTTGTAAATAGTTACCAGAGGGATTACTTAGTACTCATTGCCGTCTGCTTGTGGGACATATTACTTCTTAATCATTTACATTAAAAATGTGTTATGGAAGGGAAAGGGAAGTGATTCTCTGCATTTAATCTTTCTATTTATTTTATCTAGTAAAAGATTATTTGTAAATGTCTATCCATCTGCTGGCAACATACCACATTCGAGCTGTTGATTGGGTTGTAGGTAATGTGTCCTTTTTCAGAAATTTTCACAAAAATTTATATTTATACGAATGCTGAAAATTGCCAACATAATTACAGGGATCCATTCAATTCAACATATGCACGTGAGAGACAACTAAAAATGCATCTATTTAAATACAGTTTTAAAAATGCTGGTATCCCATTTTAAAAACACAACCTTTGAGCTTGGTGTGTGGTGTGAGCACAGACCCCAATCCTCCCCAAATTCTGACCAAAATGGTTTGTTGGATATAGAAATAGGGGCGCATCAGATTTAGCAAGAGAAACCAATTGGTAGTCCACCGAGCAGAAAGTGAGAGAGTGTTTTAGTGGATACCATGGACTGCCCAAAGGACAAACAAGTCTGTCTTGAAAGAAGTGCAACCAGAATGCTCCTGGAGGCACGGATGGCAAGGCGTTGCCTCTCGCACTTTGCTCATGTTGTCAGGAGAGACCAGTCTCTGGAGGAGGATGTCAAGCTTGGTAAATCGGAGGGGAAGTGAAGAAGGGAAGGCCCTTCAGCAGGTGGATTGCCACAGTGGGATCAAGCCCAGGCACAATTGTGATGGAGCAGGACCAGGGAGTGGTGCTTTCTGTGCGCATGGGGTTGGAACTGACCCGAGGGCGCCGGCAACAGTGGGCCCTTTTAGAAGACTTCTCAGAGCTCCTTCCTCTCTTAGAGATTGGCGATCCAGGGGGTTTCCATAGGGCATGAGAGACACAGGGTTTGGGGTTGAAGGCAGGTGGAGAGACACCTGATGTGTGTGGGAGATGAGCATCTTGAGATAAGATAGCAGTTGCCTCCTCCTGGTTCTCCTCACCCCCATCTTACCCTCTTCCAATTTCTTCTTCTCATTAGACTTCAGTGATCTTTATTCACCTGGCTCAGCCGGTCCAGTGATGCTTCTGTTGGCACTGTTCTTAGGAACAGGGGAGACACGTGGAACTCTGCCCATGTCGCCAGTCACCACACTTGCCTTTTCCACGGCAGCCACACTGGCCTCAGGTGCACCACTGACGCCGTGTCTTCGCACCAGCCCCCGACTAGTCCCACAGCCTGAATGCTTTTCTTGGCCTTTCACCTAGTCAATTCCTAATCGTCTTTCATGTCGGGCCTCGCATGAGTTCCCCAGGGATCATTAGTGAGCTGTGCTCACACAGTGCCGTAGCTTCTTTATTTTCATGGTGAAGGCAAGGCGGTGCCTGGTTTTGCACACCACTGCACCTTCAGCACTTAGCTCAGCACTGGAATGTGCCTAACGCACAGTATATGTTTATGAAATGAAGGAATGCATGGATTGGTGGATGGAAGTATTTGGATTTCTGCAGGTACTGGGCATTACAAGCTCTACTCCCATGAAGCAAAAACCAGGTTCGGGGAGAGGGAAGGATGTTTTACACGTTTCTCTTGGTGTGGTTGCCACCACTGGCAGAGGTTCTAGAAAATGGAGTCTTTTCAAGGAGTAGTATCCAGCTTGGAGGTCTAGGTCCAGGGATCCTGTTTCCCAAGGAATAGTATCCATATTGGAGGTCACTCTTGTTTCTTTACTCTCCCTCATCGACTGCTGTTTTAAACCGTTGTCTTCTCTATCCCTCAGAAGCCCTGGGGGCATAATAGTTGAGCTGCTAACCCCAAGTTCAGCAGTTTGAGACCACCAGCCCTCCTTGGGAGGAAGGTGAGACTTTCTACTCCCATCGAGAGTCTGGGAAACCCACTGGGACCGTTCTGTCCTCTACTACGGGGTTGCTATGAGTCAGCCTTGGCAGTGAGTTTGGTCTGGTCTGGTTTGGTCCTTACCCTTTATGCGCTTACTCATTTTCCCTTTAACAAGGATGTGTCTCTAACATCAGGATGGGAATTCACCCACAAATTCTGCCCCAAAGTTGATCAACTTCCATTAGAAGGTTG
The DNA here is from genome assembly GCF_000313985.2 of Echinops telfairi. Lineage (NCBI taxonomy): Eukaryota > Metazoa > Chordata > Mammalia > Afrosoricida > Tenrecidae > Echinops > Echinops telfairi. Next base: position 65,948,202 of record NW_022103898.1, read on the forward strand.
ATTAGAAGGTCACTGGGAAAGAGAGCTCTTTTTCAAACAAGAGAGTGAGAGAGCGAGAGAGAAATTAATTGAGAAAAGGCTTGGGTTCTACTGAAAGATTTTATTCGTCAAAAGAAAGCATCACCCTTTCCTGTCAGCTCCGAGGAATTGCTTTCTCAGCAGAAGATTGACCGTGAGAGTTGGGACGAGTTTAGAAACAGTGTTTTGTGCTGTCAACAATGCTTGAGGGGAGAGTGCATTTATGGAAGGACAGAGCACTAAGCAGGTCACCAGGAACAGGAAGCAAAGGAAGGAGTGTGTGAGCTGAGAAATGCCCAAGACATTGAGTGCTGGTGGTGTAGCTGTTAATTTGCTGGGCTGTGAATCTGGGGGTCTTTGATTCGCATGGTTGGCAGTTCAAAACCACCAGCAGCTCTGTGGGAGAAAGCTTGGGCTTTCTACTCCCATAAACAGTTAACACTCTTGGAAACTCACAGAGGATCAATTATGAGTCAGTCAGCATGGCAGTGAGTTGAGGAAGGTAATGGACATTTAGAAGTGCCAGGACTGATTCAGTAATATATGCTTATTTATTCTATCTTATTTATTAGAAGTAAAGGGCAAAGGGAAAGCTTGGCTAAAAAATAATAAATGCAAATGGTTATGGAATTGAAAATTCCTTTTTTTCCTGATTCTCCTAAAATATTGCAGTTTTCTTTTTCTCTTTCACATCCTGCTGCTTATTGTTATGAAAGAGGCAATGGTGCTAACAGTTATTGTGGTTGGCTGCTCACTTTGAGCTTGGTGGTTTCAGTCCACCTAGAGGTGCCTCAGAGAAAAGGCCTGGCGATCTCCTCCCCGCCAAATCAGCTGTTGAAAATTACACGGAGCCCACTCTGACACATGTGGGGTCCGACCCAGTCTGAGTCGGCTCAATGGCACCTGCGTTTGTTTCTTTGTTTATAGTGAAGATGGGGTCGTTCCGAAATGGCATAGGTTCCAAACCGTTTTGTAGAGAGATCCCTTAAGCACAGTTAAAAAAAGAGAGACAATGGAGTGAGAAAAACACCATGCTGTCTTTAGATTAAAAAAATTTCAAATATTACTGGAGCCACTGGTTATTATAACAAACACGATTGGAAAGACCTTTTGGCTAGCATACATGCATAACCATCACTTTCTTTCTTTAATGGAACCAGAAATCACATAAATATAAAGGGGTAGTTTTTGTACTTTCGTAGCTTTTTGATCTTTTACAAAATGATCAAAGTTTCCCAGAGATCATAGAGGAGGGTCAGGGTCCTGATACTTTTTCTTTCTACATTTCATAATTTAGATTTTGCACTTAGGACACAAATTAAATGAAATAGTAATGTGCCTTTTTAAAAGTTAATGGACATTTTATTACAGAGGCAGCCCTTGACTATCAAATAAACTCATTGCCATCAAGTCCCTTACAACTCATAGCGAGCCCATAGGACAGGGTGAGGTGGCCCTGTGGGTTTCCGAGGCTGTAACGCTTCACGGGAGTAGAACGTCTTTCTCCTGCAGAGTGGCTGGTGGTTTTGAGCGGCTGACATTTCAGTCACAGGCCAACACTTAACCCCGACACCATCCAGGCTCCCCAGCTGTCCAGTAGACCCTGTGAATTGGGCCTCCACCTGCTCATGGGCCCCCCTTCCCTCTCCTTTCATTGTTCTGCTTGCAAGCGTTCTCTTATTGCTTACATAGTTGTTTTATTGTCCTTTCCACCACCGCCATCAGCACCGCCAGCCCCATCCCCTGCCCCAGACGCTATGGCTGTCGGGCGGTCCTTCCTCTTTTCCTCCCTAGGTAACCCCAAGCAACTCCTTTGAGACAGTTTCTGTCTCTGAGTTGTACACGCTTGCCTGTTCTGTGGGCCATTGTGGTCACACCTTTGTGCTGTCTTTCTCTAGAGTGGCGGTTCTCAACCCCCTTTCATGGGGGTCGCCTGATTCATAACAGTAGCAAAATGACAGTTAGGAAATATCAACAAACATAATTTTATGGTGGGGGTGGTCACCACCAAATGAGGAATTGTATGAAAGGGTCACGGCATCAGGAGGTTGAGAACCACTGCTCTAGAGTCTTAGAAGTTGTAGAAGAGGAGGCAATGAGCCATGGGAGGATGTGTGTTATTTCTGATAACTTGTAGCTGTTTGTAACAAAGACCGGAATCACTCCTAAGTGGCTTTAAGCTTCAACCCAACCCAACTCACTGCCATTGAGTGGATGCTGACTCATAGCGACCCTATCGGACAGGGTAGAACTGCCCCTGTGGGTTCTCTGAGACTGTAACTGCTTATGGGAGTAAATGGGAGAGAGTTGAGACATAGCTTGACATGTTGGTTTACAACTCAGGTGGTGATGGTGAAAAGGGAAGTGAGTGAGCTCACTTCTAATATGCTCGGTGAACAGAAGGAAGGAAGGAAGGAGAAGAGGGAAGCAAAGGAAAGGGTGAAAAGGGAAGGTAGCCCATGGGGAGGGAGCCATGTAGGTGACTTTCTACTCCTCAGTGCTCTCAGCCCTGCCCCTGGTGTGTGAGAGCTGCAGGCACTGGGATCCGTCACCACAGAAGCTGTCAGCGAGGGAGGGACATTGGGAGAGGAGTCTTGAGATTCTCCTTCCTGACGACTGACACCCAACTGAACCAGGGCTTCAGTGCCATGCCAACCCAAACACCAGCAGACATTGTTTTAATTGATACTGATGCATGACTGTGGTGGCTCAGAGGGTTTAGATTGGCCAAGACAATTCTGAGGGAACGTTGGAAGACTAATGCTGTCTTGATCTCAACATTTACTCGAAAGTTCTAGCCATCAAGGCAGAGTGGTATTGGTATCAAGATAGACCCATACATCAAAGTGCATATCTGAAAACATTTTCACAGGCCTTATCAACAGCTGAATGGATAATTGGGTGGTGGTACATCCATTATGCAAACCATATCCAGCAATAAAAACAAAGCAATTTGGCCATATGCTAAAATATGGGTGACTCTAAAAAAATATGGGTGACTCTTAAGATAATTATGAAGAGTAAAAGAAGCTAGACATGCCCTATCCCCCTACCAAGAGTGCTAGCTGTACGATCTCATTTCTGTAAAATTCTAGGAAATGCAGAAGGAAGTATAGAAGTGAACGCAAGAAGAACAGAATGGAAAGGGAAAGAAAGAGAGATTGGGCAGGAGGAGTGGGAGGGACTAAGAGAAAGCAGTGAGATTTTCACATTAGTGTATTCATTATCCCACTTATGGTGGTCATTTCTTGGGTGCATGCAGATGCCAAGAGCCCTGGTGGCCCCATAGTTAAGCACCCAGCTGCTAACCCAAAGGTTGGCTATTTGAACCCACTCCTAAAGGGACGAGTGACAGCTTCCGTTAGGACCACAGCCTTGGCAACCCTCGGGGGACAGTCTGCACCATTCAGGGACCTTCTATTTAACCTATAGACTTATTTTGGTTGATTGGTTTAAAATGTGCTTTTTCCCCCTAAGTGCTTGTTCTTAGGTTAACACTTTCTGAGATTAAGGTAGCGCTTCTTTTAGTGTCGGTGAGATTGAACTGTTTTGAGACTTTAAATGCTGTGCACACACTTAAGATGACACAAGTATTGAAGGACCGAAATTTCACGAGAGACATTTTGAAAGTACAAATAATGTCTGACACCCAAACTTCCCTACACAGAACTATAGAAAGTGGAGCGGAATGCTGTGCTTGGTGATGACGGTGGAGACTCGGTCTTCTTCACTTTGTGCATTAAATATCCTTAGGTGCCTGTTGTTACTCTGTTATAAAAGTGGAATAGAAGAGCTGACCTCTAGGGGAACATACATTTGAGCTGTGAAGGTGAGTTTTAAGGTGCACAGACAGCTCAGTAACAAGTAAACGTGTAGTGGTTACGTGTTGAGCTGCAATCCGCAGGATCAGCAGTTCAGAGAAAGACTGGGCTTTCTAGTCTCGGAAACCCACGGGGAGTCACTTTGAGTCAGCATTGACTCACTGGCAGTGAGTTTGGTTTTAGTCAACTGAAGTGCACTCCGGTGGCGCAGTGGGCTGCTAACACCTTGAGCTGCAAGGCCAGTAGTTTGAACTCGGCACTCAGGAGAAAGAGGAGGCTGTCTGCTTCCATTAATATTTACAGTCTTGGAAATTCAAAGGAGCGATTCTGTTCTGCTCTTTACAGTGGCTGTGAGCTGGAATTGACTGGATGGCTCAGAGTTGGTTACTTGAGATCCAGAGTCCAGCAGGTGACATTGGTTTCGAATCGATCTTAACTTTCTTAGACATTGATTGAAAGATCCACATTTCTTCTGCAGGAAACAAAGGCCCTTTCAGTATTTAAAAAATGTACAACACCCTTTTACACCTGTATATTTTAATACGAACCATTTGCTGGTGTTTATTTAAGAGTTGTATTGAAAGGTCATGTTGTTGAGTGCTGTCGAGTTGGATCTGACTCAGAATGAGCCTATGTGCGACAGAAGGACACACTGCCCAGTCCTGCACCAGCCTCACATTTGCTCTTATGCCTGAGCACATTGTTGCAGCACTTGTATGAATCCATTAAGATCTTCCTCTTTCTCTCCACCCCTTTACATTACCAACCATGATGTTCTTCTCCAGGGACTGCTCTTTCCTGATAAGATGCCCAAAGTTCCTGAGACAAAGTCTCTCCATCCTTGCTTCTAAGGAGCATTCTTGTTGTATTTCTTCCAAGACAAATTTGTTTGTTTTTTGGGCAGTCTGTGTTACTTTCAATGAATGATCATGGACATGTTTAATTCTACATCTGTTCTCTCTTTTAGCATATTTGCTTAAGACCTGCTTTGAAAATTGCTAATGCAGTCTCAGTGCTAGTAACCCTGATTTGAACGGATAACAGTAACACGCAATAACCTTAGCATTTATTCCCCCCGCACTGACCCCGGTGGTAGACTCTGGCTGGGGAGCTTTTCCTTATGTGTTAGACAGGGTTCTCTAGAGAGACAAAACCAGACTGCTAATAATTTTATATGTATATATATAGTTATATAACACAAGAAATAAACAGTTAAATTATAAAGCAGTACAAATGGCTCAGTACAATTCAAATGTGTTAGACAGTTGTGAGACACTGGTGCTCCTTCAAGTCTTGAGGGCCGCCAGGTCGTCCTCTGTAGAGAGATTCAGGCTATCCCGGCACAGGCAGCAAACAGCAAGGCAGGTCACCAAGTCAGTCCCCAGCCCAAGAGATGTAAGTTCCAGTAGTGTGGCGAAGCAGGTCTTGAAGGAACCTCAAATTACAGCGACACAGTCCACAGGTTAGGTGTCCCACAGATAGTGTAGCTTGCAAATTGAGGCACAGGACAAGCAAGGCAGCCACACACTGGTCCGATGATCAGAGTGAAAGACAAGAAAGGCAAGGCTCACCGAGCTATTTATCTCTCCGCCCTTCAATTAATTCCACATGTGTTTATCAGCCAGGCTGGCACAATAAACTAACTACCTCACCTTAGAATCTCAGATTCATGTGAAGCTTGGAAACGGAAGGTACTTTTTGGAGAAGTAACTAACTTCTCTACCTCCCTCATTTTGAGTGGCTTTCCCGTGATCATTTCTGAGGACCCATGCTGTCAACATATTTCCCTTCCCTCCCTCCTTATTTCCTCCTGAATATTACAGCTCTGCATCATAGGGACCAAGCGAGGAGCTGGCCACTCACTGTGTGCCTGTTGCTCCCAGACCAGCTAGCTGAGATGCATGGCTTGTGTTTGCATCTTGCCATCCCTCCGGGTCTCCTGAGGTAACAACTGTGCTGGCTCGAATTGTGCAATGGCTAAGAAGATCCTTGAACTGCCTGCCTCTCTGTGAATAGGTATGTGTGTATGTGCACCAGTGGTGAACAAAATTGTGAAGTAGGAAACTTGCCATTTGCGCTGGAGTCGTTGTTTAAAGTAGTTATTCCACGGGCCCTACATAAAGCTCTTTTTCCTTTTCTCAGAATCTTAATCTTCCGTTCATATTAAAACTTGCTCTTAGGGCAAAAGAAAACTGTTATTAGTCCCACTTAATGTAAAATACAAAGGATCTCCAGGTGATGCATGCATTCCAGTGCAAGTCTAAAGCTTGGCTGTCCAAACCTTCCCGGCAGTGCTGCGTAAGCATGGGCCTGGTGATCTCCTATAAAGATGACAATCAATAAACAAAACACCAGCAACACAAAACCTTTCGAAGCAGTCCTGCCATGTAAGCCACAGGGACTTGCCTTGCAACTGTGGTGGGCTCAGGACCCTTCTTTGTCCTTAAGTAGAGTAGGGGCTTTGGGGAATGAGCAGGGGGGAGGTGGTTTGGGGGCGGGGTCACTTGCTCAGTGCATTGAAACTACGATGTGGGTCAGGTGTTTTCAGTCACATACTTCTTTCCTTAGAAGCCGGGTATAGAAACTTGCTTTAAAAATTGGAGTCCACAGGATGAGACAGACAGAGGTCCATCAGAGGCCCACTAATCACCCATCCTATTTCCTAGAGGCAGCCCCCAAACCCTCGTTTTGGACCGAATCTTAGGGTTCCTCAGACCACAGTTTGAAAACCAACTATGTTTTTCATATGCTGATACCTGGAAAGAGCAAGAAATAATGTACAAAATTCTTGGACCGGGTAGAATAGAGAGCTCAGAGTCCAGGGAAACCAAGCAGACTGAAACCCAAGGAAAAACGGCACCTCCGTGGGAGCATTTGACCTGGGGCCAATGCTTACCTGCTGTCGACTTGGGCAGAAGGCAGGTCTGCAGCACAGGTGCTCCCTGACTGCTACTGAGTCGATTGTGAGCTAGACCAAGCAGGCAAGAGTAGTTGAGCTAAAACTAATAATGCATTGCTAATGGCTGAGCATGGACTAGCATGGAAATATAGAACTCACAAGAGTCCACAGATAAAGGAGAGTGTGCCAAGACGGCCCTGCAAACATTACTAGGCACTTACATGAAAGACTGGGTGCCAGGCAGGTTGTCTGAGGCCATCTCCATGATGATTGCACTGGCCTGGAGCAGCTGCTCTTCTGGGCCTGGACCTGTAGGGGGCACCTGTCGGCGACCTAGTGGGAGATGACTGTAACCCTAGTGCTGACACTGAAGGATGCAGCATCTGGTGCTGCGCCCCCACTACAGAGAACATCCTCGTCTCCTCCCACCACTCTGCAGACAAGCTCCGGTTCTCAATGTTCTATTCTTTCAGTGTTTCAAGCATCTGTGGCCATCTAACAAACTCAATCAGAATTTCATAACTGAAAACAAAAGCGATTCTGTCCACTCTTAATTTTGCAACCTAGGTAGAGCTCCTTTGCGCATTCTTTGACTCCACTTGATGTCTGATGGGGCTGAAATGACCAGGATGGTTTTTTCTTCATGCAGCTGACACCTCAGCAGTGATGGCTGGGCCCTTTGCAGGAAGGCGTAGATACGCTCGCCCTGCTTTTGCCTTGCCAAGAAGGTTGCTCTTTGCAAGAACAAAAGCAGATGGTCCCAGGTCTCTGCAAGACTAGACCCACACTGGCACCATGTGACCTGTAGTGTGTTGTCAAGATCAGCACTTAACTTACTGGTCAAGGGAAGTCACCGATGTAAGAGAAAGAGACTCCATCTCTTGAGTGATGGGGCAGTCAGCATGTGTTGGAGGGAAAGGTTTGATGGTGCTGGAAATACAGAAAGTACCATGGATGGCCAAAAGAACAAACAAACCTGTCTTGGAAGTACGGACAATGCTCCTTAGAGGAAAGGATGCCAGGACTTTAGATACCTTGTCACGAGAGACTAGAAGGACACCGTGCTTGGTAAAGTCAAGGGCAGCAAACAAGAGGAAGGCTCTCGACAAGATGCATTGCCACAGTGGCTGTAGCATTGGGCTTAAGCATAAGCACAATTCTAAGGTTGGTGCAGACCTGGGCAGGGCTTAATTCTGTTGTGCATAGGTTCGCTATGAGTTGAGACACACTTGACTAGACTTAACAATGACCACCACAACAGCAACAACTTTGTAGATTATTTACCATACTTAATTAGCGATGGTTCCCCCCCCTTCTTTGTGTCTTCAACTTTCTCGATCCCTTCTGTTTATGAGTTTTCTTCCCCACAATTTCCACCCACTGAAATGTACCCAACCTTTAAAGCCCCCAACCTAGCGGTTACTATCTTCATATAAAGGCCAACCATATAATACATGGTCCAAATGGAGACATTTCTTAGAGGGAAAGTGGCCACTAGCAGGACAGTGGGTGCAAACTGGGATTGGCCCAGGGAAACGGGAACCTACGATGATTTTATGCATGCGCTTTCCTCTGAGATTTCCATTGATGAAATCTTTTCCCTTCTGCTGAATTTGTCCATATCTCAACTAGGAAACGTGCAGTAGTCCTTGTATTTTGGGTACGAAATAGCTGCCAACGCTCTCATGAATCTTCGGTCCCTAGGAGGTAGATTCGCCTTCTTAGTTCTCTGCATTCTCACGGCATCTGCCGCAGTGCAGTGTATATGGTAGGTTCTCCGTGGTGAACAGGAGAGAAGGTAGAACAGACAAATGCCCACAGTAGTGCTTTTGCTCATGAGATACATCCTATAGAGTTCAGTTACCCTCCAGCAGTTCAAAAACTTAGTAGTAATCCTATCTCCTATGTTAACCTTTGGGATCCTTATCAAATGCTTTCATATGTAGGTATCTAAGGTTCTTCATCCAAAAAAGGTGGGGTGTTATACCTGTGCTACTCATTTTGTTGAGACATGGTAGAGCCAAAGGAAACGATGTGTGCAAAATGATTGGAAGTATTGTGTGAAAAAGTGCCTTTGCACGCAGAAAGCAATGCTACTATTAGAATTCGTTTGTTTCCCTCCAAAAGACATGGGTTGAGTGACTAGGTAACTTCTTACTCCATTGTTAAACTCTCCCTTTCAGCAGAGTTCAGACTTTAAATTCTTTTCCGCAATTGTCTTAATTCTAGTTAAGCAGGAACAAGGAATAATAAAATTGAAGTCTTCTCCCAGGCATTTCACCGACTGCGGAGATGAAAGGAAACCACTGTGTGTGTGTGTGTGTTTGTGTAAGCCTATTTCCATATCTATAACGTGAAAATAATACCTGTTCTGTCCAAGAGGATATATGATGGTCAAGTGAAATGTATATGATACATTACTGAAGTAAATAAAAAGATTTAGTGGGCTGAATGATGCCCACTAAAAAAAAAAAGAGGTCCACATTCTAACACCAGGAGCTGTGAATGTTACCTTATTTAGAAAACTAGTGTGTTCACATGTAATTAAGTTAAGAATCTTGAAATGAGAAGATTATCCTGGATTATCTGGATATAGCTTTGATTCCATTGACAACTGTCTTTCTAAGAGAAAGGCAAGTGGGGGTTGGGGGTGGGGATTTGAGACCCTGGAAGAAGAGTAGGATTTGTGATTACAAAGGCGGATGAACAGTGGAGGGATTCGAGCACAAGCTCACCGGTGCCAGCTTCCCTCAACTGTTGAAAGGGGCAACGAATGGCTTCTCCTCTGGAAGGAGTTTAAATCTGTTGGCATCTTTGCTTTGAGCATCTGGCCCTACCTTGGCTGTGTTCTAACTAATCCTATGTAGAGAGAAAGATTTCAATAAAACGGCCCACACAATGGGGAGGCTGTTACCTCTCAAATCTGTGGGTCAGGAGTCAGGCTGTAGGCTTCTCTTGTCTCATGTGCTTCCCGGGGCTGGCAAACCCAACATTGGCAGTCACAGGCAGACTACTGACTCACAGGCACATGGGAGCTGGCAAATCCCAAATTGTGCAGGTCATTCACCAAGCTGCTGGCTCATGCCCTAAGAAAGATAGGGAGAGGGAGCGAGAGTGTTTTGTTGGATGAGGAATATGTCTCAGATATATGCCACCCCCCCCAAGGAAATGACGCTTACAACAGATCACAAAATGGAGGCTGATTGTATGAATCTGAGTGAGAATCATGCCCTAGCCAGGTTGACACATAACATTAGCTGTCACAGGCCATCAGAATTGTAGAATACATTAAGTTATCCTGTTTGTGGTCATTTGCTGTAGCAAACCAATACAAAACCCTAAACCAAACAAAACCATTCAGTCTCACAGCTGTCAAGTTGATTTCAACACGTAGATATTAGTGATTATTTCAGAAGACTTTTTTTTTTTAACAGAACACTCTTAGCAACTGTAGCTCATGGTCGGTAGGGCATTCCTATGCATGTTTATTCTGACACAGCTTTGTGGGTGCCTCTCTTGTGGGGCGACAATTGTTTCTGAGGCCCATCAGCCCTCTCGGGTTTGATGCTAACTATTCTGTAGTCTTAGTTCTGTAGCATAGTGGGGTGAGAGATGGGCTGCTCTCTGTAAGGTCTGCCGTTCAAATCTCCCAGCCACGGTAGGAGTCAGATGAGGCTTTCTGCTACCCTCAAGATTTACAACCTCAGAAACCTAAAGGGGCAGTATTCCTGTAGCCTACAGGGTCACCGGGGCGTCAGCATTGACTTGATGGCACTAGCGTTTGGCTATTTGATAGTCTGCTATCAAGAGAGTTCACTGGATCATGTGCCCTCCTTCCTCTTGACTGGGAAGGGAAGTTGCCCTCTGGCCTTCTTAAGGTGGATGAAGCCCATGAGCTGAATTGTTGGGACGCAGCATCCACCTGCGGGCTGTTTGTCTCCTTCCTTGCACGGCTCTGGGTCCTCGAGGCTCCAGTCAAACCATGCACTCCCCCTTCTTCCCTCACCCCTCTCAATTTCAGGTGCCCAACATGGACTTTCTGTCAAAAACTCTATTTAGAGGGCTGCTCGAAAGCTCTGAGGACTTCCTGAAGTACAAGGTTTGGCCAGGGCTGCGCTGCAGTGAGGAGGCATTCTGTCTGCTGGAAGCAGGGGTTATTTTAGGGCATCTCCGCAGCTTTCTGTTTTCTTCTACTCAGAGTCCAGGGATCCCCCTCTTGGGGGTGGGGAAATATGTCCCGGCACATTGCTCCTGAGCACTTGTTTATATTTCAGCTAGAAAGAGGCTTTTACGCTGGCGGAGAATTTATCTAACAAAGGTGCAAGTTCTCAAGTCCCTTGTGAAGTCATTGTGGTTGATATGACCTCTGTGATAATGCACAGCTTAAAGGGCAGTAGAATGTCCGCCTACACATTTCTTGATCTGGGCATTGCTCTCCGTGGGCATCATGACTCAAGGGCTTCCGTGCATGCTGCCCTCATCTGCCTCTCTCCTCGGTGATGGGACCTCGGCTTTCCCAGAGCCAGAGGAGCCAAGGCGCTCTCCTGTTACTTCTCGCCTAGAGAGTCATTTCTTGGCTTTTGTTGACTTAGTCACTTGGAGAGGTGAGGTTTTATTCTGTTACTTTATCTACTTATGTACTTAACATTTGACAAATTGTAACCATTCTGAAACAGGGTCTCTTTTAGAATATCTTAAACACTTTGCGACTTTGTAAACTGTGTTAGTCTGGGTTGACTAGAGAAACAGATTCATAGACACTCATGAATAAGAAAGAGTGCATAAGAAAGAGCTTTATTTACAAGAGCAGTTGAATATTGAGAAAATATCCCAGCCCAGTCCAGATCAAGTCCGTAAGTCCAATATTAGCTCATATGTCCGATACCAATCTATAAATTCCTCTTCAGATTCACCATTCACATGCGATGATGTTGAATGCAGGGATCCAGGCTAGTGGCTGGAAGGCCTTGTGGATCCATTGGCGGTGTGAGCATCTCAGCGCTGGGGTGGGTCTCCACGTGGCTCCTCCGGCTCCAGAGCTCTCGTGTAGCTCCGTGGGTCTTGTCAATGGAAATGTCTCCCAGGGAGTGAGTCTTGCCAGGAGGGAGTCTCCAAGGGAGTGTGCATGTGTCCCGCTTCCAGCGAGTTATTTATCTCCTTAGAGCATCCAAATGAGGTTATCAAGCTACGTCAGGCTAAACTCCACCCCTTCACTCTAATGTTCTCAACTTGACAACAGATTATGTAACTACCACACAAACCAAAGACAATCAACGTAATTTGATGTTTTCGTTGGTGTTTTTTGTTTTGCTTGTTTTTTCAGGAGCCCTGGTTTGGTGTTTACATGTGGGGCTGCTAACTGCAAGGTCAGTATTTTGAAACCACCAGCTGCTCTTTGGGAGAAAGATGAGGCTTTCTACTCTCATCAAAGAGTTACAGTTTCACAAACACACAGGGGCAATTCTATCCTGTCCTGTAGGGTCCCTGTGAGTCGGCATCAACTGGATGACAGTGAATTGGGTTTTGGTTTGTTTTTATTTTTAGCCACTAATGACTGACGGCAGCTTTTCTCGAATTGATGTTAGTAGAATAGCTAAGTGCTGCATATTTGTAAGTAACTTTCAGAAAAACGATTCTCTGTGATCAAGTAAATTGGGAGAATTAGTAGGTAAATTAAGTAATTTTCGTTTCTCAGGATTACTTAAAGCTTTACCATATGGGTATTTACTTGAAATGTGTATTTCAGGTCTCCACAGGGGGCTGTAGAATGGAACTTTTCTCAAATATAGTCAACCAAAGAGCACTCCACTCCCTCCCCCATTGTTGCATCTATTACAGCTCCTGAAGATTTTTAGAACTTTGGGGGGACATGATGCTTTAGTGTGGTAATCTTTAGCATATGCATAGACTGTTGAGTTTCTCTGTGTTCTTTTTAAGCTATGCATTCGGTGTATTCCTTTTTTATGTTTTAACTGGGTCCCATGTTCACCATTATTGCTTTGACTTCTTCCAATTGCTTGATAAAAGTCTGCTTGCCTTACATCAGTTATGGTTTGGAGGTTCATACAATTTACCATCCAAACCAGAATAAATTTGGGAAGTGAAAGGGAATTCTGTTAATAGTTACTGTGGGACAGTAGCTGTAAGTTCTGATTTTCTCAGGAACCCAGGATTGCTAGGGGTTAACATAAACTCCAACCCTAATCACTTTGCACTGCTTCTAACTCATGGCCACCCCACGGCATGTTGTACTAGAATTGCACTTCGTAGGCTTTTGAAAGTGGTTTTTCAGAAGTAGATGATCAAGCCTTTCTTTCAAGGTGCCTTTGGGTGGACTGGAGCCTTTTACCATTTGGTTAGCAGCTGAGTATGGGAACTGCATTGCCCAGAGACTAACTCCTTAAGCAATGGTGCCATCAATTGGTTCATGTGACTGAAAAGCCCAGAAGCTGAGTTGACAGGATTTGATCAGAGATATGGCTCTCTTTATGCCGCCGTGTGTCAGGCTTGTGCCTGGGCATCATGGTTTCAGTATATCTCCAATATTCTCATATTTTACATTGTAACCATCCATTTTGCATTGTTTCCCATCAGGAAAGAGAACCCGTGGCCCCATACTTCTTTGAAGAAATCTTGAGCTCTTTGCTAATTTGACAAACCTCTGAGACAATTCCTAAGACCAAATGCGTACCGATGTAGATATGATATAGCCTTTGTGCAGAAGGGAGGAGGGATCACTCAACTGTCACCATGATTATCAGGAAGCTGCACAAAGTCTTGTTCAAATAGCAGGACTGCTACAAATTGGAGGCTGGACAGAATGGTCTCAAATGGAGAGACAGCCACGTTGTGTAACTCGGGATCCCTCTTCCTTGTTTGGAGTTTAATGCTTAGTTAGTGACCTAAAGCTTGGCTGTTTGGACTCAGACAGAGGTGCCTTAGAAGAAATGCCTGGCAGACATAAAGATGACATTCAAGGACACCCTGTCGGATGCAGTTCTCCTCAGATACACTTAGAGGTGCCACAAGTCTGCATTGACTTGGTGACTTTTTTTTTCTTTCTGATTTGCCTTTTCAGCTCCAAGAGACAAGGAAACTTGGTACCCAAGTTATTTAGGATGCCCTGTAAAATGCGTGCCCAAGAAGGCCGCCTGCATTATACAAACATGAATACCAGATTTGTCACAGCTATTTTGGCTCTTGAGCAGCTTTATAACATTCTTCCTAATTCTCACTTGTGTTCCAGGTGGATGTGGCCACCAGCTAACTGAGCACTAGATGAAGTAATTAAGAGGGAAGTGGCCAATAAAGTTCTGAGAAAATGTTAAGAAATACATCCTCTAATCAGATTATTCCTTGTTTTTTTGTCTTTTATTTATATGACTTTTTAAAAGTTTTTTATGGTGAACTAAGTAGTTTACAGAGAACATCATCAGTTTTACTTTCAGTAATTCACATTTTATTTCATCCCATTCATTGTCATTCTCTGAATGTACTGTCACGTATCCCACTTCCTCCTTATGTTTTCTTAAATCGATTTATTGGCTTGTAATTCACATATCACACAATTTAAGAGTTCAGTCATATTAAGAAGAGTTGTGAAATCCCCACCACAATCAATAATAAGATCATTCTTATACATTTTATTATTTAATGTAGGTTCATCCTTTAAGATTTTGAACATAATCAGAAGCATTTATAATCCTATTTCACTGAGTTAAAGGCCAGATAAATTTTTTACTTTCTTCTAAAGAAAACACTGTATGATTTTATATATGCATCACATATGAAAATGCATTGTCTGAAACTCAAACTCACCTCACTGCCATTACATTGACTCGTACTCACTGTGGCCCCCTAAGACTGAGTGGAACTTCCCTTTTGAGACTCGGAGACTTGAAACTGTTATGGGCCCAGACTGCCTCTTTCCCCTCCGGAATGACTGGTGGGTCTGAACAACCGACCTCCAGTTAGCAGTTCAGTGCACAGCACCCTTCACCACCAGGGCTCCTTAATAAAAACTCTACTGTGTCTTTAAAAAGGCCAGAAAAAGCAGTGTTCCCTGTGGGCATCACTTAATGTTTCCTTCCCCCAACAATTGCTATCCAAATTATGTGACTTAGGAATTTGCAATATTGCCTAATACCTAGCTACCTGTTTTTTCATTAATGAAGTGTGGATTGAAAAATAATAGGCTTTCTCACAAAGGTGAGAATGTTTCTCATAGACATAGATTATTTTCTATGCACAAAACTGTTGTGTTTATGCCCACAACTCTCCATCCAGTTTGTTGTCCTGGACCTCAGTGCCGGCTGTCATGTCACTGTGCTGCCAGAAGCTATGCCACCATTATTTCAAATGCCAGCAGCAGGAACACCTATGGTGAACAGGCTTCAGCAATCTACGTAGACTGGGAGGAAAGACTGGGACAATGCTGAAGAAATTGGCCAGTGCAAACTATGGGTCACAATGGGAACTTGTCTAATCTAGAGTCAAAAATTGGACCTTTCAAGTGGGAAGGCATTCAAAATAAGATTGGGAAGAGCTGCCTCCTCAAGGTAGAGCTGAATTTGATGATGTGGACCTTTCAAGACCTTCACGTGTTGACGTCACACGACTCAAAATTAGAAACAGCTGCAAACATCCATGAATAATTTGAGCGTGGAATATATGAAGTATGGATCAAAGAAAATTGGAAGTTGTCAAAATGATATGAAACACTTGAAGACTGATATCCTAGGCATTAGTTAGCTGAGGTGGATTAGCATTGACCATATTGAATTGGAAAATCATATGGTTTGTCATATGGAGAATGAAAAATTTGAGAGGAAGTATGATGCATTAATTGTCAAAAAGAATATTTCAAAATTGGTCCTGAAGTACAATACTGTCAATGATAAGATAATATCCATATGCCTATATGGTCAGTTAATAGAGATACTATTCAAAATTTTCTATCAACCGCTAATTCAAAAGACGAAGAAATTTAAGATTTGAAACAACGTTTGCAGTCTGAAATTGGCCAAACATCCCATTAATATGCATTTACAAATACCAGTTACTAGAATGTGAAAGTTGGAAGCAAAGACAGTTTGGCAGTTGGAAACTATGGCCTGGGTTATAGAAACAACCTTGGAGATTGCATGATAGAATTTTGCAAGACGTATGACTTACTGGAAATTCCATCTTCAACAGCATAAATGATGACTAAACACGCAGTCCCCAGGCCTGACTGTACAGAATTCAAAGAATGAAACTGACTATATCAGGGAAAGAAACGATAGGAAGGCTCAATATCATCCGTTAGAACAAGACCACACACTGAAGGCAGAATAGACCATGCATTGATCATAGGCAAGTTCAAGTAGAAGCTGAAGAAAATGAATACAACCTTGGGGATATCCCACCTGAATTTAGAGATGTCCATGACACTTATGACTGATGCTCAGGTGAATTTTGGGATGGGATCCAGGACAGCCTACCCGAAGAAAGCAAAACGTCATTAAGAAAAGACAGGTACAAAAGAAAAGAGCAAAATGGTTATCAGAAGAAAGTCTGGACTCTCTTCTTGAATGGGGAGTAACTAAAGCAGAAAGAAGAAACAATGAAGTAAGAGAGTTGAATAAAAGGCTTCAGAGAGTGGCTTGAGAAGACAAAGTGAAATATAATAATGAAATGTGCAAAGACCTAGAGTTAGAAAACCAAAAGAGAAGAACACACTGAACATTCTCAAGCTTCAAGAACTGAAGAAAAATGTCAAGCTTCAAGTTCAATATTGAAATATTCCATGGCCTACTGTTGAACAATGCTGGAAGTATCAAAGGAATCTAAGAAGAAAACACAGAGTCACTCTACCAAAAAGAATGGTCAGCGTTAAGCCATCCAGTTGGTTGCATATGGTTAAGAACTAATGTTATTGAAGGAAGAAGCTCAAGCTTCACCTGAGGCATTGGTGAAAGCAGGGCTCCAGGGATTGATGGAATAGCAACTGAGATGCTTCACCAAATGGATGCAACACTGAAAGCACTCACTCATGTATGTGAAGAATTTTGAAGACCCCCTAACTAGCTACCTGGCCAGCTGACCAGAAGAGTTCTATATTCATGCCTATTCCATAAAAGTGCAGAAATTATCTAACACTCGATACACTAGAGTGCAGAAATCATCTAACAATATCATTAATGTAATATGCAATTAAGTTTTTGCTGAAGGTAACAGTTGCAGCAGTATGTTGACTGGAAACTTCCAGAAGTTCAAGCTACATTTAAAAGACGATGTGGGATAAGGGCTAGCGTTGTTTATGTTGATTGAACTTGGCTGAAGGCAGAGAATGCCAGAAGGCTGCTTACTTGTGTTTTATTGACTATTCAACTATGTGCATAATTATAGGCTAAGTATGACTTTGGGAAAAATGTGCATTCCAGAACACTAAATTGTGCTCACATGGAATACGTATATGCTAAGAGGCAGTCGTTTGAACAGAACAAAAGGGTACCGAATAGTCTGAAAACAGAAAAGTTGTGCATCAGGCTTGTATCCTTTCACCACACTTACTTAATCTGAATGCTGAGCAAATAGGCTGCGAAGCTGGACTATATGGAGAATGTGGCACTGGATTGGGGAAAACTCATTAACCAATACTATGCTAATTACACAACATCATGTGCTGAAAATGAAGAGGACTTGAAGCATTTAATGGTCAAAGACTGTAGCTCTCAGTATGGATTACACGTCAACATTAAGAAAGCCAAAATCTACACAGCCAGATCAATAAGCAAAATCATGATAAACAAAGAAATGAAGTTGTCAGGGATGTACTTTTACTTGGATCTTCAGACAACATACATGGAAGCAGTAGTCCAGAAAATAAAGGACATACTGATTTGGGCAAATCTTTTGTGAAGATTTCTTTAAATTGTTCAAAATTAAAGATGTCACTTTGAAGACCAAGGTGTGCCCAACCCAAGCCAAGCAAAAGCTGGATAATGAAAAAGGAAGACTGAACAATATTGGATGCATTTGGATTATGGTGGCTTTGTAGAATGTTAACTATATCATTGACTACCAGAAGAGGGAACAATCTCGCTTGGAAGAAGAACCAAAATGCTCTGTAGATACAAGGTGTAGAGACATGACCGCTGGTCCACCAGACATGTTATCAGGAGATATGTTACAAGCCCCTAGAGCAGGCCATATCCTTGGAAAGGACCAATAAAAAATCAGAAGCCCTCAATGAGGTGGACTGACAGTGACTGCAGCAAAGGACTCAAACATAGAAATGATATTTGAGTGCTTAATTATTTCACTACACCCCCCAAACACACAAAACAAAATAAAGTTCTATTGGAACACAGCCATGCCAGTTCTTTTATGAGGATGGGGCAATACCCGGCAGTCTTTTGTTCTGTTGTAGATATGAACTTGAAGAGTCACAACACATTCAACAACACCTGACAATGACAACAACATTTATTAATCATTTCAAAAAGGAAAATTGATGCCACAAATGACTACTTTGAGGCATACATTTCTTCAACATTCCATCGAAGCCCTACAAGTTGGAGGGGTTTATCTTTCAGTCTTAACCATATGTTAATGATTGCTAATCAGTAGATTTGGGCTTCTAGGTGCGATGTAGGAAAACGGTTGATGTGGCTAAGCAAGGCTATTGAGTGTGTGCTAACAGAATAAGCGGTTTTATCTAGTTTCCCAGTTTCCTTTCCATAGCATTTCTGAGTCCCAAATGCCTCATTTTACAAATGAAGATAATGGCATTTGTACATGAAGGGTTGTTCCAGGTATATCAAGCTATGTCATAATAAATACTGATTTTAATTGGCCATTCTAAATGATGGCTTACCATACCTGTTGCCTTTGAATTAATTCTGACTCTTGGTGACTCCATGTGTTTGTGTTTTTTTGGTCACTAGTGGCATAGTGGTAATGAGTTGGGTGGCTGTAACTGCCAGGTCAGCAGTTTGAAACGTCCAGCTGCTCTGCGAGAGAAAGATGAGGCTTTCTACTCCCATAGAGTTACAGTCTTGGGAACCCACAGGGCAATGCCACCCTGTCCTTAGGCTTGCTATGAGTTGGCATTGACTTGATGGCAGTGTGTTTGGTTTGAACTGATGTTTTTTTGAAATAGATTGCTTGCTTTGTCTTTCAGTGCACCTCGGGTTCGATCGATTGAACCACTTACCTTTCAGTTAGTTGCTAAATGCTTAGCCATTTCACTACACCCCTGCTCCCAGACAACCAAACAAAACACATGCTGTCCAATCCCCACTCATAGTGATCCTGTATAATTTCGGAGCCTGTTTTTTTTTTTTTATGAAAGCAGGCACTTCCCTCTTTCTCCCATGGAGCCTTTGGTGGGTTTGAACTGCTAATCTTGTGATTTCTAGCCCACTGCTTGTCCCACACCACTACCAGGATTTAGAGATTCCTGATGATTTGAGATGTTAAATTGGAAGGCATCCTGGAGGTCTTGTACTTCAACCTCCTATCATTGCAAAGATTCTTCCAGGAGCACGGATAAAAATGATTATTTGGGCTCTTATTAAATAACCCAGGAACCCCACTGCCTCAGAAGGCAGTTGACTTGTTTTTAGTCACCTCTAAATCTTGTTAACAATATGCATTTTATTTGCAGTTTCCAAAATGCTTTCATATGCATTGTTTTAGTTAATATTCATAGTAATTCTGTAGGGTTGGAATAAGTTATAGAGCTTTTATTTACATTGAGCCCGATTTTGCTGCCTGGACATTGGCTCTGGTTAATTATTAGAGAGATATTGAATGAGCCTTATTGTGACTGTTTTCCAGATAGCATCCACTCAACAAGTGCTTCTCATGCAATTACTATCTGTCAACAGAGTCAAATAGAATTGTCTTCAAAGTTATAATCCATTACAGGGGTTGGAAAATTATGGTCTTGTGTTCAAATCCAGCCCATCGTCATTTACAAATATTTTATAAATAAAGTTTTATTGAAACACAGCCATGTCCATTCTTTTTTATGCTTTATATAGAACTACTTTTGTGCTACAAGAGCAGAGTTGAAGGGCCTTCTAAAAATGTTATTCTTTTCCTAAGAGGTATGGAAGTGACAGGTATTTTATATCCTAGACCAGTGGTTCTCAGTGTTTCTAATGCTGTGACCCTTTAATACAGTTTCTCATGTGATGACGCCCCAACCATAAAATTATTTTCGTTGCTACTTCATAACTGTCACTTTCCTACTGTTATGAATCCGGCGATCCCTGGACTCCACTGTTGATGTGGTTATAGATGAACTACCAGAGGAGTCTGAGATGGGGCAGCCAGGGACACGGGGGAATTGGTATGTCTATATTAATTGGAGAGATTGTTTCCAGCAGGAGTCCTGGTTTAATGTGACTAATGCTGCCACTCATACAAGCTTAAAGTGGAGAGGACTGCTAGATTAGAAACGTGAAGTACACCGGCAACCTTGGCCAGAGCGGAATCAGTTGAGTTGTGAGGGAGAAGTGAGAGAGGGTTAGTTGTGATGTTAGTAGGAAATGAAAACAAAGAGATATATTTTCCCAGGATGTTGCCTGTGAGAGCTGGAAGATCAAAGGCAGCAGCTAGCCTGGGGTATCCATGGAGAAGACGCTTTGTTTATGTATTTTTTTAAGATGGGCGAACCAAGATGGAAAGGAAAGAGTAGGGTGGGAGAAGTGAAGAGACATGCGAACAAGAGCAAAAAAATAGCATCCCTGTTCAATTCATGTTGATGATAATGACTTCCTTGTGAACTAATATCTGGTTTTGTGGTGTTTCTGCAAGATAGCTCAAAGACTTGAGTTTATGGGTTGAGAAGGCAAATGGATGAGCTAGACAGCAGGATGAGTTGGAAGGACAAGAGAAGACAAGTGATGGTGGCCCAAAGAGTCATTGTAATGAAGGACACTGCATGCTCAGTTGGGTAGGGAGCATATTAAAAGAAGAAGAAAAAGAGGGACTTCATGGTTAGTGATAATGGCATCAACGGATTAAAGGTTGTCTCCCCGCCCACCCCACCCCGCCCCAAACACACACATTTTAAAATACTGTGGTAGTGCTTGTGCTGGCAAGCTGTGGTCAGAGACTGAGGTGTTTGGATGGATGATGGCAAGATCCAATCCATGACAGTGGAGTGGAAACTGTAGGAAGATGGCTCTGCAAGGTGAGGTCAAAGAGTCAAGATCATAGGAAGCTCAACCACCCTGAAGACTGTGAGATGCATGGTGAGAGAAAAACTCCCGAGTCTTTCCATCGCCAGTGAATAAGGTGGGTTGGTTGCAAGAAACGGGTGGGAGAAGTAATAGTCATCTAAGGGGAATAGTGAAGGCTAGGGAGAACCTGGACACCCAACATTGGCCCTACAGTCTTCAAGGTGTGAGACAGGAGACAGGTACAATGGATTTGAAGTTTCTGACTAACCAGGCTCCAGCAAGGACAGGAGATAAAGGCAAGGGGAGGAAGCTACTGCTTAGAAGAGATGCTGAGGGCATGGGGAGTTCACTGGTGTCTGGAGTGTCAGAGGCTACACTCAGTGGGCACAGAGAGTAGGAGAAATGTTCACCGTGGAGCAAGCTACTGTGGAAGCAGTTTGGGGGAGATAGTTGGCACGGTGATAGATGATGGTTTGTCCCAGTGAACTGTGTCTGCTCATGCCCATTCTTCTGTAATCCCATTTTCATAAATTTTGACTGAGTCAGTAAGTAACTTTAACTAGTAGACTGGTAATAGTGAGGTAGCGCCATTTCTTGGACTAAGCTTTTACATTCTTATCAGGCAACTCCTAGGGACTCTGTAGGACAGAGCAGAATTTCCCCACGGGGTTTCCTAGGCCTCACTAGCTAGGGGAGCATATTGCCAAGTCATTTCTTTAATAGAGTGGCTGGTGGGTTTGTACCACCAATTTGTTGGATAGCAATTGGTTGGTTAACTTAACCATTATGCCACCAGGGTCTATAGGTGTCATTCCAGAGTCTGGCTTTGCTGCTGGAGAGATTACATGAAGATAC
>NW_022103898.1:65970071-65971382 GCF_000313985.2 Echinops telfairi
GAGGGAGAGAGAGAGAGAGAGAGCCCGATCCCTGGCAATCTGCTCACTGAATATAGCCGCTGAATATAGATTGAGTTCTAACAAGGCCAACGGAACCATCCAGCTGTGCTCAATGCAGATTGCAAAATCATGAGCAAAATGTATAAATAAATAAAAGTTGTAGCTCTTATTCTCTAAACTGTAGGGTGATGTGTTCGCAGCAATTGACGCTGAAGCAGTAGGGGAGTGGAGAGGTCTGCTGCAGGAAGTAATCTAGGAAGGTGGAGGACGTGAGGTGTCCTGAGGGATTTGGTCTTGATGGTGCCAGGGAGGGGTGTGTGCCTTCGGATGTACGTAACAGAGTCCGGTTGTGGACTGAATGGATGGCTCAGAAATAGTAGTTTGGGACCCCATGTTTCCATTTCCATATTCCGCTTTATTAACAAACTGTTAGCCACAGTGAGAAGGTGAACCTCACTGACCTCTTCTCCCAGATTTTCTTCAGCCAGCCCTTTGTCAGATCAGATTTCAAAACTCTGTAACATCGCCGTCACTACCTCTAGGTACATTCCAGCTTGTCAATGGCCGTTTTTGTGGCACCTACAACTGTTGTTAAGTCAAATCGGGTACTTCTGAGGTTGAGTCCTTGAACTCAGAAATGGAAAATTAAATTCATTCAATATGTTTGGTCTATTCTATTAAACTGTCCCATTTTTTTTGAATCTTGGTATTTTTTTTAACCATTTATGCTACTTATCCTCATAGCTGTGCATTATATATAAGTTGATAAGTTGATATTCTCTCTTTTTAAATAGTTTTTTGATATAAAATTCCCATAGTGTACATTTCCATAGTTAAGTTGCTTTTAAAGAGTTCTACTTACGTCATCACAATCAGTTCTAGTGCATTCTCCCTCCTCCCCCATTCATTACATTGATTGTTTGCTTTCCAATTCCCCTTCCCTTTCCCCGTCCCTGATAACCCAGTGCATCAGTTACTGTCTCTATGCATCCACACTGCACACTGGCTTCATGCCATCTGAGTTAATGGTAAACATTTTGGAAAAGGGAGAAAAAGAGAAAGACAGGTTCCCGTACCATCCGGATAGAAACCTGTGACAAACCAGTATTGATGGTCTGCTCCACAGTCAGGCCCTTGCCTTGCATTGGCTGCTAATATGGAGCTTCCCCACGGTCTCCTCTCACAGATGTAGTCGGGCTGCCTCCTGTGTATTTTATCTGGCAAAGTCCACATGTATCGTTGTCATTCATGCCTATGAAAGCTGGACATGGGTACAGATGGGAATTGGAAACGCAGGGAATCTAGGACAGA
>NW_022103898.1:65972261-65978924 GCF_000313985.2 Echinops telfairi
GAGCCTGGAAACCCTCCTCTACTTTGGACAGGTTATGGAGAGACGAGAGCCTGGAAAAGCCATCGTGTGTGGCACAGTGGAGGGGCAGCAAGGAAGAGGAAGACCCTGGACAAGATGGATGGACACAGTGGCTGCAACAATGGGCTCAAACATAACAACAGTTGCGAGGTCGGTGCAGGCTCGGGCAGTGTTTCAGTCGGTTGTGCGCAGGGTTGCTGGGCTGGTACCTGCTTGACAGCGTCACGCTGTACAATAGCCACTGCCCCGCCTAGAAATACACCTGAACTCTGAGGACATTTCTCCCTTTAGTCACGTGGAGGTGGAGATGTTATTTCAAAATCAAAAGACTAGCAGCTAACCTCAGGATATCTTTTTTTAAAAATAGTTTTATTGGCATATACGTTGCGTATCATACAATTTAATCGTTCAATCATATTAAGAAGATTCATGCAATCATCACACAAACAATTTCAGAATATTTAGTTTCCCATTTCCTCCCTGCCTTGCCCTTAGGCAATTGTTATTGCACTTTCTGTCTCTATAGATACATCTTTTATGGATTTCATAGAGAGAAATTCACACAAATCACATACAGGAAGCAAGCAAGCAAGCAAACAAAACCCAACAACAGTGACGAGACAAAACATAGGAAAACATCAATCAAAAAGAAAGCAGCAAATATTAAAAACGGAAACAACTTTAGAATGGATCAAAAGGGAGATCAAATGCTAAGATTGATGTTTGAACCTAACTACATCTGCCCCAGCTGACTTTACAGTGCTCTGTCTGATAGCCAGGCTACTCACATCCCTGGATCATGGTCAGAAGGGGCTCGCTGGAGGCTTAGTCCATGTGGGGACCCTGAAAATGGAAGTTAATCTGAGGATGTCTTGAACAATTCTGCTTCAAATGCTGAGCCCTGCCTGAACTCTGTTCCGCAATGACCATTTTCTTGGGCTGGGCTCAAGAAACAGCCAAAAATCATTTTTTAATTTAAAAGAGTAACAGTCAGTCTCTCTCAACTATAGATCTGTTGTTTTCTAGGTCCATTTTGAAAATGTGTAGCCTTTTCAGTAGCTTTCACTGAGGTCTTAACGTCTGTCTTGGATGTAGACCAACAGGTTGTAATCTGTTTTAATAAGAAGTTTAGGAGCAATAAAAAGATTTCCAACATTTATTGATCTCTCTGTGGTGAATCTTTAGCAGCCAACTGTAATTCAGCATGGATCATAACCCACTGATGCTTCTTTAACATCTGTGTCATATAAAGCCACTTCGAAAATCGTAGTGCTCTTGGTAGATTAAATTCAAATGCTAAATATTATAAAACAAGACCATCTTCAAGCTGCCTTCCCATTTAAAATCAACAAATTACTCAGTACAGCTTTCAGATGAGCTGTATGCATTGCCCTCCTGTCAAAGTTAGTGGAAAGATCAGCACTTTTTTTCATGTCTGCTGGTGAGCCAGGTGATTCCCGTGGCTAACTACTGGCTAACAGAAAACTGAATGGCCTCTCTGCCAAAGCCTTCAACAGTTAGATGTATAATAGTAAATAAATCACTTCTTAACTTGATTCCCACTGGAAGCAATGTGTAGCTAGTCATGATTAAGCAGCCAGCTGGCAGTGCCTGCTCTTAAAATATTTGAGACCAGTCATTGCTGCCCTGCTTTTTAATACTAAAAACCGTCATGACTCCATTTCATAGGCTATTGAAATAAATGAAAAGTTAATTCTTAAAACACATTTTATCTTCATTTACAAATTTGAAAATATCTCATCTTGTGGTAAGGTAAACTGACTTTTTCCTGGGAGAAAGGTCAGGCTGTTTAATTTAAAAAACGACAACTTTTTATTGGGGATTGGGTAAAGGTTTACAGAGCAAATTAGTTTTCCATTCAATAATTCATGCATAGTTCACTTCATGTGCTTGATTGCAATCCCCACAATGTACCATCACTTACTCCACTCTTTAGTTTGTGTAATTATGTGACACGAGTAGGAGCCTTGGTGGCGTAGTGGTTACAAATTAAGATGCTAACCTCAATGTCAGCAGTTCGAAACCTCTAGCTGCTACGCAGGAGAAAGGGCTTTCTACTACTCCCGTAAAGAGTTTCAGCCTGGGAAACCCAATTCTCTTTTGCCCTCTAGGGTCTCTATGAGCTGGCATCAACTCAAAGGTAGTGAGTTTCTCATGTGACATGAAACATATTTGCTAGGGAAGCATATGGGTCATAGGGTTTTATAGATAAACTACCTTGCAGTTTGAAAGTCATCTAGAATATTACTCATTTCAAAATTAACATCCTGTATAGTGGAGGTTTTTCTCAGAATCTCCATAAGGTAGGCCTTACCATTTCAGTTTTACAAATGGGGAAACCGAGAGGGCTAGCAATTCAGTAGCTTCATCAAAGTCACCCAGGTAGTGAGTGGTAGCGATGGAATTCTCACCCCATTCTCTATACCCCCCGAGTCTGAGCTCATAACCACTGCGCTAAACTGTTTGATCAGCTCCAATCTGATGTGTCATTTATTGCGCATTATAATACATTTTGTTTTGAGACGAGGAAGATTATACACAATTATGCATCGAGTGGCCCTCTGTCAAAATGACTTCATAACCTTATTGTTGGTTGCCTTTCAAGTGAATATTTATAAGCAATATGGTGAATGGACTTCAGATATTCTTCTCCAAACGCAGTACGTTTCCGCTGAACAGATCGCTTCTCTGCGGATGCCGATTCTCGAACTTGTGCGTGTCAAGCTGAATTTTGAGCATTCATGGGACAGTGCCCCAGTCCTCTCCTGGGCCCCGCTACACTACAAAGAGGTAGTGGATGCTGTCAGCATTTAGACTGGCGGTAACTTTTCAAGGGAGGGAAGGATTTGACGTATCCTGTCATTTGTCAGAAAGAAAAGTTTAAATACATGCATATTATCCGATGTCATAGAAGCTTTTATTATGATTGATTCCTTCTGAAACCGTACACTGTGCAGATCTTTTATTCATGAGTTGTTATTTCTGCAAAAACTCTGTGGGTTCCCGTTTCATTCTCCTCAGCTGAATATGCCATGATTTGGGTTTTTGTTAAATTTATCCTTATATAGGCACTATTATTTCTGAGATATTGATGCACGTTTAGGGCTAGAACACAGCTGCTTGTAAAACTTAATGACTGTTGCCTGCAGTTCAATCCCTGTGGGTTTGTATAGCTCAGTGTTTCCCAAAGTGGGTGATACCACCCCTTGGCAGGGCCACTGGAATGATCCCGGGGGTGGCTACAAAGGCAGATAACTTACATTTTATCTTGGATTATGGACCATAATACAGAAGCTTTTACTTGCCAGCAGTCACTGAGTACTTTTTATTTTCTGAAAGGGGGGAGTAGGCCAAATAAACTTGGGAACCTGTGGATAGTTATTTAAGGCATTGATGGTGGCGGGAAAATGTATCTTGAATTACATGGCAAGTCTGCTGTGGCCCATGATTATACTTTCCTGTGGTGACAGGGACATTGATGAGGACGGCATTGGAAAGAGTTGACATGTAACTAGTAAGAGAAGGAAGAAGAGCAAAAGCTATGGGGTAAACTCATCTGTCAAATAAGGAGTCCGAGTGACGCTGTCGGGTTAGACTGCTAACTGCAAGATCAGAGGTTCAAACCTACCAGCCACTCTGTAGGAGAAAGACAAGTCCCTCTGCTTCCATACAGATTTACAGCTGTGGAACCCCACATGGGGCGGCTATGAGTTGGAAATGACTCAATGGCTGTGTTTCTTGGCATCCATCTAATACATTTTTAAGCATCATCTATTGATGAAACATTTACATGTGAAAATATGGATACCACTATCATAGTTCCGAATCTTTTGCTTTACTCTTCTTTTTTAGGAGTAGTACAAAGGAATACTCCTCTGCCCACGTCGGAAATGCAGTGGATTAATATACATGATGGAAGTGGGCGATTGGTTGGAGTTAACAGTCATGCATATTTTGAATATTGCTTTTCCAAATAAATGCTGATTAGGTTTTCTTCTCCCATATGGACCCTGTTTCCCCGAATGTTGGGAGAAAATCCCACTGCACCAAGTACAGAGTGTTCCTTTGTGTTCCTGGTGTATTTGTGTGTGTGTCTGTGTGTGTCACTGGGAAGAAAACATAAGGGTCTGGTTCCCGATTTAACATTTTCTGCTTTCTGGTATCCTCTCTTTTACTGCTAGTCTCGGGAGCTAAACCTCATCTTCACTTACTGGACAGTTTCCATACAGACAGTACCTAACGTAACACTTTTATGAAGTTTTGAAGAAATCATCCAAATTAAGTGCTTATAGTAGGCATTTAATGAACGATAGGTAATATCATTATAGTGATTTTTCTAGAAATTTCCTTACTGTCTACATTTCTTTGTAGTATGAGTCCCTGTGGTGCTGTGGAACAAGCACTGGACTAACTACAAGGTTCTTTGGATCAAACCTACCTGTCCCTCTGTGGGAGACAGGTGAGCCTGTTTGGGCCCATAGATATTTTCTGTCTCCGAGGCCCCAAGGACCAGTTCTGCTCTGACTTACATTGCGTCACTATGAGTTGGAATAGAGTCGATGAAAATGGGTTTGATAGTGATAGGGTGCTTTCATATTTCCTGTTCACAGTAATGAAAGTAAATTTATATTTTATTTACCTTCTTTTAAAGTGAGTGCATCAAGGACAATTGATGACCTTTAAAGATGTTCTTATACTTTTTTGGGAAACGTTTCCCATAGTGTCTCTTCCATTGCCAGCATATAAAATGTCTCCTTTCTGGTATGTACATATTTCCAAAGTTTGTGCAGGATTATGTCCTGTCTTAGATACAACCTGGTCAAATTTGTAATAAAAATACTCACTAATTTTCTCAAAAATGAATTCCCCTCTGTGCTCCTTAAAACTCTTATTCCTTCCCACTGGGCTTAATATTATTTACAGTAGATTTTTTTGGTCAGGGGAGCTCAACACTTAACATGCAGCTTCTCATGGGATGTCCCAGGAAGGGCAGCTGTCACCCTTCCTTTCCTTTCACTCCTGGCCAACCAGGTGGTCATGGCTGGATCTCCTATTTGTGGAGTGCCATCTAAGCTGTGCTTGATGAGGTTTGATGTTGTCCATAGAAAACTTTTCTAAATTTAGTCCAACTGCTTTGCAATACAGGCTGATTTTCCAAATTAAGAATTTTGAATCCTTCAGCTCCTCGGCATTAATGGTGACTGGTACAATTGGGACCTGTTTGGTAATAATGTATGCTCCACAGTTGGTGATGTAGCTGAAAGACAAGTTGTTGGCTGGTGCTTGTCAACCATTTGAAATACGTGCTACTACATTCAACTTCCAACTCATAGTGACCCTACGGACAGAATAGAACTTTCTTTGTGGGTTTCCAAGCCTGCAAACCAGGAGCAGAAAGCCTCAGGGCTTCTCTTATTACACCTTTACTAGTGTGGAATTGCATGGTGACAGAGGAAGGCAATTAGACTAGTACTCACCTAAAAATCAAAACAAACTACTACATGTTCAACATGTTTATTTCTTCCTTAGCAATAAAAAGCTTGATGCTAAGAATCAAAACTGTTCAAGCAAATTAGTATATTGGTATTGGGTATAAAAGAGAATGGGTGATCACAATAATCAATGTATAGACCCCATCCCAGGAGGACAGAGAGCAGAAAAGTGGGTGAAAGGAGACAGTAGTCAGTGTAAGACATGAAAAAAAAAAAAGAATAATTTATAAATTAACAAGGGGACATGGGGCAGAGAGGAAAAATAAAATAAGGAGCTGATACCATGGGCTCAAGTAGAAGGAAAATGTTTTGAAAAAGATGATGACAACATATATACAGATGTGTTTGACACAATGGATATATGTATGGATTGTATTAAGAGTTGTAAGAGCCCCCAATTGAAAAAAAAGTTACTTGGATTACAAAAAAAGATTTACCATGTATGGTTCAGATCTTTATTTTAAAGAAACAAAGCCAAACCTATTGCTGAAAAAAAAAGAGAGAGAGAGAGAATGGGTAAGAAGGGAAAGCAAAAAGGTAATATATAAATTGTTAAAAGCTGTTGTTTACCTTCAGATTGTTACCTTTCTTCAAATTGTGTGCTTAGGATTTTAGGACTTTTCTTTAGTGGGGAGAGAAGCAGGCAGGTGCGAGTGCTCCCAACCATCACTTCCACACTATATATATATAGTGCCTGGAAGGGCCTAGCACCTCACAGCCAGGAAACTCGTGAAAAATCAGTCAGTGTGCTGAGCAGTGGGTGAAGGCATGAGTGATGACCGACTCTCTTCCCGGAAACAGCCTTCCTTTATGGCGCCCGCTGTACTTGAAGCAGTCCCCATAGGGACACAGGGCGCTCTATTTAGAGAGGTCTTGAAGTTAATTGCTAAAGAAAGGCCACCCACTGCCATCTTGCTGATTCTGACTCATGGCAACCCTATAGAAAGAAAAGAAGAAATACGAAGGAAAAGAGGAAATCCAGGCTTCTGGGACAGGTTTACAAGGAAGGGGAGTTCTAAAGGAAAAGATAGCATGACTATCTAAAAGTGACTGTCTGTCTATCCATCTATCCTATCTATCTATCTATCTATCTATCTATCTATCTATCTATCTATCTATCTATCTATCTATC